>NC_044593.1:6615987-6915987 GCF_901933205.1 Camarhynchus parvulus | reverse complement strand
ATTGCTGCCCCGAGATGTGCAGGATGTCTCTGCTTCGGCCTGCACGGCTGAAGAACGAGTCTGGACTCTTCAGTTTTCAGTCTTGAGGTTGTTTATTAATTCTTATCTATAAAATTTTCTTTCTGCCCAGCCGAGGTCTGCTCAGCAGGGCAGCCACAGGCACTCTGACCGCCCCTGAGGCGGTGTTGTCCTTTTATCCTACAAACTATGTATAACATATTTACACTTAATTCCCAATACCTATCACCTGTGTTAGACAGTGCGCTTCTACTCTAAACCAATCCCAAAGTGCCAGCATCACAGCAGAAAATGGAGAACAAGAAGAAGAAGAAGAAAGGCTGGACACGCCCAAGTTCCTCCATCTTATCCCCACAACCCCCACACCAAAAATCCTAAAATCTACATTTCCACCCTGTGATAATTTTATTATTATACTATTCAAACCTCTGTGACTTTCAGGTCCTCATACAAAGCTGGTAACTTGTTCCAGGGGTCAAAATCAAATCCCCAGGTGTTCTGGGCTGTGTGCCAGGGTCTCCGAGCCCCCTGATGGAGTCCTCAGCAACTCTGGACACCCGGAGGGATGTGCTGAGTTCCAACATGTAACCACAACAAAAAGAATTAAGAACAGGCAAGTGAAAGTCTCACACTTAACATCTCCCAGATAATTTTAAGGTTTAGTAACTCAGCTTGTGCAGTCCTTTGGAGGAAGATGCTGCTCTTTAATCAGCAGGTTTGCAGCTGATTTTGGACATGTCTGTGTTACATTCTATGGTTAACAATCCCTTCAGCTGGGAGAAGTCCCTGCCACTCCAAAGGTTTCAGCTCTTTGTTTCAGGGGGCTGGAAGCTAATCAAGGATTCCTGTGCTCTGATTCCTGTGTACAGGAAAGGCTGGCAGAGCAGTAGCTGGGTGAGCTGGGGACCCCACTGACCTGCTCGTCTCTCCTGGTCTCTGAAATCTACCCCTCTTCTCTATCCTCAGGGCTGGGTTTGGGCTGCAGGAGGACCAGATGACCCAAGGGTCCTTCCAGCTTAGATTATTGTCTAATTTCATGTAATGAGCTGGAATAAATCCAAAACCTGAATGGGAAAGGTGTGGGCAGGCACCTGTTGGAATCTCAAACCCCTAATGAAAGCTACACAAATCCTGGGGGGCCACCCACCCCTCCAGGTCCTCCCAGGCTTCCAGAGCTCAGGGACTTGTTGCTGCCTGTTGAGGTTCCTGAGATGTGCAGCTGGTGTGAATTACAGAACTATGTCAGAGCTGTTTTTTCTGAGTCCTGGATTTTAAGGCTAAGATCTTAGGTGATGCTAGAGGTCTTTGGAGGGATGGGATCCAGAAGAGAATTTACCCTTGCACCTTTTTGGATAGAGCTGTGTAGACACAGGCACCAGAGGAGGCTGCTGGTCCTTGTGGCAGAGCTGCAGCTTCTTCAGGAGGTGGCAGATCCCAGTGTCCATAAAATGGGATGAGAAAAAGCAGCATTTGTAGGCAGAACCAGTAATGTTATTTCATAGCCCATAACTGGAGAGAGGTCCCTTTGTGCCTTCTTCCTCCCAAGCAATGTTACCTCCGGCACATCCTGTGGTGCCTTGCCTGAGCAGGTGTTGAGGACCAAACCCCCCGAGACACAGAGTGGTTACAGACACCAGAGCTGTGCTCCAGAGGAGTCCTGTGGCACTGACAGACTCCTTAAATGATCCTGTCCAAGTCCACCTTAAAAATGCCCTCCCTCCCTGCAGTTTTCCTTCGGGATAATTAAGCATTCAGTAAGTTAAGAAGTGGAAAAACCTGAGGAAGCATCTGTTTCACAGGTGGGTGTAGCTGTTTCCTCCAAGGGCTTGTTCTCCTGCAGTTCTGTGCAAGCCTGTGCCTTGGTACAAATGCTCCTGGCCATGATGGTGACTCACACTTGTATCTAAACATCCAAATTTTGCAGTTGTTAAGGGTCTCAGGGGATCAGTTGCTGTCATATTGCAGTCTTGTTGCATGGATGTCCTTGGAAGTGCTGAATTTCTCACTGTTCATCTGTTCTGAAACTAGGATCCCATGTTTTGATAAATAAGGTTTGGTGTCTTTCCCCTGGGTGCTCTGGGCTGTAACTCTGGTACTGCAGAACTGAGGTTTGCATCCTGCCAAGATCAGGCTTCAGAGTGGCATTTATTTTTTTCCTAGAAGTCAACATGTGCTTTTGCTGGCTAGCTCTGTCAGAGCACCATCTCTTTCTGAACTTATGATGTTAAGATTGTTTATATATATATAATATTTACAAGGACATCAGCAGCCACCTCACCCATCCCAAGTGTCACATCCCTTGATAAACTTCAATGTCACAATAAATCCTCAAATACAATAGTTCCTCCCAGAACTAATATCATTGTGGATTTCACAAGTCAACTCTACAACCACAGACAAAATTTGTCGCCTGCCTGACATCCCTTTTGCTACGGGCACAGCAGTGTGGTCTGGGGGCTGTGTATCTGGCAAGCTAGGCAGAGGGAATCCCAGCTCTGCTGGAGCCAGCAGGTGTTTCCCGGCACTCAGCATTTCATCATGGCAGGGCTGTGCTGGAGTGAGCAGGGGGTTGTTTTCCTGCCCTTTCCATCCACAGGGAAGGGAAACCATTGCACCCAGGTTGGAGTTAGACAAGGTGAGGCACTGAGCATTTGCTGAGCTCTGGTGCTGCATTTCTGTGACACTTTCTTTTGACAATTTACAGCCACTACTGTGATGCCACAGCTGATGCACTTGGACAACAGAGCCAGCGATCTCAGAAGGCTGTTCAGGAGCCCCAGCTCTTCTTCACTTATTAAAAGGAGCCTAGAGAGATTAGGCTACAAATGGAGATGCCTTAATTAATTTCCTCTCAATTAGACAGCATTAATCTGACCCTAAATATATCCTTCTAGACACACTGAATTAGTACTAACTTAAACTCAGGTCTGGAAGAGCCCTTCTCAGCTGTTAGTTCTCTGGGAACCATGTTGAGCCCCAAAAATTTCCAGGGCTGTTTATCTGTCTTGCCCTAAGACACACAGACCAGCAGAACTCCTTCCCAGCCTTGCAGCAAACACAGACCCTTGAGAGACATCGATGGGTTTTGTTCTGTTACAAGTAATAAACCACAGATGGAAGAAACACCAGTGGCACTTGAGTCCCATAGCCCTGTACCAGCAGGACAGAAGTGAAAGGGCCTAGCCCAACTTAAAAATTGCATTGTATCCTCAGACTGGAACAAAAAGCAGGGAAAGGACACCTCCATGGCCCTGGATCTGGCACTTGTGACAAGCCTGAGTGTGGGAGCAGGATGCATCAAGCGGGCAGCACTAGTTGGGTAATGACCAAGGAAATGGAACCGTGTTTCTGACCATTGAGTAGGATGGATCTCACCATCTCTGCTGGGCCTGGTTCGTGTTTGGTGTCATCAGGTTAAAAGAGTTTTATATCATCAAGTCGAAGGAGTCCCAAATGGGAATGAGGACCTGTCATCCACTCCAGAGGTAACTTTTATCAGAACTGACCAGCTGTGAGAACACAAACCTGCTGCAAGGCTCCAGAGGCTACCAGTGTGTTCTGGGGGTGACCAAGCAGCTCTGGGACAGGAGACAGTTCTGAAGTCACTGAGGACTGGTGAACACAATTCTCTGTACCATGCTGCTTGTAGCAGCTTTTATTTTGGCTTCTGCAGGCAGAGGGACATGGGGAGAGATCCTACTGAGACAAAAGACTGTGTGTATGCTTGCCTTCATTTTATTCTTTGGCCTGACATGATTTTTAACAATTATTTAAATATCTGTTTTTCAAATAACTATAAATCCAGAGAAGCTGCTGGTTGGGCATGGTGACTGAACCCAGAAGAGTGTAACAAGGTGTATTAAACAGCCACTATTCTTTGCTTGAGGGAGATTTTAAGCAGGTTTGACATCTTTATCGCTTCACTTGAGGCAGCTCAGGCAAAAGGAAGAAATAAAAATTGGTGTTAACTTCGGTGCTTCCTGCCTTTGATCATTCTGAGTCACTCAACCATCATGTTCTTCTTTTACCTCTTGGCATGTCCAGTGGGGTTAGCAGCTCAGTTCTAGCATGAGGGGTAGTTTTGTTTGTCACAGTGCCCTACGAAAATCTTGCGCAATGGGTGGAGTGAGCTCCCAAAATCAAGGGATCTCCAGCTGATACTTCTTCACATCCTGCTCCTATAATCCAATAGGTGGCTTGAAGGATGAACAGGACTGAACTTGGTACGTTTTACTGCCCTGGGAAGGTGGAAGCATTCAGGTGGATGATGATGATGATGAGAAGCTTGGAAAGGATGATTTATAATCGAATTATTCTTTACTTTTTGTTGTAGGTTGAAAACTTAATCAGCCATCATAATACTGGCTTACTGCTGAATATTCCCCACAGAACTCCTGACAAGCGAGTGATGTTGGGATTTTGGCTGAACAGTTCATCCGAGGTCACACAGCAGGTTTATGTTAAAGCAGAATTTGGAAGATCACAGTTTGAGGTGCAGCTGCTACTTCTTATAGAATCAGAGAATGATGGAATGGTTTGGGTTCGAAGGGAACTTTAAGTTCATCCAGTCCCACCCCCTACCATGGGCAGGGACACCTTCCACTGTCCCACTGTGCTCCAAGCCCCATCCAACCTGGTCTTGAACACTTCCAGTGATAGAGCAACCATAGTTTCTCTGGGCAACCTGTGCCAGGGCCTCACCAGCCTCACAGTGAAGGATTTCTTCCTAATATCTAATCTAAACCTGTCCTCTTACAGCTTAAAGCCATTCCTACTTGTCTTGTTGATGCATAGAGGGGGATGTTTTATTCTAGCAGAAGGAGGAATAGATTGAGCAACACATTACACACTGTCCTTTTAAAAAGCCACAAATATGCCATCTTCCCATCTTCAGGGGCCCTGGGTGGTCAGAATTCAGCTGGGGTTTATATTCTTGCCGTCTGAGAAAATGAGACCAGAAGTGTGCGGCACTTTATCCCTGTCTTGTTTACAAGCAGCAGGAGAATGTCCTGGGAAATGTGAGCAGCTAATTTTAGGTGACTACATAGTTCAGGCCTTCCAAAAGGAGAAGGAATGTATCTCCAGCCAGACTGCCTGGAGCTCCAAAGTTCCTGAAGGCAGTGGATGTTTATGGCATCTCCAGAACCTGAAATCTTTTGTATGCAGACATAATTATCTGGTGTGCCACAAGCAGAGGTGGCTGTCATGGACATGATTGTGAAATCCTCCATCTCATGGAAGAGGAGAAGCTGCATCTGGGGTGGTTTGCACGGTGCTAATGCTCTCCAGCCCCAGACCCAAGGGGATTTCCAAATGCTAATTAATTAAGAATCAGAGTTTTCTGTTTCTAGTAGTGGACACACAGGGAGCGTGGAGGCTGATCTGGTGTTGCACAGGAACCTGAAAGGACCTAGATGAATTGCAGGGCTTGATTCCCAGGTAAACTTCCCTATCTTGGAGGCAGGAAGGAAAGAGGCTGAATTTAAATAACCCACTACATATTCCCTGTGTTTTTTTCCGTCTTCTGTCTTGTTTCCCAGCACTCAGCTGTGGCGGGGATATGCTGGGGCTGCATTGCACAGTGCCTGGGCTCCCGGCCCGGCTTTGTATTGGCCCAAAGAAGGTACCATCTGTAGGAAGTCCCGTCCCGTTCGTGCCTGTATATAAACTGCCACCGCACCATCCCTTGTACCACTTCTCCCCGGGAAAGCTTCCTGACCATAAGGAACGGCTCCATCTTTCTCAAGTCACTCCATATGTACAGAGTCTCCTGTCCAAAATCTGACTGCTCTGTCCCACCCTGGCCAGCAAGGACTAAGAGTGCCCTCTGCTGCACTCCTCCTTCCGTGGCAGTGCTCTGCTTGCTCTTCAGGAATAAACAAAACGACTCTTTACTACAAAAAACAACTCTTTCATATTCTAAAGGTCGGCCGTGCTGGCTGTGCACAAGCCTGGTGCTGCATTTCAGCAGCAAACAGAAAGGATCATGACCCCAAATAAACATGTGTGTGATCCTGCATCCATCCCAAAGCACTTTGGGGAACCTCTGCCCTTTATGAAAAACTTTAATCCAGGAGCTTTTCATTGCCTTATAAAATACACAGCTCCTCATGCAGGAGTTCTAATCACAAAACTTTCATTCCCCGGAGCTGACAGGTGATGCACAGCCAGATATGTACCCGACAGCACCAAACTACCCATCCCTCCCTCCTGCTCAGACTCTGAGCGCCACAAATCTCTGTTTCATCACTCTTCAGCCCTTGCAGCCAAAAAGGAACAAAGGGGGTCTGTGTCAGGAAAGCTGTGCCGAGCTTCATAATCGGAGGTAGAAAGAGGAAAAATTTAAAAATAATAATCCTGCTTTTACTGGGGTTTGATTTACCCACTTGGAAAGTAACCAAGCTGCAGGCAGCGGTGGCAGCCCCATAACCGCCGGAGCCGCAGGAATCCGCTCGTGCTCCCTGGAATTTGGGCATTTTTTGTTGCACCCTTTTGGGCTCCGTTCCAGCCTGTCACTCAGCTCGGGGCCCGCCCCTTCCAGAGGATATTTAAAGAGAAGCTGATGCGCAACTTGCTTCAGAGAGACGGGAAGCTCCGAGGGAGAGGGAGGGGGTAGCCAGCAGTCTGGATCCCTGCCCTTCGCAGTACTCGGGATGCCTGGCAGCTTGGGGACAGTGCCCCGGACCCTGCTCCTGCTCCTCCTCGCCCCTGGCTGGGTACGTACGGCCCTGCAGCAGCTCTGCCTGGGCACTGCAGCTTCTTGCTTCGACGCGTGCGAGGGCTTTGGGCTGACTCTTCCCGGCTGACAGCTGCTCCCGAGTTTCCGAGGGGAGCTGGGCTGGGAGCAGAGTGATGCAAAGGTCCTGGGTACCTAAACCACACTGGGGGCTGCCCTGCGTGACCTGTGTCATCCACGGGTCTCAGAGCTCCTGGCACATGGGAATGGGTTTTGTTTCCTCCTACTCCTGGAAGCCAGAAATCGACCCTGGTCTAGAAGCGGGAGAAGAGAGCAGAGAGAGGGGAAGTCAGTGAGTTTGTCATTGCAAAGAGTAACAGTCTCATATCCCAATTCCTTCCCATCACCACTCTTCCCCAGCTATCACTGAATCCACCCATGTGCTCCCAAAAGCAGTGATCTCAAGGGGAAAATTAGACTGCATCATCTCCAGAGCAGGATTTCTGCCTGTTTTCCTGTTAATACAGGTTCTTGAGAGAGCAGCTGATTCCTCTGTGGACATTTGAGTGCTGTTTTCATGTCAGCAGCATCAGGAACGTCACTGCCATCAATAAATTGCTGTAAGTGCTTTTTGGCTCAGTGAAACTGGGTTCACAGAGCCCCTTGCAGGGCTTGTTGAGGTGAGAGAGGCAATCAGTTCCTGGTTGGTGAGGTTTCTTGGATTGCTCCTAGCAGTACTTAGTGTGTGCCAGCCCTTTTCCTGCCAAGAATGCGAACTGGGCTGCAGTCTAAGGGAAATAGCTGCCATTTAGGGTGGGTATCTTGATTCTTACTCTGGCTCAGCTGTGGCAGCACCACGTAGCTCATATAAACAATAACAAGTAATCCTACCACTGTGTCTCTTGGTTACCACTCTGAGACAGGTGATTTTCCCTAAACCTCAATGTCAAATGCTCAGAAATGTGAGTTTTTACTTTCTTTAAGCCTTAGGTTGGATTCAGTGACCTTTGGTGTCTTTTCCAACCTTAATGATTCTGTGATGCTTTGTGGATTAAGGCAGAAAATGAAAGCTGTTACTCCTCAATCTCTATTCTGTGTTGTTCAGAGGTAGGAGTAGCTCCAGGATTACTGTGAGTTGGTTGTGTTTAGGCTCATCCTGGGCAGGTGTCTGTATCCCTGTGCTCTGTCTGTGAAGGGGATCCCTGGTTCTTGTCTCTCCAAAGGAACTGTTATACTTGCTGCAGCAGCTGTAGGAAGGCATCTTTAGAGCCTGAGATGGAGAGAGAGCAAAGGTTATCCACAGTCATTTGGAGTTTGAAGGATGAATAGCTGTGTTTTGGCTGCTTAGTCTTGGAGCACTAAAAGAAGTAGCTGAGTGTTTATTATATCACCTCTACCTTGCAGCATTAACCCCTGACTCCCAAAGCTCTTTGCAAACACCCAGCTCAGCTCAAAATTGACCTTTTCCTGCCCTCTGAGTACAGTGGGATCAAAATGAGACCAAGCATATTTTGAAACATCCTCTTTGGTTTGGCTCCCTTAGCTGGTTCCCTGGGCTTCTGTAGACATTAGTCAGGAATGAGAAATCCAGACAGTGACACAAACGTGCTGCAGTGGTGGGAGCTCACGTTGCAGCGCTCATGCCTTCCAAAAGGTGCAGGGGAAGAGGTTTTATGTAAATATGAAGCAGGAAGAACATTCTCAGTTTTTCTTACCTGCAGGTAACTGGGTTTGATTTTGGCAGTTGGGAGGGAGCTTGTTCTGGCTTGTCAGCTGAGCAGACAGCTCTGGGGAGTCAGAGGTGGAGAACACAATGGAGTAGAGCAGAGCAGGGGAGTCCTCTGGTCTGAGTGTTGGCACTTCTGCTGTGGCTTGGCCATCACTCAGGGGTCCTGGAGGTCCCACAGCTTCACATGCAGTGTTTGTGATGGAAGCAAGAGCTGTCAGAAAAGCCAGGAGAGCCAACACTCCAGGCTTTAAAACCTTCTTAAATCCATGGCCTGATCTCTGGTTCTGTTCTGCTGCTCTCAGAGTTCACAGCAATGCTCTGCAAACCTCAGCAGAAGCCAGGTCAAGGTTGTCGTGAACTTGAAGTCAAGTGTGCGCCCAGTGAAGGCAGAAGTGAGTTTTGGGGCAACCCTTTCTGCAGAGGCATGGATGTGACAGCCTGGTCAGAGAGTGAGAAAACTAGATAAGTTTTCCCAGAATTGGCTTGTGAGACTTTAGGGAGCTGAAGATAAACAATGATAGCTTATTATTATAAACAACCTGCAGGTGGTGTTTTCCCACTCTCTGTTTTCCTGTTTTTTTCAATGATTGTTTATAAGAATGGCTAATTAACAAAACAGCTATCAGGTGAAATGTATTGATTATTGATCAATATGATCTATCTGTATTGGAACAGTGTATAAAAAGAGAGAATTCAAAGTAAAGTGAGGTGCTGTGCAAAGCAGCCTTCTGGTGAATCTGTGTCATTTCTTACTTGACAGTGACACAGATGGAAGAAAATGAAATATTCTCTGAGTTGAATCCCTCTGGACCCAGGTCAGTGGCAGGTTATGTGGAAATATTGCGCTTTGTGTTACCTTTGGGTCTGCAACAAAGCCCTGAATTCCAATCCTGGCAGTTCTTGGGAACGGTTTATGGAGTTCTTTGGGGCGGTTTTAGGGTAGTTCTTTGGGCAGAAGAACGAGAAGCAGCCCTTGGAAAGAATGCAGGGTGAAGGGTGCTCCATGCAAAACAAATATAATCCACTATTCAGCCTCTCTGAAAGAAAATTCAGTAATGGAGGGCTCAAGGAAGTTGGTTGAACATTGACTTTTTCCCACTTGAGAGCCTCCCTGGCCAGGCAGTTTTTCAGTGCTCTGGCTGCTGGGTGTGTGTGAGCCAAACCCCATTCCAGCTCATTCCCTCCTCTTCCAGGCCTTGGAGAGCAGCAGGAATTATAAATAGCTTGGGCTGACTTTGCTCAGCAATAAAACCAGCAAACAGGAGCCCCAACACCTCCTGGGCAATGGAGGGAGACACATCTGAGCTGACTAGTGGGAGCATCTGGGAGTATTTAGAAGGGTCCTGAAAATCATGATGAATTGGGCTTTTGAGCTGATGGCTGGGGGAGCTGAGGTACAGCATAGGTGGGTGCAAGGTCACCAGCTGGTCTCTGATGCAACAGAGATCTGAATCCAGATGTTCTCCTGCTGAAAAGCAGCTATGATACAATGAGGAAGTGAGGCTGCTGTGAACAGAAGGTAAAAGCAGGTGGGCTGGTTTATGTAGGTGAGTTATTAAGGAAATAACTAGTGCCAGCAATGATTAATGAGGGTGGGGAAAGAACCACAGAATTGTAGAGTCATGGAATGGTTTGGGTTGGAAGGGATCTTGAAAATCATCCAGTTCTATCCCCTTGTCATGGGCAGGGACACCTTCCACTAGACCTGGTTGCTCCAAGCCCTGTCCAACCTGGTCTTGGACATTTCCAGGGGTGAGACAACTCAGTTGGGTTTAAAGCTGTTGCATTGTCTTATCCCCAAAGAGCTTGGTTTGGTTTGCATTTCAGCAGGAGAACTATTTTGGGAATGTTTCTTTCTATGGCCTGTGGCTGACACTGCATTGGAAAATGCTTCTTATTATTTTTTCTTAAGTGCATGAATTATGTCTTAATATAGATCCCACATTAGGAATGCTTTGTCTCTTGTGTGGTCTCACACACCCACTCCAACTCACCTGGGACTAAATAACATGTTCCTTGGCATCTCCAGCAGCTGGAGCTGGAAAAAAGTAGGGAAGATTTCTGTATTTTTAGTTCTTTTAATGCACTTCAGCAGTTGAGAATTGATTCCTGGGACATGCCAGGTTCTGGTGAGTGGCTCGAGGACAGTCAGCTGGGAACAGCTGGGCTGCAGGCTGGAGAGGCTTGTTTCCAAAATACTTAGTGCTAGGAGTTATCCAGGAGAATTATGCTGATTCCTGCTGAGCAGGGAGTCTCTGGAAAGACTCACCCCTTGGGACCACCAGAGGCAATGGCTGGAGCTCTTTCAGGAGTGGTTTAGATGGATATCAGGAAAGGCTCTTCCCCCGGAGGGTGCTGGCACTGCCCAGGCTCCCCAGGGAATGGGCACGGCCCCGAGGCTGCCAGAGCTCCAGGAGCCTTTGGACAACACTCTCAGGCACAGGGTGGGATTGTTGGGGTGTCTGTGCAGGGACAGGGGTGGTACTCCATGATCCTTGTGGGTCCCTCCCGACTTGAGATATTCCATGACTTTGAGGGAATATTTAGCCTAATCCCAGTCCCACAGTGCTGTGTTGGTGACACAGCTGTACAAAGAAGGTTGCACATTCTGACCCCACATGAACTAAAGTCAGACCAACAGTAAAAATAGCTGGAAAATTTTTCCTACTCTGATTGGTGACAGACACAATATTCAAGGAAGCTATTTCACAAGTGAGGGCTGGATGGGATCTGAAAAGTGCAAACAGAGCCATAACAAGATATATTTTTTGACTTGTTCCAGGTGTGTGTGCCCCTCCCTGCTGCCCTCAAGGCTATTACCAGCTCAGCTGCTGCTCTCCTGGGGTGACAGCAGAGCTGTGAGGGGTCTGTCTTCCTCATTGTATGCTTCCCTCTCCACCCTGTTCATAGCAGTGCAGGATCCCAGGGTGTTTTGGTGGCATCATCCATGTGCCAGGGTTGTGTCAGACCTGGGTGGGAGCTGAGCTGTGTCCATAACAGTGGAGTGGTGCATGGAGCGGGACAAGGGGGAATTTGGATGGGCAGGATCTGAACAGTAAATGAGGCTGCAGCTGGCACTGATGTTTCTGAGGAGGTTTCAGAGGATCTCTAGAGACCACATGTTCTGCACTGTTCACAGTCAGGTTGTTACATCTTGCCCAAATCTGGGCACAGCCAGAGCTGAGCTGGTGTTCCTGCTCTGAGCTGATGCAGGATAGGGATGGCACACACTCAGTGACTGGGATGCTGGACCCATCTGGTTTTCCAGAGCAGGTAATCCTACTTCAGCTGGTCTCTGTTTGGTGTCTGAAGTGTCATGAAGCCAAAGGTGGGTTTCAAGGGCTGCCCAGTGAAGTGCTGCCAAAGGGGGGCATCTGTGCACTCACAAGGTCCCAAGGAAGGTTGGTTATGCTGCGCTCCTTGGAAAATGGAGAGGGCATATGTAATAAGGAAGAAAGTGTGAGATGCAGGGGACAAAATGAAACTTGCACACTTCTGGGCTGGTTTTCAGCATCCCCACAGTCCCACTGCCTGGCTTTGGGCAAGTCCTGTTGCTGTGCACATTGCTTTTTCAGCTTCCACTGGGTCTGATGCTGGTACAGAGGCTTTGATAGTTGTCCTGTGTAAAAGCTGGAATTCCTTGCTGTTAATGATTACTACTTTATTGCTTCCAGGGAGGGTGAGCTGTGCTGGGGACTCTGAGCTACTGCTTGTCCTGTTTGGTTTGGATCTGCTTCCAAGAGACATCTTTTTTTTTTTTCTTCCCCCTTGAGCTCCAGATGAAATAGGGATGAGGAAAACATGAGTCCTGTGAGTACTTGGGAGCTGCATACACCCCTCTACCCTTCTGGCTGGTCCCCTTCTCTTCTGGGGTATCTGTGCTTTCAGCAGAAACGTGTTTTTCCTCTCCCTGTCCAGCTGCCTTGCAATAGACTCATTCTCTCCATGGCTTTTTGCCTTCCAGGTAGAACCACAGGCCTGCATGTTCCCATGCCAGTGTCCCTCCCAACCTCTGCAGTGCCCTGTGGGTACCAGCCACATGTGGGATGCCTGTGGCTGCTGCAAGGTGTGTGCCCAGCAGCTGGGCGAGCTCTGCTCCTTGCACAGGCCCTGTGACCATCACAAGGGACTCTACTGTGACTTCTCAAAAATCCACAGAGGCAGTGGGATCTGCTTAGGTGAGAGCTGCAGGTTCTGTCCTTGTGTGTTTTTTCCGTGGTGCCTCCCCAGAACACCCATAGAATTTCCTTGGCGCTTCATCCAGTGCCATGCTGGGAGATCAGTGCCAGCCTGGGAGCAGCAGATCCCCTGGCACACACACAGCTGGCGTCTCACAGCTCCAGCAAGGTATGAGTGGGACTCTCCTGTGTCTTGTGACATCCTCAGGGGACATCCTCTACCCTTTGGGCAAATATCAGCACTCTGAGCTCTTACTGAAAGTACTTTCCTTGGAATATCCTACCCCAAATCCCTCTGCCTTGTGCCAGGGATGGGTGTTCTGCACTTGGCTGCTTCTGTGCAAGAGGCAAAGTGTATTTCTGGCCATAGCGTGTGGGTGGGAAGAGCTCAGTAGCTCCTTCACCACATTGTGTCTCTGTGGAACATGAGAATTCCAGAGCCAGGTAATGCAAATGCAGAAACTGCTTTCTCTCCCGACACCTCTTTTCAGCTAAAAAAGAAAAAAAAATTTTTTTTTTAGTAGTTCCTTCTGAAGCAAGCCAAAATTATTTTGGTCTAGAGGAAAATAAAGTATTTCTGCAACCTCCTGGTCTTTGTTTAAAAACAAGACTCCTCTGCCCCATCTCTGACCGGAGCCAACATTTTTTTCTTAAATTCAAGCTTTTCAAAATAGTCAGGAAGACCTAAGAGTTGGCAGTTTATTGTGAGTACTTAGGGAAATGTTTGGCCACAGCACTGGATGTCTCTGGAAATGATCCAGCACCAACCTGAGACAGAATCATAGTATCATGGAACAGTTTAGCTTGGAAAGGATCTTAAACCTCTTCTTGAGCCACTCCCTGCCATGGGTGGGGACACCTTCCACTATCCCAGTTTGCTCCAAGCCTTATCCAACCTGGCCTTGGACACTTCTAGGACTGAGGCAGCCACAGCTTCTCTGGGCACCCTGTGCCAGGGCCTCAACAGCCTCACAGGGAAGAATTTCTTCTCAATATCCCATTTATCCCTAGCCCTTGTCTAACTGAGTCTAACTTGTTGGTGTTCAGTCCTTCAAGAAGTTTTCACAAGTTGCTTCATTTTCATTCCCCAATTTGGGGAATTTTTGGAAGCCGTGGATTTTTGGAGCTCCTGGTACTTTCTGCAGACATTGAAACACCTGAGAGCTGAGGATTGAAGCCTAATAAGGCAGACACAGGTGTGATGACATCCAGCAGGTGTGAGCTGCATGCTGCCTCATTCCAAATGGGAATGAGGTGTCTGTTTGTGGAGGAAAGGTAGCAAAATCACAGGAATTATTTCCTCAGGAATGTGGGAGACACCATTTCAAAATCTCTCCATGAAACCTTGAAATCATTCTAATAAAGGTGCTTTGTATTCACCAGACATCCAGGTTTGATCCAAACATTGGAGTGAGAGTCCCAGATCCTGCTGTGGAGGAAATCAGACTTGCAGACACAACTATCCTTCCTGGTTTTAAATAAGAAATTAGGCTTTTCACAGCAAAAACTGCAGTGAACACAGGCCAGGATTTATTTCTAAAATGAGCTGAGGATTTGGGCCATAATATCCTTGGGTGGTGTTTTTATGATGTCCACATGGATCTGTTGGAAGATTTTGGAGGGATTTTGGAGGCGCTGAAGGAAGCTGGAGGAGTGAGTCAGAGGAAATGAAGGATCAATGTTTTGACTTAAATTTATCCAAATAAGCAGATGTGCTAGAAGGAGAAAGGAGCTGAGGTATCAAGAGAAAAGTGTCTCTGTTGAGACCAGTCTGTAGGCTGTATTGGGAAAGATGGGAAGGGAACCATCAGAGGGAAACTTATTTTATATTTGTGTAATATTATCACATTCCACATATTTCAGAGGAATCCTTTCCTTCCTGTGGAGACCTTGGAGTACCAGAAAGGTAGACAGGATCCTGTAGTAACTCTAAAGTAGGGGTCCTGCAGGTGATAGGGGGTGCAGGGAGCTGGTAGAGCTTTACAGAGCAGCTCTTTCAGCGGTGCCATATCCTCTGAGGAAAAGGGCAAAAAGTCTCCTTGGCTGGGCTTGGTGTTTGGGTGTGGGTGGTGCCAGCCAGAGCCAGAGAATAAAGAGCTGGATCACTTAACGGGTGCTGTCTTTTCGGAGCTTTAATGGGACCAGGTCAGAGGGAAAGGGAGGTCATGGAGGGCAATGAAGGGCACAACAGAGGGATTGAGTTTGGAAAACAAAATCAACCCCTGGAGCAGGCTGCTATTCTTTGGGAGGGGAGGGAGGATAGGGAACAGCCTGATCTGCCGTTGAGATGGAAGAGAGTGTTTAAAAATAAGTGTGAATGGTTATTGTATAGAAGTGAGGGTGGATGGATGGCTTCCACTTTGATGGGAAAGTGAGGATTTTGAAATGTCAGAGTTGGAGCACAGGAGTATTTTTATCCCAATGACATTGTAAAGAGTTGCAAGATGAGATGCAGGTCTTGATAGAAACAGTCCAGAAGGATTTGTGTCTCCTCAAGGGATAGGGATGGGATGGAAAGAGATTCTTACTCCTTGTTTGATTCAAACACTTTCTATCTGAAACAGTGTCCCTGGGCAAGCAGGACTTAGGGGAAAACAGATCAGGTTTCCTGGGAAGCCTCCACAAGCAGTCAAAAATCCTTCTTTTTGGTAACTTCCCCATAGAGGTTTGCATTTTTAAATTTTTTTTTTTTTTAAGATTCAGGATTGCAGAAAACAGCAGCTGCTGAAAACTGACCAAAATCAAGATTTCTGACTTGTGAAAACTCTGAGATTTCAACATTTAATTCAGGCTGAGAGAAAAAAATATATTAACTATATATATATATATATATATATATAGTATGTTTTTAAAAACCTCAAAATTTTCCATGACTCATTTAGAATACTCATTTGGCTGTGCCAAAACTTTCCCTTTCCATTATATCAAAATATTTCATCTTCATAGTATCAAAATAATTACTAGAGCAAAATGCTTCCCTCTGTGGGTACTATCCCACGAGTATTTTGGTTGAGCATAAAGGAAATCGTTCATGTCAAATGGTTCAGTTGGTTCTTCTTGAAAACATTCTTGATCTTAATCAGCTAAGAAATTTCTCCTGGAAAGCTTCCAGTGGGAAAGTTCTGGCTAATGCAGTCATAAGAACTTGGGAGCATTGTTGTGCCTGCAGAGTAAAGGTTCCTGCTCTGTGTCAGATATTGTTTCCTTTTTTTTGCCCATTTAAGTTTTATTGGGAAGGAGGCAGAGACTGGTAGGAGGTCTGGAGATGAGAGATCCAGAGATCAGAAAGGAGAGAACTGGAAAAAATTGAGGCTGGAAGGAGGAAGAGATTTGTGCATCATAGAGGGGCCAAAAAGGTCATCAGCCTGAAGTGTCATTTTCATTTGTAGGTACCATTTGCATGGGGGAACCAGCCGTTCTTAGAAGAGCGTTGCCTATTAGTATCCCAGGAGTACTGAGGAGCAAAGCCATGTTCACATGCCATGTCAGGAATGTCTTGCACAGCACCACTGACCTGTCACTCCAAGCTGGTTGGGAAGAACTCTGACAGAGAAACAGGTTCTTTACAGGCAGCGAAGACAAAATCATACTTAGTAGCTCATCCAGGTGGAAAAAAAAATTTTCTAGAGAATTTTGGGAGGACCAGCACTTCTGAAAAATCAGTGTCAAGAATAGCCTTGGGTCCAGGGAGGCAAATATGACATATCCAGCACTGGGCAAAGCAGGGGAGGATGGGCTGTGTCCCTCCTCAGGAGCTCTGTGTCCCCAAGGCAGGGCTTCAGCCTTCTGCTTACTCCTCATTCTCCTCCTCTTCCTCCCCTAGCTCATGCGGGTGCGACATGCGACCTGCTGGGCAAGATCTACCTCAATGGGGAGAGCTTCCAGCCCACATGCAAGCTGCAGTGCATCTGCATGGACGGGGCCATTGGCTGCATCCCGCTCTGCTCCGATGACCTGCGCCTGCCGTCCCCAGAGTGCCCCATGCCCCGGAGGGTGAAGTTCCACAACAAGTGCTGTGAGGAGTGGGTGTGTGAGGAGGGCAGCGAGGATAACCGCTTTGGAACAGCCATGGCAGGTCAGTGGGGCACGTGGCATGGGGCCGGGAGCTGTTTGCTGGGGAAGAGGGGTGGATTTGGAGCACTGACTGGTTTGGGGCTGGGGATGGCTTTGTGCATCATCGTGATGGGGGTGAGTACCAAGTGTTGGGTTCCAGAGCTAAACACTAGGTCCAGCACACCCAGCTGCTCTGTCACTCCCCTTCCCAGCTGGACAAGGGGGAGTGTAAGAACCATGTCTGGACGGGCTGTTTGGGTCCAATCCAGCTAGCTACAGACCTTAGCCCACATGAGCTTACGTCGATGAAAGCAAAAGACTGGAAGTGCTCTTCTCCACATGGAGATGAATGTCCTCTGCTTATTGACTTGGAGGACACGCCTCAGACTCAGGCAACCCCCAAGATGGGAAAGAGGGTGTTGCCTGATGGCGGGAGACTTTTATACCCGGGAAATGGGGGCGGAGGAAGAGGACCACGTGTGACGGTGGTCACAAGGGTTTTTGGGTGAAGGAAGAGACGAGATCCTTGACTCCATTATCAGAAGACTTGATTTATTATTTTATGATATATACATATACTATAACTATACTAAAAACAAAGGAGAGTTTCCAGAAGCTGCTAAGCTACCTAAGAATAGAAAAGTAAAAAATGATAACAAACCCCACTCTCTCAGACTGTGTCCGAGAGAGCTCTCAGTTCTGGATTGGCCATTATTTCTAAACATCCAAGATGGGCCAATCCAGACTGACCTGTTGCATTCTACAGCAGCAGATAACCCATTGTTTATGTGTATCTCTGAGGCCACAGATTCTCAGAAGGAAAAATCCTAAGGAAAGGATTTTTCACAAAGAGAATGTCTGTGACAGACCACGGCCAATGGGATACCAGTGAGGAGTGGTGAGGGGACACATAAACAAGGGGAGAGACCACCCGGGCTGACACTGGCGGGGAGGGGGAGAGGAAGACCATGTGGTCATAGGATACAAATCATGTGAATGTGAACAGTGCAAATTACCAAACACCCAGTGCAAACAACTAAATAACCACTTAGTGCAATACAACAGGGGAGAAAATAAATGGAAAGTGACTTGTAGGTTGAGATAAAGGAAAAGTGAAAGTTTGCATGTGCACAAGCAAAGAGAAAAAGAATAGATTTATTCTTCCCATCATCAAGTGGCATCCAGCCACTTCCTAGGAAGCAGGACTTCAGCACATGGAGCAGTTGCACCAGAAGGCAAACATTGTGAATAGCAATTTCCCCCTCCCCCTCTTCCTCCTCCTTTTCTTAGCTTTTATATCTGACCTGACATCATACAGTCTGGAATATCCCTGTGGTGAATTTGGGTCAGCTGTCTTGGCTGTGTCCACTCCCAGGATCTTGCCCACTCACAGCCCCTTGATCTTGTGGGGGGGGAGGGAATGTTGGAGAGACATCACTGATGCTGTGCCAACCCTGCCCAGCAGTAGCCAAAAACACCGGTGTGTTACCAACGCCTTTCCAGCTCCCACTGCAGAGCACAGCGCTGGAATGGCTGCTCTGGGAACATCAACTCTAGCTCAGCCAGACCCAATACAAAGTGAAACCTCAGTGGTGCTATGGGAAAGCTTCTATGTCCTGAAGTGTCCCAGCAGACCTGTCTGGAGCTGGGCTATGTAGGAAATGGCCCCTGCCCACCTGCATCCCCTTCCTGCTGAGAGGCCAAGCATCTCATGGGATGGGCCAGACCTTTACTGATGTTCCTGAAGTGTTAAACTGAGTTGGGAGCAGCCATGGAGCTGCCACTCTTTGTCCAAAGCCCTGAGACTTGCCTTGTGTCTCTTCCTCATGGCTCAGTTTTCAGGAAGGATCCAGCTCACAGGCCAGAGCTGAACAACCTGCAGGAGAACTGCCTGGTGCAGACCACAGAGTGGAGCACATGCTCCCAGAGCTGCGGAATGGGCATCTCCACCCGTGTGACCAACAACAACCCCCAGTGCCGCCTGGAGAAGGAGACCCGGCTCTGCATGGTCCGGCCCTGTGACTTCTCCATGGAGAAAACTAAGGTACGGTGAGGTATGGTGCTGGAAGATAGGGGACACAGCACCCCAAATGCTGGGGACAGCCTTGGGAATGATCCTGGCTCACAGGATCCTGGCTCTATGCTTCCACTTCCTCTGTGTCCCATTGCCCAGTGATGGGGTCAGAGCACAGGCCTCAGTGCATCTTTCCTGTCATGTCCATGGTAATTCATCTGCTTTCTCCCTAGAAGGGGAAGAAGTGTGTGCAGACCCCAAAGCAGCGCCAGAGCCTCCACTTTGAGTTTTCAGGATGCACCAGCACCCGATCCTACCGGCCCCGGTTCTGTGGCAGCTGCTCGGACGGGCGCTGCTGCACCCCATTCCTGACCAGCACCGTGGAGGTGGAGTTCCACTGCCCTGAGGGGGACTTCTTCCAGCGAAAAATGATGTTCATCAAGATGTGTTCCTGCCACTATGACTGTCCCCGAGACAACGACATCTTCCTGGCCACATATCACCGTTGGATGATCGGAGACCACGTCAAGATAGAGCAGCAATAGCCCTGCCTTGCCAGATCTGAGGTGTGCAGGAGGGCTCTGCAGTGCTTTCGTGGCTGTGTCCTGGCCAATGCAGCCTCTGCCCCTTCTGTGAGGGGCTGTGCCTTCCACAGCAGCACCACCAGCGGTCCCTGTGGTTTTCCCAATGAGCCAAGGGAGGAGCTGCAGGTGCTTCCAGCCCCCTGACCCCCATGCACAGTGTGCAAAGGTCAGTGAAGGAACCAGAAACAGGCTTGAGCTGCAAACTTGATCTGTATTCCTGCTGGCCAGAAGAGAGAGTGGTTCAAGATCATGTGGCTCCCGCCTGTCTCCAGCCCAGAGCACAATTCCTGATTCAGACCCCGAGAATTCTTCCAGCATTAACTGGGGGTAGACCAGGCTGCCAGACCAAGGTGTGTCCCCTGAAGGTGCTGCTCTGAGCAGCTTTTAGTGCCTTGATGAACATTCATAGAACCATGGAGTGGTTTGGGTTGAAAGGCACTTTAAAGCTCATCTTGTTTCAACCCCCTGTCATGGATGGGGACACCTTCCACTAACCCAGGCTGCCCCAAGCCCTGTACAACCTGGCCTTGGACACTTCCAGGAGTGGGGATGGGGCAGCCACAGCTTCTCTGGGCAACCTGCGGCAGGGCCTCACCAGCCTCACAGGGAGGAATTTCTTCAGAAATGGTTCTGGGGTGGGAGAGGGACTGGACCACACAAGCTCACACATGCACAGTGAGGCTGCAACTGTTTCAGCTCTGGAGTCTTTGCTCTGGATGTTTGTAAGTAGGAGGAACACTTTTCAGCTCCAGTCTCCCTGGTGATTTTAAGGTACTGGCAATAGAAATCTTCCTATTTGTAAATGGAGCAGATCCCATCTGGAGTTACTAGGGCAGTGCCATGGGGAGCTGTTGGCACTGGTATCTCCAGCAGTGGGATTTCCTCCTGGCCACAGACTTGGCAGAGTCTCTCTGCCCAGAGAGGACCCCATTGCCAGCCCATAGGTCCAGGAAAGGCCACCAGCAGCCAGTGCCAGTGGTATGTCCAGCAGCATGTTGGCAGCTTTGTGGGACTGCTAAGATCTTGTCAGGTGTGGAAAAATCTTCTGATTTTTAGCAGAAATATCCAGGTACAGCACCTGATGCTGGTTCTTAAGTCATCCTTGCCTATCACCATTGGAAATCATGAAGAATTTCTGTTCCAGCCAGGCAGGAGCAAGGCTTCACCTCACCATATCTTCCTACCCCAAATTAGAGCCTGATGCCAAGGGACATTCCTAGCTGTCCCCAACTGCTGCCCTGAATTTCCAGACTGCTGACACACCAGCTCAGGCCCCATGTTCCATCCCAGCCTCTGTTCTTTCTCTCAGCCTGCAGCAGCTCATGAATCCTCACCCTCCTGTAATCAATTTGAACTGTAAATAATTTATCTGATATTGTTTCTAAGGCCTTTGTACAGTCCCAGGATCCTGTTGGCACAGCCGTGCTCAGGCTCTTACTCCTCTCTGAGCTTCTCTCCTGCCATTTATACAGTTGCTGAGTCTCAAACCATCCTGAGGTTGCACTTTACTCAACGCTAATAAATATCTCTATTTTTTATATCTCTGAACTCATCCCTTTTTGTGAGGCTCCTGCCTGGTTCCTCTGCTGACCTTTCCCCAGTGCTGGGATCTTCTGTAGAGTTGATAGCTGGGTACTGGAGGGGAGGGCATGACAGGGTTTTTTTCCCTGTTCCCAAATAGCAGCAGGATTGATGTTAGTGTTTCACAGACACCTCTGCAGCCCACAAAACACAGCTTCTCTCTCCACAGCTTGGAGGGGGGACAAGCAGAGCCCCCCTCTGCCTGCTGAAGAACCCACAAGTCCTTAATACCAGATTAAAAATAACTCCGGGAGCAGATGTGAACAGAAGTCAGTGATAACAGGGCCAGAACGCAAGGGGCTTTGCAGTGGCTTAACAGCTTATGGATTCATCCCCCTCTCATCACATTAGCAGAGACTCCCCCCTCTCCCACTCCGCAGGGCCAAGAGGCTTTTCCCGCTCCCAAACCTTCAGCCTCACCGGGGAAGGCTTAGGGCTCCCAGAGAGGGGGAACAAACCCCCGTCAGGCTTGAGCTGCGTGGTGTTGAGGTTCTGAGCTCGGGGCGGGCTCCGGCCCGTGCACCTCTGAGGGCTGCAAAGGCCCTGGCAGAGGCAGCGAGGGACATACAGTCACGGTCCTCGCCAGTGTCCCCAGGGCCGTGACCATTAGATGGCACTAGGAACCTCCCCATGGGGACACTCCGTCCCCAGGGCAGGGTACAGTGGCGTGCCCCTGGGGTGCTGAGCGTAACCCCGGGTAGCCCCTGCCAGGAGTGCCCGCTGGGTACTGCAGCCCAGGCCCGGCACCCAGTGCCATCGCAAGGCCACCACCGCCAAGCCAACGGAGACGGCAGCGAGGCCCTCGGTGCTGGGGCCGAGTTCCATTCGGCCGCCGCCTCCGTCCCCGTCCTCGCGGGGGCCCTATTCCACCTTATCTCCGCAGCCGCCGCCTGCGCGGCACCGATAACCCGGGCGTGGCCACAGGGATGGGGTCGGGTTTGGGGGCGCTGCAGTGACCCTGACGCCCTTACCGGCTCCGGCCACGCTGCAGCCTCCTGCGGTGGGCTCAGGATGGGGACACCCCCGGCTCCTCCAGCCCCCAGCAAGGACGGGGTTTTCCCTAAGCAAACTTCGGAAAATAGTGAAAATAAGCAAAAATATCTACAAAAGCCCTGATTCTGCCGGTTTGGGGGACTTTGGGGCTCTGCCATGACACGGGGGGAAGCCGGGGGGAGGGACCTTCTCCTTATTTGGACCTATGACGTCACGGGAGCGCAGGCGGACTCTCTTGGCCCCACCCCCCGACCGTCACCTGCGGGCCCCGCCCACTGCAGCGGCGCGCGCTGGCCTCGCCCCCTCCGCGCTCTGACGGGCGGGGGCGGCAGCCAGTGGGCGCGGCCGGGGGGGCGGGGCTCGTGTGGTGACGTCAAGGGGCGGGGGCGGGGCCGGTGGTGCAGGTGGAGGCAGCGCGGAGCGGAGTGGCGGCCCCGGTGAGCGGGGGTAGGTGAAGTTTCTCGGCTGTCAGGCCTGTTATGGGGCGAGAGAGGTTTAGAGGGGAGGGTGAGGGCTGTAGGAGTCAGGCAAGTTATGGGGTGCGGGGATGCTGTGGAAGTCCTGGGGTGCTTTGGGGGGTATAGGGATCAGGCAAGTTCTGGAGGATTTGAGGCTCCCTAGAGGGACTCATGGTGGGTCAGTCTGGTCGTGGGCTGCGGGATTTTAGGAACAGTTGTGGTGCTGTGGGGGCACATGGGGGCTCAGGCTATTTATGGAGTGGAGGGGTTGCCAGGAGACATGGGGTGCTATGAAGCAGGGGGTCTCCGGTGGGGTCAGGCTGGATGTGGGGTGATCTGGGGCTGCGGAAACCAGGGGCACCCGTAGAGGTCAGGCTGGATGTGAGCTGGTTTAGGGTGCTCAATGGTTTGGGGGAAGCTGGGGATGTCAGTCCCCGGGTGTGGGGGATCCACGGTGACTGAGGTGTGAAACAGGGGGTTGTGGAGAAATGGGGATGTTCAGGGGCTGGAGGAGACCAGGGAAGCGCCTGCAGCGCTCTCAGGAAGCCTATGGGGCAGAAGGGAAGTGAGGTCCTTTGGAGCGGGGAGATCCCCAGTAGGGTCAGGCTGAGTGTGGGGGGAATGGGGTGCACTAGGGCTGTCCTAGAGACTCTGAATGGGGCTGCAGGGGAGGATATGGGGTGGAGGGCCACCCACAGTGGATTCATGCTCAGGAGATGGATGGGGCCCTGCCTCACGGGGAGTGGCCAGCCCCGGGATGTTTCCCCCCATGCTGTTGTTTCCTCTGGTGCAGTGGAGGGGAAAAGGCAGGTGCAGCCTCGGGGAGTGGGGTCCCCCCTGCATCCCACAGTCACGGCAGCAGCACTGGTGTCCCTTCCTGGGAGGTGGCAGCTCCCGCTTTGGCATTTGGGTCCAGCTCTGTTTCTTGGAGCATTCGGTGTTGCTGGGGCTGTGCCAGACATGCAGCAGTTCAGCCTGTGGCTTCGGGGTGGCCGCGATCTCTTCCCGAGACACCGTCTGTGCCCGCCGGGACGGTTCCCAAAGCCGGCGGCAGTGGCCGAGCTGCGGGGAGGCGGGGGCTGCTCCTGCCGTCCATCCCAGTCCCGGCTCCCGTCGGGGCCGCGCTGAAGCCTCCCATCGACTTCCCCATCCCTGGGGGTGTCGATGTCTTCACGTCCCCTCCTCGACGGGGACACTGCGCTGATGTTGCAACCACGGGCGTGTGCAGCGTGCCCGGCGGTTCCTGCAATCTCTTCCTCTCCTGAATTTCGCCCTCCTGCAGTCGTGGTGGGACGAGAGGCTGGTGAACCGGCTCTGGTGAACTTGCTCGTTAGTTCGTGCCGTTGGCTGTGCCGGTGGCGGGTCCGAGCGGCTGGTGGGATGGCAGGGGACAGCGGGGGACAGTGACTATCTTTAGGGCTGTGTTGCAATGGAGGGGTGTGCCTTGGCTCGGCGCTGACGGCAGCCGCCTCCTCGCCCGAGGATTGACTTACGCCGAGGCTCCCGCATGGGGAAAACCAACACTTGCTCTGCGGTTTGTGTAAGCAGGAGGGGGGGTTGTGGTGGGGCTGTGAGGCTGAGCCAGGGGTCGGACAGTATGGGGGCTGGTGTCAGTCACACACGCCCTGCATGAGATCAGGCTGTGCGAGGTGTGCAGGGCCGAGGTTTGGGGTGCACCATCGGCCCCGGCACTGTCATGTGTCACACATGCTCTGCCTCTGCCTGGCAGTGGGAACAGCTGAGCTGGAGCAAACGGCCAGCATGGGAAAGGTTGATGGTGGAGGGAATCTCTGTTGCTTCCTGGGAGAGAAGTTGCCCTGGAGCATGGGAGCAAGTTGGGTTCTTCCCAAGTTGGGTTCATCCCAGAACGTTCCCATCCCTATGCTCCCTTCCTGAGGCTTGGTGGAAGCACAAATGCAGCTGTAGGAGAGAGCCAGAGTCAGGTCTCTTTTGAGTCCTGTTTCTGCCAGAGTAACCTGGTTAGTCTGTGGGAATAACTTGCACCAGAGTTGGGGTGACATGGAGGTTCTTTGTTTGGCCTCTGAGCCATTGCCCTGCTCATGGCCACTGTGCCTGTGGCGGTGCAGCTGCACCATGCCTGTCTCTGAGAGGAGGCAGCTGAAACTTGCGGAACAATTCGCATCCCCCCCATGAGTACAGTTCCTCTCCCAGTTCCGGGGCCTGCGTAGATGTGGGTCTCCTTCAGCTCAGGGTGCTGGCAGCCCCTCAGTTTCTCTGACAAAGTGGGGCACATGCTGCTTCTGCTTGTGGTGATGATAACAGCAAATCAGCAGAAGCAAAAAGTTGATCTGTGCATCAGACTGCTTCCTATGGTTGTGCTCAACATGTTCTGTGGATGTGCACCTCTCCCGTCCCTTCACTTTGCTTTTCCTCATGCTTAGGAACAACTTCAGGCCTTTCTGAGAGGGCTTGAAACCTGCTGAGGAGAGAAAGTGCCTTCTCATCTGCAGCGGTGCTGCTGGGATGAGGCTCCCTCTTCCTGACGCGCAGCCTGGCAGCTGCTGGAATTGCCTGCAGCCGCATTGCTCCGCACCACACTTTCTCCCAGGCTGGCATGGTCCTTTCAGAGCCAATGGCAGGGAAAGGATTTCTCAGAGAAAAGGCAAAACATCAGCTGCTTTCCAAGAAGGGCACTTCGGAATTATGTCACTGTTTAATATATAGCAAGGTTTTTCTGAGCTCCCTCCCCAGCTATTCCCCAGAGGGGAAGGCTAGTTGCAGGTGGTCTCTGTCCCAGAGGGCAGGAATTGTCCTGTCTCTGCTAAGCAGTGTTTAACCTTTGTGTTCACAGCTGCAGGAAGAGGCTTGAGGCTGTGGTGGCTGGAAGTTTAGAGTCATAATTGGCTCTTGGCCATGCTGGATGCTGTGGTTGGAGGTGTGATTTGGGAAGGGGGAGGAATTGCCTATCATTAGCCCAGAGGTGTCTCTCACTGAGCTGCCCAGGAAGGAGGGGGATGTCTTGGTTGTCCTTTTTATGAGTTTTGCTTCATGCAGTGATTTGTGTGAGCTCTGAGCTGGGATTCCCCAGGAAGGGCTGCAGTTGGTTGTCCCTATTTAGCCTGGGACTAGCACCCGGCGGTTGAGCAGTCTCACACATCAGTTATCCCAATGAGGCCATGATGGTTCGGGTCCCTCATATTGGGACTTTGTCATGCCATCCCATTCTGAGCTGGTGGGAACAGCCAGGGTGGGCTGGCTGGGGGTCTGGGGTCTGGCCAAAGCATTCACCACGGCTGCCCATCTCTCCCCACTAGAGGCTGCTGATGACCAGAGCATTTTCCCTCCCTGCTCTGAGAAGGCACTGGGGTCTGGAATTTGTAAGGCTGAGCATCCCGGCCTGAGCTTTTCCTGCTGATTCACCCTGGAGACAGCAGTGTGCTTTCCTTGGCAATGACTGGGTTCAGGGGGCACATCTGCTCCCCTGCCAGGCTCACAATAGATCTCCCTACTTAATGAAGTCCTAATTAGGTAAATGCACCGGGACCTAGTTCGAGGCCATTGCCAGGGGACATGGATCCTGCAGGGGAGCCGGCCATTGCCAGGGGACATGGATCCTGCAGGAGAGCTGGTACCAGGGATGCTGGCTACCATCCTGCCTGCCTCAGGGGTTTTTCCAGCTGGGTGCTGAATATGGAATGAGTTCAGGCTCTTGTATTGTTTTCCCAGAGGATGTGTGCACAGCGATAAGAGCTTCAGCCCTCTGGCATGAATCAATTGGCAGAAAAGCCAAGGATTAGTTAAGCCATGGAAAGGATCCTTCACCTCTGGGCACAGCCATGGTAAAGCCACCCTGCAGACACAAAGGAGAGTCTTAGACCAGGCCACCAAACACCTGGGCAGGATGGGCTGGAAAACCGAGACCCTGGGAAGATGGTTAATCACAAAACAATGAGGTGTAAAATGAAAGGCAGTGGCTGCTGCAGTGGAAGTGCAGGGAAGGAGTCTGTGGAGTTGCACAAGCCCTGCTGCCCTTGCTGGTGCAGGCAGTGCTGGGTGAGCAATGTGGTGCCAGATGGCTCTGGCACAGGGCAGCTTCCCTGACAATGGCAGAGCAGCACTTTACATAATCTGGGATTTGCCAAACAAGCTTGAAGGTCTGGAAAATCCTTCTGCTATTGTTCATGCTCAAAGTTTACTAAACTTCCTGGTTTGATCTGCAGGGCTGGATTTTGCTTTGGGACCACAGTGGGTGAAAATGCTCTTTGCACAGAGGGAAGAAAAGGGTGTTTGTGGTGTTTAATCCATTCTCTGTAGATGAAACTATTTTTGTGGTTCACAAGAGGTTCTGAGCAGCTGCTCACAGCTTTGTAGGGCTGCAGGACTCTCTGTCTATCCAATTAATATGGTTTGTGTCTAGTCCCCTCCTGATGCCCCCCTGAGAAAAGCCTGGACTACCAGATGAGGATGGGGTGCCATGGGCAGGGCTCACAGTCACCATCTGGGCTCCCAGCTCAGAGCCTGTGTCGGGACACAAATGCCGTGTCAGGACAGCTTCTTGCTGTCTCAACCCCTCAGACCCTGAGGCTCCAGTAAGGCTCCAAAACTGGCACTCTTTGGCAGATTTTAGGAGTAGAGGCATGATGGGAACTTGGGGTGTCTTGTTATGCTGTGTCAAACCTGGTGGTAACTTCCTGGAGATTTGGGGCAGCTGGGAACCCTTCTGGGAAGATGCTGATGCTGTGGGAGCCACCCCAGACCCATTGTGGCCTGTGTAAGGCTGTGGGCTCAATCTGGATGTGTTTCCTGGCCCCTGAGAAGTGTTTTGGGGTATGGGGCCTGCCCTTGCTCCTCCATTTGCTCACCCCAAAGCCCTTTGTCAACACAAATAAAGCCCCCATGTGCTATTCAATTAAATGGAGAAATCTTGTTAAAATGTTCTCTGCTTGTTTGTGGCTAAATGATTGAGAAACCCAACTTTTCCTTCCATTCCTGGGAAAGGCAGGTTTTGTAACAAGGAATGGGGTGAAGTTCTTGCTGGTCCACTTACTGTGAGGCAAGTTTTTGAGCCCTGGAAAGCAGCAGAAGAGGAGGAACCTCAGCCTAACAGTATGAATACATCCTCTTATTAGAGGTGGCTTTGAGTGCCTTTTATGTAGGTTAATTACATCTGGCCACAGTTGACCAGAGCTGTATTTAAGGAGGGGACATAAGGCTTGGCATGTGTTGGGAGCCATCTTGAGCTGACTGTAGTGACATTACAGCAATCTGGGAGGTGCTGCTAACAAGGCAGTGCAGGGCAGCTATGGGGAAGCTCTGAGCCTTAGGGCCTGGAAAACTTGGTGTTGGCACTGACTTCAGCTTTGTGAGGGGAAGTGGGGTGGACTGGTGCCTCAAAAACCAGGGTGTTAAGGCAGCTGTGTATCATGCTGTATGTGACCTCCGTGACCTGATCTCTGATTGCTGTGGTGGTTTAGGTGCTCACTGGATAGTACCAGCCATCCAAGGGCTTGTATTTTTGTATCCACTCTCCAAAACCCCTTGGAGATGGATAAGCTGCTTGTAGGCACTTCAGAACTTGAAGGAAGCTCTTTGTCTGTGCTGAGGTTATGTATTGGACAGGACAGCATGAGTTGCCTCCCTGCCCCCAGGTGAACTCAAACGTTGAGTGTGGGAACGAGGGAGGGCAGATGTTAGCCTGGCACAGAGCCACATTGAGCTATAACGTGACTTTATGCGTCTGTGTTGATGTTGTGTTGGAGGTGCTGTGTCTGACGTGGAGGTGAACCCCTCCCATACGGCCGGGGTTGGCCTCGGCCAATCCGTGGCTGCTCAGAGGCTCACAGGCTGGCAGATGGGGTCAGCACTGCTTGAGAATTTCCTTGGGTGCAGAGTGGAGGCTTTTAATAGCAAACGCAGTCATCTGCATCATGACATGGCCTGAAACTTGGCCCTGAGGATCCACTGGCAGCTGGGCACTGGCTGAGCAATATGTCCACTCCTGTTGGAATATTTTTTAAGTGTTAAAGTAAAAAGGTTTTGAGTAAAAATGAAGTAAGACCTAAACCTGTTGCTGGTGGGTTTGAGGTGCGGCTCCTCCCTGAGTGGTAGCCTGGAGAAACCTTGCCTTTCTCGGGAAGGTTATGTGGCCCCATCCCAGTGTGCTGTGCTGACAGATCCCATGCCTCAGCTGGGTGCCAAGACTTCAGCCTTCTAGGAAAGGCAGCAGGAGCTGGTATGGGTTTTCTTCTGCCATCCTGTGGGCACCTGGTGCTGTGCGAGCAGCGTCCAGAGTTGCAGATGGCTCATGTTGTGGTTGTAGCACTGCTTGGTCCATCCAAGCTGCCTTTGAGCAGGAACACGCAAGATATGCAAGTGCAGAATTGATCTGTGCTGCTTACCAGCGTTGTTTTTGGCACTGCTGCTTTTTCTTCTGCTGTAGCATGAGGTGAATGTGACTTCGGCAGCTGCCTAGCTCTGGCAGTTTGCATCCTTCCCTCCTTACAAATTGTCTTCTTCCTGCTCAGCTTCCTGACCCCTGTCCTAGTCAATACAAGGCTGTTATTGGAGCTCAGCAAGCCATGATGATCACATCCAAGTGCTGGACCTTGAACCACCTGGCAGTGCTGGGCTGGATGAAGAAGCTCATTTGCATAGGGTGGTTAATTCTCTGTATGCTTTAATTTCCATGACCATCTGTGTTCTTTCCCAGGCTGGGGAGATGGGAGCTCTTTGGATTTTCCCAGGAGGTGAACATACAGAGGACTGCTTATTCTGGGTATGCTGAAAACTGCCCAGGGTCAGAGCAAGACATCCTCATTAGCTCTGGGAGCAGTTGTTCTGCACCTTTGGGCAAGAAGGAAGCATCGACGTGTCAACTCTATCCTGAAGGCACATCCTGAGGAGATGCACGGAGGAGACAGGAGCAAAGACTAAAAATTGAAACCTCTGTGAATGCTGTCCAGCATTCAGTCCCAAACATGGAGGGTCTGTGACCAATTTGGCTGGCACCCTAGAGGGCTGAGGTACCAGGAAAGGCTGTGTTGGTCTGAGGAGAGACCAACACTAAAGCATCTCCTGGTCATCCGAAAAACCCTGCCAGGTTTTGGCAGCCTCTGGGGTGTACTCCACCAGCAGCTACTGTTGTGTCTGTCCTGGTGAACTGCTTGATTTGAGCTTCCAAAGCTGCTTTGGAGTCTGGGGTGCTCACACACAGCACCAAAATAAGAGGACTGGTGCTTATAGGTGAGCAACACCTGAATTCTTCCTCATTTTGTTTTCTCACATTTGGAGCCTGAGGCTCTGCAGACCATTTGCAGCCCCAGCTGGGATCCCACTCAGAGGTGACACTGGCTGTGGGTGCTTTTGAGGAACGCCTATCCTGTGGGGCAGCATGGCCCTGTGGAGGCTGCTACTGGCATCCAAACCCAGAGGGAATGATTCCTGCCCAGTAATGAAGCTTTCTGCTCCTGTTCACTGCACTAATGAGCTGACTCATGGATGTGCTCCTCAGAGCTGCTCTGGATCCTCTGTGTGGCTCTGAAGCTGGAGGTGACTTTCCAAGAGAGCCACCTGCAAAGGGCAAGATGTCCATTCCTGTCATGTTGGGGTGCGGTATGTGGGCTGGGAACCTTTGACTGTGAAGGCTTTTTCCTGACTACACCCTATGTGCTGTGAATTCTTCTGGCAAGGTACACCCTAGCTTCTTTGGTGAGGAGAGCCCTTCCTGCTGTTCATGCTTGCAAGGCTGGGCGAGATGAAAGTGTTTTCCCAGCCTTCAGCTGAGGTACTGAGGCTGCCTCTTGAAAGGAGAGCTGCTCTCTACCTGCATCCAGGCTGGATAATAACACTTAAAAAATAAATGGTGCTCCAGCTGCTCTCCGGGTTCAGTAGTTAGGGTTTTCAGTCTTGATAGAGATGATGGCACCAGGACTGTTGGCATCATGGTGCATCCCATAGGATGGGTATAGACTTGTGCCCAAATTTCCACCTGTTCTAGCGGAAGGTGTCCCTGCCTGTGGCAGTGGGTTGGAATGAGATGAGCTTTTAAGGTCTCTTCCAACACAAACCATTCCATGATTCTGTGATTCTCTCGCATGGCAGGGTGACTCTTGAGTCCAACTTCTGCCATGAGTGCTTGACTGTGTGCTTGTGTGAGGCAGGTCCCTGTACCCTCAGTGGGGCTGTTGCATGGTCTGGGGATCTGGCTGAATTTCAGGCCCTGGTGTGTGCCCACCAGAGCACACAGCCAGCCTTGCCGGGGCTGGGAGCACCGTTGCTCTCTTGAATCTCTTCATTTACTTAATGATCCTTTTGTTGAGAGGATTAGGGTTTAGAGGCCTCTGGCCGAGTGTTAATTAAATTAAGGCTCTGCTTTTTTATGGAATTTTTGAAGCCCACTAGAGGGCTCAGTTGGAGCCTTGTGGAGCCGGGGCCGGCGGCGCTGGGCTGTGTCCAGCCCTCCAGAAGTTTACCCGAGAAGTTATGTAAGTCCGGAGGAGCTCGACGGGTGCAGAAGTTGCACGGGGCCAGCTCGCAGCCCGCTGCTCCCGCAGCCCAGTCGTGCCCGGAGCTCGGCAGAGCCCGGCCGGTGCCCACGGGAGGCGGTACTCACCGGAGGGGTTGCTCACTGGAGGGGTTACTCACGGGAGGCGGTACTCACCGGAGGCTGGCAAGCACGGGGTGCCTACGTCACTGCTCACTGTATAATCAGCGTTAGGTAATGCCGAGCTGATGTTTTCGGTTGTTTTTTTTCCTTCCCCACTTGGTGTTTACATTTCTAAGAAGTGGCTGACCGTGAACATCCGGTTCCACCTTCACTTCTGGAAGAGTCAAATACTTAAGTTTGCTCTGTTGCCTTGCTCATGTGGGTACAAGTGTGAGCTTTTGGCTTAGTGGCTTGGGTTTTTCTGGTGGGTGCATGGGTTTTTAATGTTTAGCCAGAACTGCTTTTTAACCAGTGTCTCTTCTCCTTTCTCTTCTATCCATTGCCCCACGATGGATTTTGGTGCTTTGCCTGTGTGGTTGGCCTGGCTCTCATCTCTGGGTAAGTACCTGTTTTGTTAGATCAGTGGCAGAAATAGTTAAAACAAGTTGCTTTGACTTAATGATCAGACATATTGAAATAATGAACTGACCTATTTATTGTCTTAAACTCTGAAGCATTGGTTGTTGTCAAACACCATGATTTATTGTCCGTGTGTGTGTCGAGATTTTGGATATTGAAAAGCACTTAGTTGGCTTGGAAATTGCTGTATTTTATAAGAAGAAGAAGGCCCCAGTAGTAGTTTTTCCTACCAGCCTAGGCTGTGGAGCACTGACCTGGGGATAAAAACACACTTAAGTGCCAGCAAGTGAGCAAATGGAAGGGAAAATATTTTTGCGAATGGAAAGCAATGCTTGCTGTTTTTCCCAGGATGTCTCCTGACATCTGTTGGTGGCAAGTCAGCACTGTGGTTGTGAAAGGGGCTCTCTGATGGCACTGGACTACCTCACCCTTTGCAAACCATGGGTGTTTGGGGCTTTGTAGGGCATGGAGAGGAGGCTGAGGCCCTTCTGGCAGGAGAGGAGGGGAAATGCGTGTCGAGCTTGGAGAAGAGCATTAGGCACCGATGATTTCAGTTTGTGTTCATGGAGCGCCTGCTTTGCATAGGGGAAAAATTGCCATTGTGGGGTGGATTCTGATGGTTTCCTTGCAGAGGTTTGGTGCCTGCCATGAACTTGGCTGTGAGGTGGTGTTTGTATATTAAAGCCTCTGAGGACAAGGTCTGTGTGCTCAGGGTGGAGGGAAGGAAGGGATCTGCTTGGTGATGCTTTTTCTCTGGGTCCAGTGGTGCCTTTGCATCGGCGTTGTGTTCTCTGGAAACTTCAGTAAGTTCAAATTTACTTTTTTTCTTTTTTTAAATTCAAGCTATCCTCCTGCTAAGCTTTCCCCTCTCCATCACTCCTCTTCCCCAGTAACACCCTCTCCTCTCCTAGTAAGGGAAAGGGCTGAGCACATTTAGAGCAGCTCTGCTCCGTGCCTGAGTATTTCATGTGCTGCCAGTCACTGATGAAAGACTTGAAGGGAAAGCAGAGGAAGGTGCTGGGAACAGATTGCTTTATTCTTAAACTTGACATCATTATACAATGCCTCATGGCAGGGCAGGAGAGATGAATGAAATCCAAGCATAAACCTGTTTTCTTACTCAGAAGTGAGCACTATATTTGGAAGATGAGCAGCTGCCTCCTGATCTGAATGAGCTTTGCTACCAAATCTCCAAAAGCAGGATTGTTAATTAACTAGAAAACCTGCCTTGGTCAGAAGTGCTGAGCTCCAACCCCACCAAACACCCAGCAGCCATTTGAATGCAGAATAAAACTCCTCCGCGTGGAAGGTACAGCTGGAAGCTGCTGTGAGCTTGGATGTGGAGCAAGATACAAGTGCTCACTTGCATGATGGTTGGAATGGGTTAGTGAGATGCAAAGCTGTACCAGCAGAGCAGCTGTGCCAGGGTAACCTGGAGCAAGTCTTTGGCCAGAGAGTCTTCCAGCTCAGCGCTTGAGCAGGCCCTCAGGACAGTCACCAATCTGGCTATCTCTGTATAACAAGTCTCTGTTCAAGAGTGAATTTCTTCCTTGTGAAACACTGATAACCTGGACCATCCCTGGTTTGCTCTCCCTAGAACAGTCTCCATGTTACTTTTGTCTGTTTTCTTGCATGTATTACACAGAGGGGAGAGAATTGCATTTTGGTGATCCTGCTTGTTACATGCTGTAGAGGTTTTGATCATGATATGAGATGAAATTTGCTGCTTGCTGAATAATTGGTGTCAATCTTTGTCAGCAAACAAGAAAGCCATGTGGTACCTTGTTAGGGATAGCAAAGATAAAGGGGGTGTGGTACAGTATCACTGGCTCAGGGACAGCCCTGACCTTCACTCAGCAGGGAAAACAGCAGGCTCAGATTGCCTCTCCATCTTTAAGCCTAGCTTATCTCATAGGTAAACATAAAATGCATAGGAGTTTTGGTAATATATTTATATTAAATATAAATTTAGTAATCTCCTCTCCTGACCTGGTAAGTGTTGGGCAAAGTAACACACCAGCAGCTTCCATGGAGAGAAGCTGGGAGTAGCTGTGGGGCAGAAACTGTGAAGGAAAATGCTGAAAATGCTAGAAAACCCTGTCTGCTGGGAGTTTTGCTCTTGACCTTCAAGCTGAGATTCATATATGTTGCCATTATTAAAAGCCTGTCAAGAAATCCAAGGTGAGGTCACTGCTGAAAAAGTCAGAGCTGTGTCTGTGGTGGTAAGTGCAGAGTGTCCATTCATGGACTGTGTTTGGGCTCTGCCTTTCCATACAGCGGCACTGGTGATGCTGGAAACCACATCTATCTATACATGTTGTTTCTTTCTATCCTAGAATTGATGGGTGACCTGGAGAAGGGCACTGTTTTGCAGAGCCCTTGAACAGCTTGTGCTGTGAGTTTCTCTCCTTAGTTCTTGTTTACACATAGCCCAAAGAGGAAGAACAAATGAGGTTTCCAGCACCTTTCAGTGAGATTTTCTTCTTCAACCTCTCCTGTTGGTTGACAGTGCCTGAACATGAGCCCAGGTGTGCAAGAAGGCAAATGGCATGTGGCCTGTATGAGCACTAGTGTGGCCAGCAGGACTAGGGAAGTCCCCCTGTACTGCTCATTGGTGAGGCCAAACCTTGAATCCTGGGGTCAGTTTTGGGCCCCTCACAACAAGAAATATATTGAGGGGCTGGAGTGTATCCAGGGAAAGGAACAGAGCTGGAGAAGGGGCTGGAGCAGCAGGAGCAACTGGGGGAGCTGGGGTGGCTCATCCTGGAGAAAAGGAGGCTTGGGGGGACCTTCTGTCTCTCCACAGCTCCTTGACAGAAGGGGGCAGCCTGGAAGAGATTGGTCAGGGAACAAGGGACAGGATGAGAGAAAATGGCCTCAAGCTGTGCCAGAGTGGTTTAAGTTGGACATTGGGGAAAAGCTTCTCCATGGAAAAGGTCATCAAGCACTGGCACAGGCTGCCCAGGGCAATGATGGAGTCCCCATCCCTGGAGGGGTTTAAAATCTGTGTAGCTGTGGCACTTAGGGGCATGGGTTAGTGGTGGGCTTGACAGCAGTGGGTTAATGGTTAGCCTCTTTGATTGTGAAGGGCTTTTCTGACCTAAATGATTCCATGATTCTATGGAAATGTGGCAGCAAGGTATCTCTTCCACTTGTCCCACACATGGTCAGAGGAGACCATGGTCTCTAACATGGTGTCAAGTTCTAGAGCCAGCTTAGCTCAATGTTTTCACTTTGTTGCTTAGTAAAGCAGTGAAAACAGTTCTCATTGTGGCGTTCAGAATAGCAGTGCTGCCCTCTGAATTACCATCTAATTAAATGAAAGCAAAAACTCCAAAACAAGTGAGCTTTCTGTTGCATAAGAAAAGCTGTTTTGGTTGACCTAAAAACCAACATTGAAAACCAGCCTAAACAGAGATGCTTTCCCTCCCAGCTCCGTGGGCCATGCAGAGCAGTTGCTACTGTTCTTGGAGAGGCATTCATGCCGTGGCAGCTGTGAGCCCACTTCAAAACAGTTACGCCTTTGAGACTTGCTTCCCTTTTGCTTGATGGTTGGAGAAACCCTGCTGTGGAGACAAATAATTAGAAATAAAAGATGGCAGCTTAATGATTATTAGCTTTTCTGATGCAGCCTGCAGTGAGTGCAGGGTGAGATTGGCATCTCCAAGCCGCTGCTGCATCTCCTGCTCCAGAGATTTACTGTGTGCACTGTTACTGTGCAGCCTCAGTGGACCTGCAGAACACCCTGAATTAACAGAGTTATTTATTTTAGTAACAAACTTTTTCAGACTCTTGGCAATTAACTGTGACAATGGCAGTATACTTCCTGCCCTTGGCTCCCTGTCTCTCCATCCATGCCCAGAGCTTTCCTTTGCAATCTTATCCCCCTTGCCCTCCTCAATTTCTTGGATTCTGTCTATTAATATGAACCACTTTGGGTTCTCTTAATAAAATAAGCATGTAAAGTTACTACCTTAAAATGCCTCAAAATGCCTTATTTTGAGCTCCAGAAAATCTGGCAGCAGTGGGATGCTATCCTCTGGGATTCTGTCTTATTGATATTCATCTTTTTGAAGCTGGTATCCATGACTGCCAGTTTCAGAGGTTAATATACTGCATTTCAAGCAAGCTGAGGTCTTTTTAATTTGTGATATGGAAATGTGCACCAATTAATCATTGTGCACCTGCAGAAATGCTTCTGGGCAGACTTTGGCTGTGCTCTATCAGGTTCTGGGAACATCCATAGGCAGGACTCAAAGTGACAGGACTGATCCAGTTTAGTAGCTCAGGACAAATCCTGCAAGGTCCAAGGACGTGTCAGGCAGGGGACACCGAGGTGACCAAGGTGTGCAAAGCTTTGGCTCTTATTTGTGGAAAAAATAATGGTTAGAAGTTGTATTTGTTCTCCACAGCTAAAGTTTAATTTAAATAAATGTTAGGTTTTGCTAGGTGTCCCTCTCTGGTGCACAGGTCTAGCCCTCAACACCATTTGCTGTCTGTTGATTAGAGCTGGGTTCATGGCCTTTGGATTACATGGGATATGTTAGTGCAGACTCGAATGTTCTCTGCCAAGTATCTGCCTCAAACTTACTGCTAGGTAAAGTTAAATAATCCTAAATAAACCCCGGTCTTGAAACTGTCCTTCCCCATACCAAAGAGCTCTAAGTATTTTGAAGCCAAGGGGGGATTTTTGCCCAAAAAGAGCATAACAGTACGGCGTCAAATCTCCTTCACTGAATTGGTGCCTTTCTGGGGAGAAGCTGCAGTTGAAAACACACCTACCTGGTGTTATTTAAAGAAGCCAGAGCCTCTCTTGGCTACAGTTTGACTCCTTATCTATGCAAAGAGTAAATCAGCCCCTGACATCTTTTGTTTGTAGTGCAGCTTGGCTGCCTCCTGGCTGGAGCTCTGGTCTCTAGGTGGCACTCACTGTTATTTTTGGGAGCATTTCAAGAAAGGCTGCATAGCTGAGCTTGTCCCCTGCTGAAGGGACAGCTGCCTCTCTGGCCTGGCTGGCTGGTCCTGCTTGGCTCAGGAGGCTGACACAAGAGCTTGAACTTCTTCCTGCTGCCCAACTATAGGAGTTTCCAGCAGCATTCCTGAAAGAGGGGTAGGGAGTCAAGTGCTGTCTGTGAGCACACTCCTCTGGTTTTAGTTTTTTACTGTGACTGCTGGGAAATGAAATCCTAGTAAATGCTTTGAAGGAGGGTGAGCTCTCGAGGTGATGGAGATGAGTGTGCTGTGGGACAGTCTGAGGCTCCTGTGATGGTTCTTTCCATGGTTCAGTCAGTTTCTTAGGTTGTTTCTGGTGCTCAGGCTCATGCCACACTGACTTTTCCTGAGCCTGCACTGCTTGAATTCACAGCATCACCAGTATGCTATTCTCCAGGATTTGTTAAGCTCTTTATAGATCCTTTCAGTGCAGACACTTGTGTGTTTAATACCTCCTACTCATACTTGAGAGGAAAAGTGTTTCTCTGTCAATGTAGAAACATTCACCATATGAGCACTTGATCCTTCAGGGCTGCAGCTGACCTCCTCTAATCTTCAATGGTGCATCTTGGCAGAAATGTGCTTTACATGCTGACTCTAAGCCCTAAGTCTAAACCAAGCTGACTCTCCAGGAGCTGTTCTTCTGCACTGGCACACAGCCTGGAGAGAACTGAAGTTCCTCTTCTGTTTTGTTCCTCTTTCTACTTGGAGTTTGTCTGCTATGCTGCAAGACACTGACTCAAATGAACATCAGCTTCATACAAATCAATGAAACTCATGATGGGAGCTTTTTGCATCAATTAACCAGATTGCAGGTGGGATAGGAATTCCTGGATGTACAGACTTAGTTCCCAGCCACCCCATCTGCCCAAAAGGGATCCATTTGAGCCAGCCCAGTACCAAAAAGATCTAATGGCTAAAAAATGGGATTCTTCTGCCCATGGGAGAACACATGGTTGTTGTTTAGCAACAGCAGCTTTTAAAGGCTACAAATTACAGCCAATAAAAGAAAATTCTCCAGAAGGAAACCACAAAGAAAAGGATGGCAGAAGCAGTTTGGATTTAGCAAAATTGGAGATGAACTGCCCCGATACCAAGTATGATTCCAATACCTAAATCACTCAGTCTCTTTAGCTATGGAGGGTGCTTCTTGGCCCTTTAATAACTATCTCAGCAATGAATCAATGGTTGGTTTTGGAGAGTGTTATGATGGGCTGGACTAGATTTAATCTTTGGTTAAATACTTGATACAGGGCCAGGTGAGGGTGGATATTTCAGGTTGCCTTCACTGTGCACACCATGAGTTGTAGCAAAGCAGTGCAAGTGTTCTAGACCTTAGTGAAAATTCCTTGAATTTGCAGTTCAGCCTTTCAGAGACTTTTTCAGCAGTGAATTCTGTGCTGGAGAGAGGGGTGGGCAGGGGAGAACTGCAGCATTCTTTCCTTCCAGGTGAATCATTTACCTGCAATATCATAATTCTAGATCACCATTTTAGAGGAAGACAAAGCTTGAGAAGTCAAAAGGAGGTTTCCTCTCCTTCTCATTCTTGTCTACTGCTCATGGCCAAATCAGCACTGCTGATGGTGACAGCAAAGCTGGTAGAGGAGCCAAGGGCAGAGGGCCAGGAACTGGCAAAACTGAGCCACCTGCTCTCCTCCCACCTTGTTTGCTCTTGTGAAATGGCTGCTGCTGCAATGGAGACTGTCACTTGTTTGCAAAGTGTGTGAGTGTGAGAAGGCAAATGGAGTGTGCCTGTTGTGGGTTCACATATGTGTGCATAATACAGCTCATTTAGAGCAGGATAGATAAAGGATTCATCTGACCAGCCTATTTTTTTTTCCCTAGAACTTGGTGTAATCCCAAGTATTTCTCTTCACTTTAAGTCCTGCTTGCTTTGGGATAGGGAGCACAGCACCAGTGTGATGCACAATTGCTTTGTTTAGACTGGGAATTCCTCACTGGAGAAGCTCCTCAGGGCCAAGAGGAGAGAGCTCTGTGCCTTTTATTGTTGTGCCAGTAATGCTCTGGGCAGTGTTCCCCAGCACTGGTGTAAACTGGGAGCCCTGTTTTGCTACAAATCCTACCTGGAGTGTATCTTGTGGGGCCTACAGAGTGCTGGATCACCTTACAAAGATCTGTTCTATGAAGAACTTAACTTGAGCTAGATTTAATCTGCTATCTGGATGCTCCTAGGATGCTGCAGTGTGTCCTACTGAGCTGCTTGCAAGTGCCTGCACATTACCTAGGCAGAGGGCAGGGTTTGGCATTGTCCTCCATGACCCAGTTGGTTTACACCAATCCATCAGGATCTGGGCACTCCCAGTGGCCTTTCACTTTGTGAGGAACAACCTCTGCCTTAGCAACCCCAAACACATGCCTAAAATGAATATAATTCTTGTCCTTATTCCTATATCCAGCAGGCAAATACCAAGAAATCCTGACTTAATAAAATAATTCTCAGTCTCTAAATAACTCCCATAAAGTGACTTTAACCAGCTGTAACCAGGAGAGTTCTTTAAATAGTTTCAACTCAGGCTTGACACAGGGCAAACTGTTCTTATAGTGAAGAATTTAAGAAATTTCCATTACTTCCTATGGGATTTCAGAGGTCAGTTTGGGGCTATGTAGGAATGAAAAAGTTAGAAGCTAAGCCAGTGGCTTCCAGCAGAAGTGTGGTGGTGATAGGTTTATTTCCATGAGAGTGGTAGTTTTGGGTTTCATTTTCCCTTTTTTTCACATATTTTCTGCTCCCTATAAAAAGTTGCTTTATGTAGGCTTAGATCCCCTTGCCCCAGAAGAATGTTTTTCAGGCTCTCATGGCATAGATGAAGTGCCTCTTTTTGTATTTGATAATTCAACTTTTTAGTGTCTCTTCCTTTAGCTTTTTAGCCAATCAAGCTCAGCCATTTGTTTCGGGTGTGAAGAGGTGACAGCATCCGTTGCCCTCATGCACACTCATGTCGTCAGCAGCTTACACTAGTGCTCCCTGTGGATAAATGCTTCACCTGGGAATACAAAATGCAGGAGCTGCTGCTCTCTGTTCTCAGTTGCTAACAGATGGAGTTGGGGATCATCTGGTGATCTGAGCGCAGGGGATGATGCACTGTGTGGTGTTAAACCACTGCTTTGATGCAAAGTTTTTGTTGCCCTGGTCTCTCCTCCACGTAATCTTGAAGCAGTGTGGGTTTGTTTGCTTGTTTTTCTTAGTTGCAAGAAGCTGTTGCCAACCAAATCTTGTGGTTTCTTTGCTCCATGGTTTTCTCCTCAAAGCTCTTTGGACTGGTATTTCTCTTCTGGCAGCGTTTTAAGCCCACCCATGGGTGAGCAGTAGCAAAGGCAGCAATTGTGGTGGGTCAGCACTGAACATCTGACGCTCCTCCATGCACTGCCTGGGCTATTAAAATGTGCTAATTTATTGCACTGGGGACTGAAGTCAGAACTTCAGGGCATGTTTCAAAGGAACTACCTGTCCCTAATGTAGGAGCAGCGACTTGGAGCCGCCAGACCTTTGCCAGCCTGTCTTTTTTGTAATCAGATGTGCTTATCTAAGTCCAAGGAAACCACCAAGTAGTCCAGATTTAAGGCAAAAAATATCTGTCTTCCCTCTAATTAAGAACCTTATTGCAAGTAGTCTCAACACTGAGACACAGGGGAGCTGCTCTGTTCTTCTTGGCAGAGCTGACTGTCATAGGTGCATAAAGGAGAAGGGGTAAATATCTCTGAGAAGCATGTTAATTTTTTTCCAAAAATCTGGGTATTTTTAGCTTCATATAGCATAAATGCCCTCAGTGTGTGAGTGGCCCTTGCTAGGTCAGTATCAGTGGTGGAGCCATCCCAGCCAGTCTGCATCAGCCTTGGGTATTATCTGCTGATGAAGAGGCAGGGCGGTTGCTCTTAATCCAAGCAGAATAATGTGCCTGAGACCTTAATTCTCTATGAGCGACAAACGGAGATGCCTTAGTGCCAGGAGTATTTTGGAATTGTGCAAATATGCGAGGAGGATTCGGTTCCTGAGCTGGCCAGGCTGGCAGCAGCTTTGCTGTAACCTTTGGAAGTGTTCAAGAGGTACTGGGCAGCATGTTTTGCTCTGATGTACAAAGCAGGAAGAGCTGGACAGCTCTGCTTGACAAAAATAACTGATTCTAATTTGGCTGTAAGCGAGGGAAATCCAGGCCATGCTGGAGGTGCGGGATTCCAGAGCAGGGGCAGGGTGGGCCCCTCGGTGGGGCTGTGCTGGGCTCCTGGGGGCGTTTCTTGTTGACCAAGCCACCTCAATTGTCGCTTTTTTGGCTTGCCACAAGACTGAGGCAGTACCTGTTCGATTACGAATGGACTTATGCTCAAAAAAATTGAAGACTATAATAACAGCACTAAAAAAACCCCAACGCCCCCCCTACCTTTCTTCATACACTCCTCCTTGCTTCTTCACCCCGGGTTTCCCTTCAGAGCTGCGCCACGACTTTCTCTGGGAGGCAGCGAACGGTATTTAAAATTTGGGTCACGGAGGGTGGGGGAGCGGCACTGCCGCCCGCGGTACAGGCGGGCAGGACCCTTCCTGCCCCCTTCCTACCGGGGCCGTGCGGCGCCAAATTATCGCCCCCCCGCCACCATCACTTTAGCAGGGGAGGGTGTGGTGGTGGCAGGAACAGGCGGTAATCCCGTTATTTCAGCCTCTCGCTGCCCGGGTTGTTGTTGTGGCGGGCTTAGGAAAGCGCTCCGGGCTCTCCCTCCGGGCCGCCCGCGGCAGGGAACGGGAGAGAGCGGGATGGGGGGGAGCCAGGAGGGGGCGCACGCTCCCCCGCCCGCGCCGCCGGCCGCGGTTTCCCTGTAGCCAATGGCGAGGCGGCGGTGGCGTCCCGCCCCTCGCCCTCGGCCAATGAGAACTTACTACAGTGTTGTGGGGGGAGGAGGCGGGGCGCGGGGGGGTAGAGCCGCGGGCGGGCGGCTGCGGGCGCGGAGCGGCGTGCGCGGAGCGGGGAGGAACGGAGGCAGAGCTACTGGCTGGGCACGGCGCGGTCCCAGGGTGCCGCACCGCGGCGGGAGCTCTGCGGGGACCGGTGGGAGGCCGGCGGGCGCCGCGCGCGGGGGCGGCCGGGTAAGCGCGCGCCGGAGCGGGTGCGCGGCGCGGGGGATTGCGCGGCGCGGGGGAGTGCACGCGGCCTTTGCGCGGCGGCTGCGTGTCGTGTCCGCACACGGCGGGTCGGTGCGAGCCCGCGGTCTCTGTGCGGGCGGGCACGTGTATGTGCGCGTGTGTGGTTGTGCACGGTGTGTGAGTGCGTGTGCTCATCTGCGCAAGGTGCATCTTCACAGCGAGTGTGTGCGGTTGGTGTGCTTGTGCGTGTAAAGGGTGTGTGTGCGTGGGGTGTTGGAGTGTGCACGCGTGGTCTGCACAAGCACCCCGTGTGTGTAGTTTGTATCGGGGGTGTGTGGTGTGACTGCTGTGAGCTCTGCGTGTGAGCACTGCATGTATACGCAGTGCGTGTGCGTGCACTGTGTGTCTCTGCATACCAGGTGAGTGTGCCCCATGTGTATGTATGTACTGTGCGGGTGTGTGCAGCGTCTCTGTGTTTGCCCTGTGTGTGTGCACGGTGTATCTGTGTATACGCAGTGTGTGTTTGCGGTGACCGAATCCAGTGCATCTGTGTGCGCGCAGCGTGTGTGTGCGCGGCTCGTGTGCCGCCGCTCCGTGGGGCTGTGTGTGACATGGAGTACTGGAAGTCAAAAGGCTGAGGCTCAGCCCGAGACAGATTTTGCAGGAGGCAGGAAATGGGGATAGCAGGATAGGGACACACAGCTCAGGGGAGCTGGCACCCAGTGTCCCCCTGTGCTGGGGCGGGGTTGCCCGGGCTGTCGGGGCCGAGCTGGGATCCCCAGCTCTGCCCGGAGTCCTTTGTGCAGGAGGGGGAGGGAGATATGGCGGGGAAGGGCTTAGGGCTCCACAGACCGATGCCTGCTCACCCACCCATGGGACAAATGTGGGTGCTATGGTCTGGTATCAGTCAGGCAAGGGCTCTTTCCTGTCCCTGGATTCTGCTTTGCCCTGAATTCTAGCTCAAGAAAACACTTTGGCCCACTGGGAAGTGATGCTCTTACTGAATTTTCCACCAAGGCGTATTTTTATTTCCTATCTCCAGCGAGGCACCGTTTGTGATGAAAATTACTCCAGAATGTCTGGAATGAGTTAAAATCGACCTCAAACACCTCTGAGTGCTGCAGCTGCAAGTGTTCCAAGTCCTCACTTCCTTGTCTTTTGGGGAAAAGGAACTTGTTCGCCCTTGGTGCACTGGTTTGAGGAAGCTGGTTTTGGGCAGGGTCTGGCAACTTTTCCCTCTGTGGTTGTGTAAATGGTAATTCAAGAATTGCATGATTGCATGGTGAAGAGAAACTTTCTTAGAGATTGTCCAAATTCTGGGGTTGGTGCTATGCTGGTTCAGTTATAATTCTGTGTGTTAATTTAATTAAGATACTGTACAAACAAAGCAAAATAGGTCCCTTCCAATGCAAACTATTCAATGAAAATCTAATATTTGAACAGTACCACAAATCCCTTTTTGCCTTTCCTTGCTCTTTCCATTTAGGATTTGAAGGCTTTTCAAATACGCTGGATTTTGCTTGCCTTAGTTTGCTGGATCTGGAGGGATGGTTTTTGAATTAGTGATTCTTATTCACAGTTGAGATATGTAAAAATAATGCCTGTAAGATCTCATGGGGCAGAGAATATGCTGGGTCTGGATGAGGGATGCAGAGGGGCTCTGCCCTGGCTGCTGCTACTGCTGTGATGTGGTGGAGTGCAATTCCTTTCCCGGTTAGCAAACTCTTGTGTCACTGCCCCAGCATCTGCTCCCTTTGCTTCAAAGGTTGCTTTGTAGAGATCCAAAGTAGGTTGTTTTTCTTTTTTAATGGCTGGTCCAGCAATATTTTTGATGAATTTAAGTTTTTCCTGCAGCATTGTGGTGACTGGTAAGGGTTGTGTGTCACATGTCAGTGATACTGATACTCTTGATGTTTATATTTTACATCATCTTGCATCTTCATTTGCACTTCTAGGGCAATTTTGAGCATTGGGTGGGATTTAAAGGGCAGTGCATATCTCTGCTGCCATGGCCTTAATAAAGAAGGCGAGGATTTTCTAGGATTCCCATGGACAAACATAATCTGCTGTGGAAGATAAATATCAGGATAAACATAGTGCATGCTCCTTACCTTGAAAACTCAATTAGAGCCTTATGAAACATAGAGAAGGATGATTTTTCCTAATATAAACACATTCATTATTTCCTCTATCAGTTTAGATGACAAGAACAGGAATTACCTATGTTTTCGTCTGATCTCACAATTGCAAGTTAAAACAAATAATCTTATAAAAAGCAAAACATTTCATGGGAAAGCAGCAATCCTGAGGAGTAAGGACTCCTCTTAGCCTGTTTCCAAACATTGTATGTTCCTGAAGCCTATAAATGCTTCAGGCAGTGATACTCCAAACCTACATCTCCTGGCTCCAGTATCTTCCTGCCAAGTGCCTATGTGCTCTGCATGAGCATCCATGGTGTTTTTCATTTGACAGCATTTGATTTTTGGAAAGTGGTAAAACAATGTCTCTCCTACTGCCCCATTTACTCCTTGTTGAACAGATATTTGAATGAATGGAACATAGGCTGACAAGGATGTGGTTTATCTAGGGAGCAACCACCTCTACAAATTCATTTATTAGAGATCAAAGTGTTGCTCTGCTAGGATTACTTGCAGGGATGTTGGGATGCTCCATGTGCTTTGATACATTGATAGGTGAATGATGATGATAATGATGTTGTGAATGTGGCATGTAACATGCTGGAATAAAGTTGTGTATACAGAAGGGTTGCTGATGGAAGGCAGTGGCTCTGTACTAGGTTTTCACCAGCAGTTACTTGGCATCTCAAAGGAATCCTGGATTTTTGGGGTCAGCAGGTGAACCTCAGGCTCTTCATCCTTGGATGTTCCTGAGTATCCACAGCATCTGACTAGGAATTTTTTCTCAGATATCTTTCCTTGTATTCCCAAATGAGTGGCATGTGGTGAGAGCCTCTTCATTTGGGGGAACTGTGACACTACCTGTGTCACTGCAGGTGGATTTTTCTTCAGCCCCTTACTCCCATATTTCACCTATTTATTGGAAAAAGCCCTGGAAATCGGTGGTGCTCAGAGATCTTGTGTCCATGCCAGGTGGGAAAGCTCTGGGCTCTCCCCACCTATCCAGGCCAGAGATCCCTGCTCGTAGTGGGAGCTTCCCACGCCTCTTTGGATGGAGGAATGTGTGGGTGGGGCTGCGATGGGCAGGTAGAGCTGAGCTGTACTGTGTGCCGCACTGGGTCAGTATCTGAACTTGCTGGAGCTGCTTTTACATTCCTGGGAAGCTGTGATGAATCTAAGGGCTTTAATAGGACAGTGTGAGGGTCCCCGCAGCGGCCCTATGAATGCAAATAATTTCCCATCATAAACTTTACTTTTTACTTTTAAGCTCTACTGCAGGTCTGTTGGCTTCCCTCTAACTTCTGTGCAGTTTTCCTAGAGCGTTAAGGAATAGCAGATACTCAGGTTGTTCAGGCTTGGAGCTGTGTTTCTTGCTGTTGTGTATTTCTCTGGGAAAGTTCAATATAAAGCTTTGCATCAGGACTAGAAATCAGGAATAGAATAGACTAGTCTGGGCTTGGGGATCTTTTGCAATGATTATTCTTTCTTAGTACTTGGTTTATTGTTGTAATCTTGTGTAGGCTAAGCAGGCAATGATGTGTAAAGATTTCCCTTTGTATGTCTAATCTACTACTGTTTTGATCAGTATTGTGGTTTCTTAAGTTGCAAAGAACTGTAGATGCGGCATAGCAGGGATTTAACTTTGTCCATCGGATGGATTAGGTAGGAATGTTTATGGTTTGTACTTAATCCAGATTAATATTATTAGTTTCTTTACGTTCAGTTGGTTGTTTGCGCTTGTTTTCTGTTTATGTGAATTTTTGCTTGTGTAATGCCGCTCACATTGTGTATTAAAAGCCAGTGCTTTTAATTTGTTCAAGTAGATCATATAGCTGGACTAAATCTTTCTCTCTCTCTATTTTTTCTTTTTTTAAATGGAGCAGTTCCACAGAGAGGGAAATTGTGTGGGCTTCGGGGCTGTGTTCAAGCAATCGTACTCTTCCAGGCCATGCTCCTCCAGACCCTGCTGCATTTTGGATGTGGGATTTTTAAACAAATTCCCATGCCAGCTTGCTTTAGCTGCTGTGCTCAGAGCAAATGTTTATAGCAGTGGTTTGTAATTTATAATTTATAAAGTCTTACAGCACTTGAACTCTGATGCTTTTGGAGGAGACTGAGAATTTTGTATCTCCCTGATCTCGGTGCAGAGCCTAAAAGATGTAGGAAGATGGGAAGCTCAGGGGAGTGTTTTGTCTTGCAGGTGGTAGGAGAGCTCCATGGCTGCCTGGTTGCATGACCATGGCCACAGTGTTGGGTGCCTCCCTCCCCCATGTGTATTTTTGGGGAGCAGCCCAGTCCATCTGCTGGTGGGGGCGAGTGCCATGGGATATCAGCCTGGCTTTTAGACTGGGTCACACAATGGAATAACCCTCTGTGGCTGCATCAGGAAACCTGGAGCCCAGACCTGTGGAGGATCCTTTGCTCTGTCAAAATTGAGTCCTCCTTACAGGATCAGCTCAGCCTGAGATGTAACCACAGCAAAACACGCCGTGGCTGGAGCCTGGGGATGGGAGTATGCTTTGCAACAGTGGAAGAAGAATTGGGCTGGTTAGCTGTTTCTATGAAAACCACAATTCCTTTGAACCCTCCAGTCACTGGTTGTAGGCTGATTATTCCGCTCCTTCCCCACCCCATGGAATGTGTGTGTGTGAGAGAGATAATGAAAAGCTTTTAGTTAAATAAATAACTAAGCTGCTCACGTGGCTTTATACTAGAATTGCAGAGGCAGACCCTTGGAGGTGGAAGATGGTGTGTGCTGCTGCTGGTCCCACAGCATCTCCTCTCCTTCCCATGCTGGTGTGGCCTTGGAGTGTGATTCCATATGGACTTTTCACCCCTAGGGCCTGTGTATCACTGAATATGAGAGCGAGCAGGGTGTCAGTGGGGACAGTCCCATCCCATTGTGTCCAGGGCTGCAGGCTGTGTTTATTCCGTTATTCAAACTCTGCTCCAAAGACAGTATTACTAATTCCCATCCAAATTCATCTGCGATGCCTGTGTACAAATGAATCAAAAGCATGAGCTGGTCTTTGCAATTCACTCATGAGATGGTCTGGATGCTCCAGGATGGCTTGAAGGGTGGTTTGGTTTTATCCCTTTGACACGGAGCTTGAGGGAACGTTTCATGTTCCAACCCTGGTTTCTGCCTCTGTGAGCTGCCTGCAGTGCCTTGAGCCAGGCATTTGGAAAATGAGAAACATGCAGCTGGTAACCATTCCTGGGGAGTTTTAGGAGTTGTTTGTCATTGGGCAGGGTTTGGTGCATGGAAGGATAAAAATGTTTTAGGTCCAGCTTCAGCTGCCCTAAACAGCAAATATTTTTGCTCCTGCAGCTCTGCCTTGCATGCTGCATTCCAGTTCCTGAACCAGTGGATAAGAGGGCCCTATAGCCAATGTCATAGAATCTCCTGAGTTAGAAGGGACCCACAAGGATCATCAAGTCCAACTCCTGGCCCTGCATAGGACACCCCAACAATCCTACTCTGTGCATCCTTGAGTGGGTTATCCATTGTCCAAACGCTTCTGGAGCTCTTGGCAGGTTCGGGGCTCTGACCATTCCCTGGGGAGTCTGGTCAGTGCCTGACCAGCTTCTGGGGGAAGAAACTTTTCCTGGTATCCCACCTGAATGTATATTCCTGATTTCCCCTCTTAACATGAGGGACAGAGGAGAGCAGGATGCCCTGGGGCTTTATGGGAAAATGTAAATTTTAGTCAATGCAGGGGCAGCTCAGGGTAACATTTTGCAGACTGAGAAAAAACTGTTAAATCCCCAAACAAAAACTGCTGGTCTGTCCTTCAAATACTGGATTCTGTGTTTGCATAGTGTATTAGTCCTGTTGGCAAAGAGACATATCCTGGCAGTGTCACTTTGACATGCACATCAGACACAAGCCAGTGGGACCCTGCGGGGATGGAGCCCCTTGGAGAAGAGCAGTGGTGAGCTGTCATCCTCCTGGTACAAGGGAGTCCTCCTGTCCTTCATGTACCATGAAAACTCAGCTGCTCATTTGATCTAAAAAAATCTTGCAATCCAGCTTTAGGCCAAAGTTTTCTGGCCTTAATACCTTTTGCGACTATTGGTTGGCAGTGAATTGACAGGCAAGATGGAAATTGTGTGTTTAAATTGTGGGGATGGTTGTTGGTCTGAAGTCAAAAGAAGTCTCCTAACCAGCATCCCGTTCTCCTGCATGAGTGCCTGTAAGTGTATAGAGGCAGTAAAAAGGCCATTTATCATGTAAACATGCCCTGACACAGACAGAAGGCAGACCCCTATAGCTTGTAGGAGGAAGGGGTCACATTCCATGCAAGAAAACAGCATTTTTAGGACCCTTGGTAGCACGTTATTACAATTTGAACAGGGGAAACCAGGTGGGATGTGTATCAGGCACTTCCCTGGTGTCCCTCCATCCCTCCTCCTGGGAAGTACCAGTGCTGCTCCCATGTCCCTCCATTCCTCCTGGGATTGGTGCTGGTGGCCGATGCTGATATCGCTGCTTTTTTATCTCCAACTGCCAACTTGAAAGCTGAGTGTGTGTGGTGCGAAGCTCATGAGAGTCTTGGTGAATATGCACATGAAGTAGCGACAAGATAAACTCAGTGTGGACTGCCTGGTCCAGCTGTGGGAATAACTTCCATCACTTTTTCTCCTTTTCAGAGGAAAAGCTGGAAGCTTTTGGGGCCTGGAGAAGGGTTCAGTTGCAGGGAAAATGTGAGTTTTCAACTGTTCATAAATGTTTCAAGTCAAAAGGGTTTAAGGACCCCCACACTTTCTCGAAGAGGGGGAACAACTAGCAAGAGAAACTGTTTTGGAAGAGGAAGAATGTAGGGTACATATATATTACTTTTCCATGGATTTTCATGTGCAGCCAGGCTCCCCCAGGTGTTTAAACAGGATGAAAAAGGGGTCTTGCAGATGTATGAGTTTGCTGACTCACAAACATGAGCTGGCTTCATTCTTCAGGGCTTTCTGAAAATTTTAATATTGTCAGGATGGCCTTGGGAATGGGGTTTATCTGCAGTGGGAGCAGCTGCATCAACGTGGGAAGGGCATGCTGGTGATACTGGGGGGAAATGGTCACGTCCTGAATTCCTCTGGCACTGCTTCTAGTGAGTGCTATAGTTTCTTCAGACTTCTGGAGGGGTTTGTTGTTGTTGTAACTGCTGCTTCTGTTACTTCCATCAGGTCTGCCTAGGTGCTGCCTTCAAAAAACGCTTCCTTTGTTTATGGGTAGCAGTATCAGTTTGTTTGTTCCCACCCATCTCTGCTCTTTCCTTCGCTCCTCCAGGAAATGGTGGAATAAAGCTGGGGTTGGTTGATGAGGTCAGAGCAGCTGTTGTGCCCATCCCGGAGCAGGACCCCTTCCTTGCCCATCTCTTCAGTGAAGTTTGGGATGCTTCATTCCCTTGATAACAAGAACCCAAGGGACTTGTCGTGTCCAAGCAAGTTCGTCTCAAAAAATGACCTTTTTTCCTCTGCTTACACACTGAAGCAAGTTTTTTCACTTTGTTTTGTTCTGAAGCAAGATGCTTTGAGTAGCTGATGTCTCCCATCCCCTCAGTTTTGGGGCACCAATGCAGAAAGCATCCCTCTTCTTGGTTCAGGTGCTCTTCCTCCTACCTGCAAAACACCCATTGGATGCCTGTGGGGAAACCAGCAGTGGCATGGACAGTGTTAGTGGCTTCATGTTTTGCAGCTGCTGCTCTTGGCTTATTTAAAAATGACGATTGACTCTCTTAATCTATCCTGATGATGACGTATGGCAATATTCCTTTTGCAGACATGTGGTTTATTAAAAAAAGAGTCCCTGTTGCATGATGAATCGAGAGGGAACACTCGGGGAAACGGAATCTATTAGTGTTACTTACCTGTGTGCCTCCTGAGGCAGGAACGGGAGTAGATAATGGACATGAGGGATGAATTCACAAGGCAAGGAGGCTTGCAATTACAGAGAAATTTGGTATTTCAATGTGATGCTTTTCTTGCAGGTTTATTTTTTTTATAATTGAGCTGGACTCTCCAGCATGAGCATTGCTTGATTATTACACTGGTGGGTTTGACCTGCACAATGCTAATCACAGCAAAGGCTGCCAATCAAGTACATTATATTATACACAGCATATGCAAATACAGTGGAATTAAACTTTTTTCTCCTTTTTTTTGAGGTAGATGCACAGCTGCATCTGTGCCAGTGATAAGGTTCTCTGCAGACACAGGTGAAGGAGATGTGCCAGCGCCCTGTGCCTGCAGCTTCATCACACACGGGTTCAGGACGTTGGAAGGTGTGCACGGAGCTCATTAGTGTCTCAGTGGGGTGCTAACCTCGTTACAGGGTTGGCTCTGTTTGCTGGGGGAAGTGGTTGTACGTTAACCATTTCTCATGATTTCTTAGCACAAACAGTTGTAAATCACTCCTGTGGTAGGAGCAGCTGCAAAAAGCGCTCAGCTCTGGTTTTGCTATGCAGAGGTACCGTCTCCTGCCTGGCCTTTGAAAACACAAATATGAGGAAACAACTCTGCCCTTTTGAAGTATTAACTACAAAATCAGCTGAAAATTTGTTGATAGATTCTGCTTGTTTTGGAAACAGGTTAACCTTCTGAAACTTCTGACTCTGGCAGAAAACCAGGGAGTGATGAGTTACACTGAAACTGAGGTTTGATTAATTGTAACTTTCATAGCACTTCAGCTTCACCACTAGAAAAACAATATAGGATTGGTGAAGAGCATTGTTCTTTCACTAAAACACTTGTCCTAATAAATTTTCTGGGGTGGGGGGGGCGGGGAGAGAACATCAACTGGAGCTGCAGCTGTGCGCCTCTGAAACAGGAGGTTTGTGGGTGGGTGGTTCCTGTCTACCTCAAGTGTCTGCTTATGTTTTTCCCCAATTCCCTTCAGCAGAAACACTCCCATAGAAAATATTTTGAGACGTTTCTTTAAAACAAAAAGCAAGGGGAGAGAGAAAAGAACAAGCCTCTCTGTTGTAAAGGATTATCAGAGCTTTGCTATTGGAGCAAGAGTGTTTGGGTTTTAGGGAAGTAGGACAGACATGCAGCCAGCTGCACCTCATGAGACTGACCATCATCTCAGCATGCCTATGTCAGCCAAGCCTAGCAGTTGCTCAGTTCCACATCTCCAGAAGAAACAGTGACTGGGGAACGTGCAGTTTTTGTCTGTTTTTCCGAGTTAATCTCCTTGCCCTGCTTTCCCACCTATGGGCTGTGGTTTTGCCTAGTCACAAGGTATTTCATGGGTGGAGTCAGTTCAGGTGCTACAAGTCAGAGATGTCTGGGGATGAGTCACTAAAGCTCAGGATGGGGCAAGTTTCTCGAAAACAAGAAAACAGGCTTTGTGAAAACTTAATTTTAAGAGTTGATTCCCAGACACGAAAAGATCCAGACCTCTTGGTATCACCAGTGATGAGCTCTTTTGATGTGCTTTGAGAAATAGGCTTGAAATTTGTTGCTGTGTTTAAAAAAAAAGTGTCTTTGCTGCTCCAAGCAGTGAATTGTATTTTTTTTAAATCTGAAAAAAATGGAAAGTGGAAAAAAATTCAGCTTGGAGCTATGCAGATACTTGATTTGTAAGTTGATAATTCGTCACACAAGTAATTAGCCAGTGTGGTATCCAGCACAGTCCCTTCTGATTTTTGCAGTGATCATATATGTGATCTACTCTTACTGTGGAGAAAAATGGATGTGGCACTTGCATTTTAGTTGGAGGACTGGCTTTTTTGGGTTGAATCACTGTAAATGGGGATGTATATGTTTCATTTGGAATCTGAGATCCGCCCATCTGGTACTAATGAAGTGTTTGGTATAAGCCACCTGCAGCAGAAGCCTATGCAGCCATTCTTGGTTTCCCAATGGCACGAGCATTTGTATGATTATGTGGCACCTTCTTATTTTAAGCTGTGCTGGAAGTTGGTTTTGCTGCTTAAAATGAACTTCTGTAAAGTAGCAGCTTGCTGGGTGACCACTAATTGATTTAATTACTGCTCTTAATATGAAATATGTTGTGGATTGTAGAAGCATGTTCTCCTGCACCACAGTACTAGACTGATGCTGTCGCAGATGTGGGACGTGTTCCCTGTGTCCCCAGGCAGGCATGTCCCTGGTGTGTGAGCAGTTCAAGACACCATGGTGTTCCCCATCCCAGTACTACAATATGGATTTTTCTCAAAAGCTGTGCTTGGCAAGGTCTGGGAGCAGAAGTGAAGCACAGAGAAGAATTATTCTCCTTTTTATCTTTCCTCTTGTATTTGGATGTCTAGCACTGATCTTCCCTGCTGTTGTCAAGACTGAGTTCTGCAATGCTGTTGGTGGAACACTTTGAAAGTGCACTGCACCATGCAAAGGGAAACACATTTTTGAGAAAAAAAAATCTAATATTAAAAATAAGTAGATAATCATGGCAAAGTGCTGTTTCCTTCTGGCATATCACTGTTTCATGCAAGTGGCAGTGAATTGTGCAATAAAGATCTATTTGTAGAAAGCAAAAAAAGAAGCCAGAATTTACGGGATTATTAAATCTGAGCAATGTGAGTTGCACAATAGCTTGTTATACTGCTGTCTGCAGAGGCCACTGTGTGAAGGCAAACAGACATTCTGTGCTCTGTGCTCTTCCTGAAGGCTTACGCCGTACTCCTGTGTCCCTGGGCTCTGCACAGGGAGCTGTTTTGGGTCTTAACCTCACAGGGCTGTTATGAATGCCTGAACAGCACAGTTCTTGCTATAAAGTTACCTGTGCTTGAAGGGCCAGGTGCGCAGGCATTTCTCCCATAGAGTTTGGGTTCTTCATCCTCCTGGTTTTGAGTGCTTTGCCAAGGTGCTTAAAACTCATGGGCATTTATACAGCATTGGCTGCTGTTGCTGGTGCGTGCCCTTAATCCCAGAGATTTCTGGGTTAACATCGCCAGGCTTGAACTGGTGCTGTGTTTTGTTGAATACCATAGGGAAAAACGGATATTTATTGCTGTGGATACTTGGGGGATCCAAAGGGCTGCTGAAATCTGGGCATTGAGGCTGTGAGGCTCATGGTCTGTTTCACCAAACCTGCCCTTCATGCTCAGGACTGTTAATCTATCACTGGAGGAATCTCTCTCTCTTCTCTCACAGGAGAGACTGGTCCTGGATGCTTCAGCTCTGTGCAGTTCAGCAGACAGCAGCCTTGTTCACAGGGTACTCTGTAATTAATGTTGGCTCTTAAGAGCCAAGTAATTGGATGGTAACTTAAGAGTAGGAGCACAATTTAATAAAACAAACAGGCTTTCAGTTGTAGTGTCAGCAGGTAAAATGCCTGGGAAGCAGCAAATCCACATGGCAGTGACGCCAGTGAGGTCCATGCTCAGCGCAGGCGCTTCGAAGCCCAGGCAGTGAACCAAAGCCTGCAGATCAGGGCACGGCAGGTCCTCTTCTCCTTCTCTTGTTGCTGAACAGGGGACACAGCCTGGTAAGGCAGATACTTTTTAAACATCTCCCATACTGAGGAATAAGAGAATGAAATGTTCATGTTTTGGAGTTCTAGTTCACTTCTAAAGAGCTTTTGCAGCTTGTTTAGCTGGGGAGCTGGAGTGAGCTCAGGCTGTGCACCGGTGTCCTAACCAGAGACCAGCTCATTGCATTTGTTTCCATCTCGTTTTTGCTGTTTACTCTTAAACTACACTTCTTGCCACTGCAAGGGCTCTCATTAGTCTGCTTTTATTTTCTGTATTGCCCTGCTCACAGCTTATACTGACAAGGAGGTGCCTCCCAGCTAGCTCAACCCGCTCAGACCTCATTTGTATCTTCATTGTTTTCATCTCAGAGGGGAACAGGTGACTATTTACCTTCAGATTGTGTGTATAGAAAGAGAACTTGAAAGAAGTGCAAAGGAGGTTGTTTAAGAATATATTTATTGGAGGACCAAAGAGCGGGTTTGGCTGGGGCACCTGGGTGAGCTCACCAATGCTTTTTGCTCTCTCCACTCTTTCACCCTGGCCTCGTTTGAAGGGTCTTCTCATGGCAGTTTTAACCTGAACAATGGTATCACCAGAGCCTGCAGAAAAGAGGATCTGTGGCATTTTATTCCCTTGTGCAGCATGAATGTGGATTTCAGCAATATTGTTGTGTGGCTCCTGCTGTCAGCAGCACATTGAAAAGAGTGGCTCACTTGTCTGGAACTGTGACTCTGGGATTTGCAGCCCTTTAGCAGCACAATTTTAGCTGAGGCTCTCCATTTATTCCTCAGTACTGGGCAAGACCAATTGATTTTGGATCTCAGTATTTTGGAAAATACTGAGGATAATATGGTTTAGTCTTAATTTGCTGTTGCTTTTGATACTTGATAAACACCTGAGCTACGCCGAGTCCCTGTGAGTTTGTGGAGCTTTCAGCTGGATGAAGCACTCTTGGGCTCAGTGTGGCTTCATCTGTTCATGAAGCAATTGCACAACAAGGATTTAAATATAAAAAAGGGAAAAATAAGCAAAGCTTCTCCAAAAAAACCCATGTGGTTGTTCCTACCACCATTATATTGTTGGGGGTTTGTGTGTATACACACAAGCACACACTTTGAATAGAATAAGGATTATTTTGAAACCTAACTCATAAAATAAGTATAAATGGGATGCTAAATTGTGTATGTAAGGCCAGTAGCTTATCCAAAATGCAACACTACCCCCATGTACAATTCTCCCTAATTTATTTTATTAGGGAGAAATTTAAACCAGCTACTGTTTCCTGCATATGCATTATCCCTACCAAAGAACATATTTTGTTTTTATTGGCTCTTCATTTATTTTAAAATATTGCCATGTTAAAACAGTTAGAAGCTGTTTATTGTTGTCTTCTCAGCTGGTTGGTGGCCAGCACTGTCCTGGCTGTGCCATGACAGGTTGCATTGGCGCTGGTGGGAGTGGAGAAAGCTGGTTTACAGCTTCCAAGTGCTGCCCCAGTTTCCCCAGTGCACGTGCCCACCTGACTTCATAACCACACTCCCTTCAATGCCCTCGTGGCTGTTAAACTTCTCCCAGTGTTGTGTGTATTAACAGTATAAAATATCCTGTATTAACAGGATAAAAGGGAGAGGAATGTGGAGAAAAGTGTGAGTTGGTGGGGGAAGGCATCCTGGACAGCCCCTGGGAAGGGGGGGGAAGGTTGGAGGGAATCAGGGGGTGGTGGAAGAAAGAGCAGGTCTGGTGCAGCCAGACAGGAGGGTAGAAGAAATCCTTTTAGTGCATGTTGTCCATGGAGCTTCTGGGTGGAGCAGTGTGGATCAGCAGGATTAAGTGTGGCTGGAGAAGGTACTGTAGTGTTTTATTCAGAAACACAAGGGCCATCCAGGAGCACCACTGTGGTACTCAGCACTAACCCTGCTGTGGTGTTCTGGGAGGCAAAGGTGGGCGTTGACGAGGTGGAAAATACCTCTAGAGAGCGGGTAGAGCATGGCCGTGCTGGTGTTTGTTCAGTGAAATCACAACCCACGACTGGCCTCCCACACCAACCCATCCAGCACAGAAAGGAGGGTGGCGACCAAAAATATGAGCAAACAGCCCCTGAATGTGGGTGCAAAGTGTATTTCTGACACCCCTCCCTGCTGTACTGGGTGAACACAACTTCCTTTTCCTTTCTGTAGTCTGAAGAAAGCAATGTTTGTGTACATTTCCTCCATGCAAATAATTGCATCAGCTCTGGCTGATGCTGGAGCTGAGCAGACTGTGCTGCCAGAACCAGCATGGATCCTTACTTGGGTCTCCAGTGGTGAAAAAACCCTCACAATACCATCTTATCATTCATCCTATTCTTTAAATTGGTGCTCTCCTTTCCCCCCATGGTGGTGTTTAATATCCTCTTCACTGTTTCCTGCTGCTTATAGGCCAGGCTGCTGGCTGGAGCTCAGCTGCTGTGCCCTGGTGAGCCATTAATGCATCAAGATGGGATCTGGGGCAGTAATTCAAAACAGGAGTGAGCACAGGCTCCCTGTGGGATAATGCTGCCATGGCTCTGTGGGCAGGCAGAAGGTGTCAGCATCGTTATTTTCATTCTGCAGCAGAAGTGGGGGTGATAAAGTGCTCACTGAGTGTTTGCTGTCCCAGAGGATCAAAGGGATTCCTGACAGCTGAGCTGCTGAAATGGAGCATCCCCATTGTCTGCCTTTAACTGAGCTACTGAATGGTGATGGACCAAAATCATCAGCATAGGCACTAAAATGCTGTCCCTCCATCCTGTGGGTCAGTATTGGAGAGGATTGCTTGAAATGGTCACTTTTTTGCTGTAAACTTCTGAGAGCTGCGCTCCTATTCCAAAACCTCAGACTGCCAGTGGTTTATCTGCTCTGCCAAAGAAAGAGGTGACTATTTAATGAAAATAGCATTTCTAAGCTGTGTGTCTTGTTAAAGCATCCAGAATGCCATGTTGTGTCTTTTCCCTGTTGGTGACACTGCACAGCCAGTGTGGGAATTCAACAGCAATTTTGATTCAAAGCCACCTTCAGTGAAAATGGTTGTTTGTAAATGTGTTGCATCAGATGTGTCAATGAATGTAATTAAGGAATGAAGACTGCTGCACACCCCTAATTAAGGGGATTAAAAACTAAAGCTGCCTGATTCCACTGCTGGATGGAAAAAACAGACTGGTGGAAACAGCCAGAGGCTGAATCTTGGTGGGGTGAAAGGAGTTCTGCTGCAGTCCCTGTGCTCACAAAAGGAGCAGCTCTGGGAGGTGACAGGACTTAGCTGCTCTGCTACATGCCATAACTGACTGCTGACTGTACATGGTGGTATTTAATTGCTGCTTCACACTCCCTTTCTGTTTGGTTCCTGTTCCTGGTAGGGATGGGAGGATTTTCATCCCTGCCAGCCGTGCTGGGGTGCAGCCATGGGAAGCTGACAGTTGTGTCACCCCATGTTAGTTTGGTGTCCTGGTGTCTCCTACTATCTTGGTGCCCATCCCCAACTCTTTGGCTTTTCTGTATGGTGCTCTGGGATCTTGTGTCAAAGTAGAAGCGGGATGTGTGTGAGGATACAGGGCAGAACCTCCAGGCATCTGTGAGGTGCTTTTTGCAAGCCAAATTGTGCCAATAGCGGACAAAGAACATTGTGCAATGGAAATATTAGGAAGCTGTGCTCGCTGAGGGCTTTTCCCCAGCCTTGCTAAGAGGAGAATGACTTTATTATGGGATGGGGACTGCCAACAAGGATGTCTCATTAATGCAAGCACTGATATCCCATTGTTTTTTTTTACTCAGGGTGGGCATTGCCTGCCCTGTGGTGCAGGATCCCTGGAGGGACCCTGGAGAACATCCTCTTTGTGGGAGGTGTTACAAAACCCACTGTGATTTTCCAGGAACCATCTTCTCCTTTGCTGCCTGGCTTGTGGAGCCACTCCAGGGTCAAGGGTGACTTTGTGGTCACTGAGCATCACGAGCAGAAAGCTGGGAGGAAAACCATCCCTATGGAGGTGGTGTGAAGTGTCCGAGCATGTTCCTGGGGCATGCAGTGCTCTTCTGGTGCTGCATTCATTGGGGCAACATCCTTCTGGCTCCAGGTGGCACTGGAGCTAGTCCCAGTCAGAGTCAGTACCTTGAGGTTTTACAAACAGCTTCTGGTTCCTGGCTCTGTGTTTGGGGGAACAGCTCAGTGACTGGTTGTTTGCCTGTTGCCTGTGGACCTGGTCTGTTGGGAACATGGTTACACCCAGGATTTGGATCTTTGCCCGCTCTTCTTGAGCATAGAGAGGAGCCTGCAGATGTGCAGTAGGATTTTCCCCATGTGTTTTTCCCCTGGGAGTGGTGCAGAGTTTAACTATCACCTGCAATATTTTTTAAAAAAAAAGAGAAAAAAAAAAAGAGGGCAGCTTTCTGGAGGAGGTGTCTCCGTGTCTCCTCACCTCCCTCCTGTGCATGGTGCCCACAGAAGATACGTTGCTGTTCCCAGTCTTAAGGCAAGGTCAGCAGCATCCCAGTTTGCATTCCTCATTGCTACGTGCCTTGGGGAGCTGCAGCCAGCTTGGAGTCGGCTTTTGCTGCTACTTTTGATGGGGGACCTCAATTAGCTCTTAGTAAGCTCTAAAACCAAACTTCCTGATCTTGTGCGTTTTCAAGTTGTTCAAGGTTGGGTTCTTGCTGTGATACTGGGAGTTTACAGCTCGAGGTCTGTGGTGGGAATGGATTTCTTCTCCTCTGTGCTGTTGCATGTGATACTGAGCCCTGAAAGAAGAGGAGACTTCAGAAAAGGGTGAGTCTTCGTGAAACAAAGCCTTCCCCCAGCTCAGGAGCAGCACAGGCTGCTGCGTGCTGATACCTGTGGTGTTTGTACCCACCCAGCAAAACGTGGCTTCACAACCCCCCTGCTCACTGACTCATTCCCTTGGGCTCCTTGGAGCTTTTGCTGTCCCAGTTGTGTCTCCATAGCTGGCATCCGTGTCTGTGCTGGATCTGGCTTGTTCTATGCTGGTGGATGCTGAGGAGATCTCCTGCTTCTTCATCGCCTGTGTTGCTGTGCAGGTGTAAGTGGCTGGGGCTTGGCCAGAAAACTAAGAATTGAGGAATTTGGTAAATAATCTGCAGCTGGCCAGTGCCTTCCTGCACTCCTAGGTAAGGGTCATTAATCTTTAAAAGTGCAATGTTCAGGCTGATAATTACTGTAATGGTAATTTTAGTTACCTTGCAGCCCTTGTTTCACTGCTCGGTGGTAGCAGTGAGCATGTGAGAGCAAACCAGGTAAATCAACTCAGCCTGGCAGCTGGTACAACTTCTTAAAACTCATTAAAACAGCACAAAACCACATTGTTGCACCCCTGGGCAGACCCAGGCACCACTGGGTTAGGCACCATGTCCTGGGAGTTTCTTTCACTGCAGGCTTTTGTGGGGGAGAATGATGTTTCCTCTACATTCAATATGTTTGGAGTGTTGCTGTAAGAAGAAAAGGTCTTGAAATCAGCTTAGAGTAGTGTAGTGTCTAACTTAAGTGTCCTTAACAAGCTGAGGGAGTTGTGGGTATTTGTACTTGAGAAGAGAAAGCTCCAGGGAGATCTTAGAGCCCCTTCCAGTGCCTAAAAGGGCTTATAAAACAGAGGGAAATTGACTTTTTTACGCAGGCAGATAGTGAGAGAATAAAGAGAGTGACCTCAGGGCAGGATTAGGTGGGATAGTGGGGAGAAATTCTTTGCCGAGAGGATGGGGATGCCCAGAGAAGCTGTGGCTGCCCCTGGATCCCTGGAAATGTCCAAGGCCAGGCTGGATGGGGCTTGGAGCATTCTGGGATAGTGGAAGCCATCTCTGCCCATGGCAGGGGAGTAACGAGATAGGCTTTCGGGTCCCTTCCCACCCAAACCATTCCAGGATTCTGCGATATTTGATGGCAATTTTGAAGCAGTAAGCCCAGCTGAAAGCTGGAGTTGAGGATGTTTTCATCCAGCTTTTTCAGCCAGCTTTCATGAGGGCTCGGCAGAGAACAAGCCTAGTGCTTGTTCTCCAGCCTTTCCTGTAAGTGGGTCCCTCATATAGTTCAAATACTGTGCATTTTATGTGTGCTAATAGCATCTGAATAACTGCATGATCGTGGTTATTTTTAATGAATTTGGGGCGTTGTACCAGGATGCCGCAGATATATTTGAGGCACTTGGGTGAATGCAAATTGCATTCACCCGTGAAGTAACAAATGAAGTGCTTAAGTGCAATGTCCCTGGCACGCAGGGGAGGAGCAGCCCATGTGTGTGAACTGGGACAGTCAGTGATGGAGCCTTTTAAGAGGTTTTAGCATCAAACATCCTTCTGGCTCTTGGTGCAGCCGTGGTTCATCCTGGCAGGTGCCTCTGTGTTTGTGTGTGTGTGTGTATCTGTGTGCAGGGGTTGTATTTATCTAGTAAGCAGCTCTTTATCAAAGGAGTGTGCAGGGCCCTCGGGGTTTCTAATTATAGCTTTGGTTTGGAAGCAACCAAAGGGAGAGCAACAAAAGCAAAAAAGTGCTTTACTCACATTCTTGGGAAACTAAGGAAAGAATATGAGCCCTGTTATGTTAAACCTTGAGTGTAAATGAGGCACAGTGTAAGTAAACACATCTGTGTTCAGTCGGGAAAAAAACCACCTTATGAATAATTCATGGAAAAAATCCTGTTCAGCTGATGGAGAGCTATTGCTTATTTCTGTTGAACTGTTGCTTTAACAAGATGGAATGCTGCTGTGGGGAGAGCCATCGTCACTCGCAGAGGTGGCGTTGTCATCTCTGCTGTGCTGTCATCGCCACCGCGGGTATTCCTTCGGTGCAGAGTCAGGAGTGGCTGTGACAGAGTGACCTGCTGGGACGGAGCCTGTCCTTGCCATTGCCTCCATGTGATGGAGTGGCTTGCTCATGGTGCTTTTGTAAGCACCATCCTGCTGTTTTTCTTTGCACAGATTTCTGGCGCCTGCTGGGTGCCCGTGCTCCCTGTTTCCATGGGAGGCTGGTGGAGGGAGCAGCCCCAGGATGTTATCTGCACCACACAGGGGCTGAGCTGCTCATAGGGTGGGGATGGGCTTGGATGGATCCCTCTGCCAGTTCGGGCAGATACCGGCTTTTTCAGCAAAGGATGGTTTTGGAGTGACTGCTGCCTGCCAGGCTGAGCTGCTGTGTCCTCCAGGAGGGTTTGGAGACTTGTTTCTGAAGAAGCAGCCCTGTCAGGCACTCTGGGTTTGAGACCAAACCATGTTGTTTCTGCTCTGGCCTCTGTTGCAGAGGGGAAGGGAGCCCCAAGAGTTACTGCTTGCTACTGAATAGGAAACAGCACTTGTATTTTACTGATGCTTTTCTTAGTCTTCTTGGCCAGCTAGTGCGTTGCAGTGGGAGGAGGGAGGGTCTATGAGCAGCTTGATTTTGCTGGCAGTCTGGTGCACGTGCCTTCTCCGTGTCTCTGTTCTGGGTCCAACTGCTCCAAGTGAGTTTTCCAGACAGGTTCCACACGGGCAGCCTTTCCAAACCCATCGCCGTAGACAAGGCCCCAGTGACAAGTACATGTTTTCATTTAAATTTCAGCACTTCACCAATGAGCAAAGCCCATGAATTTCCATGTAAGGAATTCTGTACCATCTAGGAGGATTTTTGAGGATACGGAGGAGGAGCTCTCAGCTCCCTTTGGTTGTAATGCACTTACTGCTCCATTTAGTCAGGTCATTTTATAAGCCCAGTCTTCAATTTGACATAAATGATTTGCTTTCAGCAGATGGTGAGCTACTATTTTTGCCTTCATTTAAATAGGAAAGCTGTACGATAGCAGGAGATGGGAGAGGGGCACGATGCTGCTGACTTACAGTAGATTACCAGGGCTGGTCTAGTGAGAATTAAATCCAGGCAGCTGTAATGTGCCATCTGTGTTGTGTTGGGAAGTTAATTTTTCCCCCATTCAATGAGGCTCCTGAAGTCTCCTGTTACCCTCCAGGTCAGGCTGAGCAACAGCATCCTTTATGTTCATGATCCAAAGTACCAGCACAGAAAGATGAGCCATGTTAATTGTAAGAGGGTTTATAAAATGTCAGCACTAATTATTCCTCTAATGAAATGTATTAAATAAATTCTGAAAGGTTCTGAGTCTTTAGATTATTTTAAAGTTGTTTGAATTTCTGTTGAGAGGCTTATTTTATTGCATTTGAATTTCTTACCTTGTTTGAAATCCACAAGCAAACAGCTCTCTGCTATGGTCATAGTATCCCAGACTGGTTTGGGTTGGTAGAGACCTTAAAGCCCATCACATTCGACTCCCCTGCCATGGCCAGGGACACCTTCCACTAGATGAGGTTGCTTCAAGCTCTATCCAATGTTTTCTTTACTGTAGTAAAAATCACATGTAGGACGCATAACACACACACGTGGAGTGAGTCGTGCTGGTGGCAGCTGCAGTTTCCTCCTCTCCCACCCACAGCTTTGTTGCACGTGCACCAGGTCTTGACAAAACGGAATTTTCAGGCTGTGCTCTCTATTTCAAGCAGCATTCTGTGTAGTTTCCCTGGTGGATTATGTGCTTTTCACACACATTATGAAATGGGAAGAAACGCATTTAAAAAAAAACCCACCACACTGTTGCTGAAACTATTTGATTTTTGCCTATTTTTAGCAGAAATTTCTGTCTTATCATTATCTCCAGCTCTTGCTGGAGCAACAGTGTTCAGTGAAGGCACATATTTTTGCGTAGGAAAGTCAAGACAGTTTGTCCCACCCGTTATCTGGTGTTAGGCATCTCTGCAAGACAGTTTGTGTTTCCAAGAACTGAACCTTCCCCATGGACAGTCCTTTTTCTTATTTCTCTGAAAGGCTAAGCCACTGGGAATTAAGTAAGTTATGGCGTAAGCCATAAATCATTTTTCCAGGCTTGGAAACAAGGGTAAGTTAGATTTTTCACAGAATCACAGGCTGGTTTGAGTTGGAAGGAACCTTAAAGCCCATGTCATCCCACCCCCTGCCATGGGCAGGAACACCTTCCACTATCCCAGGGTGCTCCAAGCCCCATCCAACCTGGCCTTGGACACTTCCATGGATCCAGAGGCAGCCACAGCTTCTCTGAGCAGCCTGTGTCAGGGCCTCACCACCCTCACAGGCAGGAATTTCTTCCTGATTTCTAATTAACCCTTCCTTCCTTCAGCATAGGTTCAGTTTACTATCACTAAACTTACTGTGTGCCTAAATAAAAGAGACTGAAGTAGGCTGACAGGTAGGAGAGGGTGACAGACATATCTAAACTTGCCTGTTTCATTGAGCCACTGTAGCTCGTCATGGAACAGCCCAAATTAGCAGCACTGTCATTTCCTGGAAACTCAGGTGTCACCACTTAATGAGAACCTTCCAGAGCACAGGCACCATAAGGGAGGGATTTAACGTTCTCTTGAGGATTGAAGGCTTTCTCAACAGGGAGCTGTTGCAGTGTGTTGAGCTACTCTAAAATCTTTTAGATAAGTCTCTGTGTGTCTGTGCAGCATGGAAAATGAGGATGGTTTGGCTTAGATTGGGGTTGTCTTCTGATGTCTGCAAGAGCAGAACCCATGGAGCCATGGGGGGATGAAACTGAATTTAACCATCATCTGCTCACCAGATAATTAGTGCAGGGAGGATAGGGCTTGGAGCGGCCTGGTCTAGTCGAAGGTGTCCCTGCCAGTGCCAAGGGATTGGAATGAGATGAGTTTAAGGTCCCTTTAACCCAAAGCATTCCATGATTTTATCATTGAACCATGTATGTTGGGAGCATGGTGAGCAGTGAGCACTTGCACACCTTTTAAGTGTTTTGTTTCAAGGATTTTGATGCAGGAAAGAGGGATGAGTATGTATGAATTACACCAAGCCCAGGGAGATATTGTGTGTTCCCTACAGCTGTGCCCTTGGCCAGAAAGAAGGATAAGCCATGAGGTTGGGGGGCTCGAGTATCGGGGGGCTGTAGAGTCTTTGCAGTTAGAGCAGGTCCAGGAGGTGCCCCTGCACTGTTTTGCTTTGACATTTGGTGTTCAGAGTTTCTGATGCCTTTTGAGAGAAGATCTGTGGAGCTCCCTCTTCATCACCAAAGCACTGACATGAGGTCAGTGCCATTGAGGAGGTCCAGGTCCACCCCTGGGGTCTACTCCAGTCCAGATGAGGTGGGATGTTGCTGCTGGGAAGTCACCACATGGTGCAGGTGTACTCAGCCTGTTTTCTGCTGTGGAAGTATTTAACACCTTTCTCTTCAGGTTGCTTCCAGTTGCCAAAGCCGCCTTATCTGGAGGATGTTCTTCAGATTAAAAATCCTTAGATATAAATACATACTTGTACTCTTTTTCTGATGAGATTGTTACTCTGAAATCTCTCTCTGGGATCATACCTGAGTTTTGTTGTGGTTTGCTTATTTCCGTAGTGTTTAACACCTTCTCCATGCCAGACTTGTGAAGAGCGTGCCTTTTACAGGCTGTCTGACATCAAACCTTCAGCCTCTACCAAAGAAAGCCCCTCCAAATGAAGTATTTACAACAATGTGGCAGTTCAGAGCAGAAGGTTAACAGCACTGCTTGAGTGCTCATACAATAGCAGAGCATCTTCCTCCAGCATCCAGGGAGCTCCTGAGGCACCTGCTGGCTCTGCAGAATCATGGAATAGCAAGAGAAGAAAATTTAATTTAAATAAAAACTGCTTGTGGTTTGGCTGTGGGCAGTGCTTTCTCCAAGGGATGGGTTGAAGAGTGGTGGAACGGGAACCTCGCTCTTTGTGTCTGCTCTGCTGTGGGCTGGGTTAGAAACAAAACACTACTTGGCACCCGACTCCTTGCAGGAAAGGCCCTTTTCTTCTGTGTATAATCACAGAATCACAGACTGGCTTGGGTTGGAAGGTCTAAAGACCATCTCGTTCCACCCTCTTGCCATGGACAACCTCTCAGTTGTGTTACTCACAAATCTCTTTGCTTTTGATAATGAATGTAGGGGAAATAATTTCTGAGCATTAAACTTCCAAGGGAGGGAGCCGGCCAGGAGTCCATACATTGGAGCAATGCACTTGGGTCTTGCAGCAAGGTGTTTGCTGTACCCAGTGAGTTATTGGTGCTGGCTGCTATGAAGTGTTTATTGAGAAAAATAGGGCTCCTTCTCTGCATCCCCAGCGCTGCTGAGGGGATCTGGCTGAGCTGCAGCATGGTTCTCGGGGGAGGGAGGAAAGACAAGGAGATGTTTGCTCATTGCCAGCCAGACTCACCTTCCTGCACCAGGAAAAGTCATGACTGTGGCTTTGAAATGTAAACAAGTCAACAAATCTTGTTCCAAGTTGTTGGTGTTTAAAGAGAGAAAAGTACATCCAGAGGAAATGTTCCTTTGTGGACTGTCCCTGGGGCTTCCTGCAGCCAGTGAGAGCTGCTCCTCAGCTGTGCCCTCCCCACCGACATCATATCTAAAGCTTTGGTTCTGCCTTTTTGGTTTGAAGAGCAGCTCATCCAATGTTGTGCATTTTGATAACGATTCGTACAAATGTATTTATTCAAAACAAACACAGTGGGAAGCAACAACAAAGCAGGCTGCTGCAACAGCTGGTGCCTGAGGGAGCTGGCTGCTGGTGTGTGATTGTGATGGGACAGGCTTGCAGAACATGCCTTTCATTCTGTGTGTGCTGGGGCATTGGGAGCTTTGCCCTTGGTGTTGGCATAGTGGATTTGGGGTGATGGGTGTTTGGCTGAACAGATGGGTCCTTGGCCTTGTGGCATCTCCAGGAGTTCTTAGAGAGCTGACGAGAGCAGAAATTGGCTACGTGGTGGCTGGGGTTCTCTGCAGTAGGAGCCATGGGTTGCTAACGAGGCCTGCAGTATCTGTGGCAAGGGATTGCATAAGGAAAGGGAGCAGAAGTAAGAGCTGTAGGGCCAAGTCACACATATGCTGCCATCTGCAAAGTGATCGCAAACACATCTGGGCACATCTGGGTTCAGGCACCCTCTCTGCCTTGTAGCAGTTTCTTCAGTGCAGGTTGGAAACTGCTGTTTCAGTGGCATCTGCCACTCCATTGGGTTTGGAAATGCCCAGAGCAGCTCACAGAGGGGAGATTGTGAGTGGAGAGTAGTTCTGTCTAATGCTTCTGCAGGAGACCATGCTAAAATGAGCCCTGCAGCTCGTCCCCAAGGCTGGCTGTTGGGGCTGAGTCCAAGTGAAAGAACCCAACAAAAACCCCAGACCAAACCCTGAACCTCAGGAAATTTGTGCTGCTGCAGAAGCAAATTCAGGGAAGGTCTGTGATGCTGTGCTGATTTTACCATGGTGTTAGAAATAATATGAAATGTTTGCATTAAATGCAAGGGGAAAATCCTTTGAAGAGCTGGAAGGGCTTTTCTCCTTCAAGCACTCTGGTTCTTTTAGCAATCAGGATGAGTTGAATTGAAGTTGATGAATGCAGTAATACATAGGAGGATGACATCTTGAAATGTTTCTTAATTTTAAGTGTGTATTTTGAGCAAATATTTATACACTGAGGCTTGGGCTGGGGGATTGAGGCATATTGGATTATATGCTATTTGCTCAATGTAAGCAGCAACAATTTATTGCCACAGATACATGTGATAGGGTGCGCAAAGATTAGTTCTATCCCCTCTAAAGCATGATTATTTTGGGTCCTCTTTATACCTTAAATAGATATTCTTCTCATGTGATTTCCATCTTTTTATGTCAACAGCCTAAACAGGCTAAAGTTGAAATAAACATTGCATCAGCTTAATAGCACAAGCTCTGAGGAAATCTGCTCTCCATTATAGATGTTGTTTGGAAACCTTTTCATCTGACATTTTTCCAGTGTGCAGTACAAATATCCTATGAATCCCAAAGTCTGCTGGGCTCCACTGGATTCGTCTGGTACAGAACAATGTAATTGCTCAACACTGATGGGTCCTGTTCCCAGCAGTGTGGCTTGGTGTGTTTTAGATCATAGAATCCTGGAATGGTTTAGGTTGGAAGGGACCTTAAAGACTGTCTTCAAAGCAAACTGTAGCAAAAGGAATGACTTTGCTTTTGCCGACTTAGTAGGCTGGAGTCAGCCAGGGTTTCATCCCCTTACAGGCCATTCGCTTCAGAGTTGGACTAGATGATCCCTGTGTGTCCCTTCCACTCTGGTTCTGTGACAGGCTGGTGGGGCTGGTGAACGTGGCGTGTCTGTGGTTGGTTTGAATAGCTCAGTCAAACATGGGTAGTGGAAGCCTCTTGATTGAGCCCTTTTGCTCCTCTCACACAGCATCATCATGACAACAGAAAAGAGCCCAGCAGCTGACACTGACAACTCAGAGCAGCAGCAAGCCAAGGAGGAGGAAGGAGCTGCTGAAACACAGCAGCAAGAGGCTTCTCTGGAGGAAGGGGCTCAGCCAACACCAGAGAGGCAGCCCCAGAGGCAGAAGGCCTCCAACGGAGATACCCCCACGCACGAGGAGCAGGGCAAGAAAGAACATCGCGCCTCTGAGGGTCGAGGTCTCTCCCGCCTCTTTTCCTCCTTCCTCAGGAGGCCCAAGTCTCAGGTATCCGAAGAGGACAAAGACACTGATGCTCCTAAAGAGGCGGGAGGTGACCAGAAAGATGCAGGATTAGGAGCCAGCCCTGATGAAGATATCTTGGTGAAAGCCCCGATTGCAGCTCCTGAGCCCGAGCTCAAAACTGACCCATCGCTGGATCTCCATTCCTTGAGCAGTGCAGAAACACAGGTAAAACAGCCCATTCCGTGGGACGTGCTCCTTGCTGCTTTAAAATGTATCTTTGTAGCCAGAACTATAATACAACTTCATATCCCAGGCTGGTGAGCTTGACCAGAAAAGGTAATGGGATGCCAAAAAGGCTCTTGTTAGCTCCCTGTGTTTCATTGTGTACTTCCCCCTCTTGCATCCCTGCATCAGACCTGCAAAGTACCTGTTCTGGGAATTAGGGTCATGCTCCACAGCATAATTTAAAATGCCCTGTGCTGAATCATTGCTCTGCTGAGGCTTAGGATGTCACAGCAGAACACAGAGGGTTCACATTCATTGAGTCCAAGCCCAGGGTTGATCGTCAGGATATCCTTGGTGTGAGCAGGATCAAGGCAGGTCAGTGGCCCAAGGTGGACATTGCAAGAGTATTTGGATTTGGGAACGGGTTTCTTCAACTTCAAGGAGCCCAAGCACAGCATTTTAGGACTTGGTCATCTGCTTGGTCCGGGCTAGTGCTGAGCCTGCCAAATATTAATATTTTCTGCTTATGCATCATGTAGACAGGGATTTCTGCATGTCACATGCACTGAACCCAGCTCCTGGGACGTCTCTGATGTCTGCTCTTTCCAGCCAGGATAATTTTTCATGCAAAATTTAAAGTTTAAAAATCTAAAGCAGAAATTGAGGCAGAGACACCCCCGGGGAACATTCACTGAGCTGTGGCTGGTTATTGATTTGGGGGTGCTGGGTGCCCTCTCTTCTTCTTGGGTAGTTACAGCTTTACTATTACTTGAGGCTGAAGTGGGAAAAGGTGGGTATTCCTTATCCTCAGCTGGGAATTTCTTACATCCCAACCAACCTGTTTGTATTGCTGGAGCCAGACAGGGTGAAATCTGGATTTCTTACCCACTGCCTTAAGTTCACAGTGGCTCCAGATACCCACAAATGCTCAGTTTTGGAGCAATACTTTACAAATTCAAGCATTGCCAGTAGGCAATAATTGTAAATCCACCTCCTTAAAATTACAGTGTCTTAGAGAGGGTAGTAGGTAACAAACAGCTTTTCCTTTCTTTTCCCAAATTTCTGAACCTGTGAAGACCATGGGATGATCTCTGCTAATGTTTTATTCCTCTGAGGGTTGGGATTAGCAAGATGGGGAGGAGGGGGAGATCTTCAGGCAATTTCAGCACAGAAACTGTATTTTCAAGAGTAACTTGTTCTTGGAAGTGTTTAAGGCCAGGCTGCATGGATCTTGGAGCAACATGGTCTAGTGGAAGGTGAGATGGGCTTTAAGATCCCTTCCAACCCAAACCGTTCTGTTTTTTTTTAATGCATGATTTCTTTCCCTATTTATCTCTGATTTGCTGGTCCTGAGCCCATGTGAATTTGCACCCCAGCCTTTCTTCATGGGTCATTCATTTTAGACGATGCATTTGTGTCTTTTTTAGTTCTTAGTTTAGATCACTGTCAGTGCCTTTCTGAACTGTGACACTCGGCAGATATTTCTGCTGTGAAAGCATTTGCGAGGTGCTGCAGTTTGATAAATGCTGACCGACAGGCATTAGAAGCTTTGACTGATTCCCTGTTCCCAGTTGTCCCAGTTCTGCTGGAACAGAAGTCAGCAGCTTGTGGACATTATTTAGTTTTTAAATACCTCTCTGCACTTGTGCCTGGGTGTGATTTCATGAGATGTGATGGGCTGAACAGACAAGGTTTTGCTCTTCCTCTGCTGCAGCTCTGTGCTCCTGCTGCATTCAGCCCCTTCCAGCATCGTCACAGCCTGCCATGAACTCGTTTAACCTGCTGAAGTGGCAGAGGAAAAAAACCCAAACAGCTTCCTTCCTCCTCCTCTCCCCAAACTGCATCTCTCTCTGCTATTTGAGTGGATTAAACTGGCTTCCAAAGTGCTTCCCTAGGCAAAAGGGATGGTGGTGTGGAGGCTGCCTTCCCTTTTTGGTGGCAGAGAGCTGCTCAGTCATCTCCAATGGCCATGAAGCCTCAGCCCTGACCCTCCTTTTAATGCCACTGCTACCATAAAATCCTGCAATGGTTTGGGTTGGAAGGGACCTTAAAGCCCATGTCATCCCACCCCCTGCCATTGGCAGGGACACCTTCCACTATCCCGTGGTGCTCCAAGCCCTGTCCAGCCTGGCCTTGGACACTTCCATGGATCCAGAGGCAGCCACAACTGCTCTGGGAAACCTGTGGCAGGGCCTCACCACCCTTATGGGAAGAACTTCTTCCCAATATCCCATCTAGCCTCTGTCAGTTTAAAACAATTCCTCCTTACCATGCCAAGGGCCAGTGCACTGGAGCAACAGCTATGCCAGTGGGAGCACTGGGGGTCCTGCCTGGGAGAGAAAAAACCTTCCCAGTCCAGAAGGTGCTGTCACTAACACTACGCATGCATGATGTAATCTGCCTTGATTTCTCTAATCAACCCTTACTTCTTTTTTATTACATCGTTTACAAAATGAAAACTTGAAAAGTGCTTGGAAGAGTTTTAAAAATTAATACCATTCCCTTGATCACCCCAGTTGCTGCTCCCAATCCTAGGTTACAGGTTGAAGTGGGATAATGAATTCTGACTGAGATCCCAGCCCTGTAGTGCTTGTTCCATGTGATGCTTTGTTTGTTTCCTTGTTTGACACCTCTAAATTGGGGGTTTCAGCCTGCTCAGGAAGAGAGGAGGGACGACCAGGAGCCTTTGGGAAGAGACCTCGAGGACAGGGAAGAAGGAGAAGCAAAGGAAGAGGGTGCCAAGCCAGAACTGAAGCCAGAGTCTCTGGAGACTAAAGCAGACAAAGATTTGAAAGCTGCCCAAAAAGTAGTGAAAAGACACAGAAACATGTACTGCAAAGTTGTCTTGCTGGATGACACCATTTTTGAGTGTTCTGTGGATGTAAGTACTTTGGGGGTTTGGTTCTGCTTCTCCTCTCTTCCCTCTCCCTTCTGCTTCTTTTGAAAAATCACCACAAACACAATTTAATAGGAGCCTAATGTACTGCTAGGGAATTACATGACAGGTTTTACTGCAGAACAAGCCTGCTGTAAGCTATAACAACCTATTTGGTGTGTTGTAAAAACCTCTGGGTACTAGGAATCTTTATTTCATTGTTCTACAATTCTAGGGTGCCTTACTTTATAAAGGTGGAGGGAAGTTAAAAAAAAACAAACCCAAACTTTATATTACTTGCTGTTCATGATCTCTCTTATTTGTATCCCAGGCTAGAGTTTAGGTTTTTGGGGTAGGTTGCAATTGTCTAAATAACTTTGGCCTCCTTGGCTTCGAATAAAATGGGTTATATAAAATTGATTTGTGCTTTTCTAGTCCCCCAAGGTACCTTTACCTCTCAGGCTGCTTAGGTTCACTTAGCTCCTGGTGCTTGGATGTAAAGAAAAACACACTGTGTTTAGCCTGCTGTTGAATATATTTCCAGTAAACAATTTAAAATTATGTTGGCTTAGAGCACTGCAACCCTCTTCATTTGAGAGCTTTTTTCCTCCTTTAATTTGTGTATTCTCTCACAGGGCTGTGGTGCTGTCAGTGCAATAAAAAGCGAGCAGAAATCCCTATTTTAGTATCAAAGTACTTTTCTGGAATATTAAGAATCTGGTACTTACCATTGGAACATACTTCCACCAGCTTGTTTTCCCTCAGTCCTGCTGGTAAATGGGCCAGGAGCGGGTATGTGGGCACGGGGCTCCTCGTGGGAACAATCACCTTGGGTGATCCTGGGCAAGTAGGTCAGTGCCAAGTGTTTGTGTAATGGTGGCGCTGCTGGTACTGCCTGGGATCAGCTCAGAGCATCACTGCTCCCATCACCTTCCCCTTGGAAAGGGAGGCAGTGTGCAGCCCCAAGGAATCTCCTCCCCAAGTCCCGGTGACAGCTTGCTGTAGCTTTGTGCCTTCGTTTGCTGCAGCAATGCCTTTGGATACTGTCATGGACGCTGTTGGAAGGAGAGCCATGGAGAGTCAGGGAGAGCCTGACTTGAGCAGGACGTGAGAAATGTCTCTCTGTAGGTCCAGAGTGTCGTGATGGACGCTGCAGAGGTTTAGGGGGCCACTGTGTCAGTGAGACTCTTAACTTGAGAAGCACCCTTGGCTTTAGTGACAGTGTAATTCTGCTCTGGTGGTTTGAGAGTTTATTAAGATTTAATTGGGAAGGAATTGCAAAGGTGTAGGCAAAGAGCAGCACAAATGCCTTTATCCGAGGAGAATTAGTGTTTTCAGGCATCCTTTTTGACTGACAGCCCTGGAAGCTTTTTCATTTCTATATCAGTGCCAATTCCTTGAGAAATACCCAGGCTAACACATAGATTATGTTACCTATGGAGTCACAATGTGTGCACAAAGGACCTGACAGCTGAAAGGCTGAAATAAAGCCAAGGCTGGGGTCTTGGAGCAGTTGCCATGCAGAGATGGCTGACAGGAGAGCTGCGGGCATTAGTGAAGCTGATTTTGCGTCACTGGAACTGCACTTTCTTCTAGCAAAGCCGCCAATGGAATGAGCTGCTTCTGGTTGCCATAGTTTTATGCCTCAGGGATGTTTTCCTTCATGCTTTTGGACTAAAAGAGTGTTTGTTCCTTGGCCAGTTCACTTCTGCAGGATTTGGGGAAGAGAAAAAGAGGAAATAGGAATGCTCAAAGTGTATTTCTGGAGGTAGGAAGCTGTGTGCTGAGCAGCTTTGGGCACATGAGGCAGATGGGAGAAGCTGGTTTTCATCAGCAGAGAAGGGTGATGGAAAGGCCACGGAAATCATGGGCTTTGTTTTTTTCTGAACATAGGAAAAGTCAGGTTGCCCCTGAAATGAATAGGTTGTAGCATCAGTTTCATCTCTTGATTGACACCTGAATCTGGAAGATACTAGCACTGTAGATGTACCTTGGGAGGGAAAACCTGTACAGATCCTTGATGTCTATTAAGCTCTGTTGGAAACTCCAGCTTTGGGGGATTTCCAGACATGGAGCTGGTGGGAAGAGAGAGACACACTGTGGTTCTTGTTGTCTCCATGGGATTTTTATGCCTGGTTGTCTCTGGAATTTTTATGCCCTTTCCTGTAGGGAATCCTTGCTCTGAAACAGTCAGGAGGTAAGATTTGGAGCTACTCAGGACCTTTTTTCCCCTTACTGATAGTGCACTTCGTGGTTTGATCCTTTTCCCTTCTTCCCCTCTCCTCTAAACAAAGACAGGCAAAACCCAGCTCTGTCCTACAGGATTTCTTTGTTTATTTGCAGAAACACACCAAGGGACAGGATCTACTTAAAAAAGTCTGTGACCACCTCAATCTGCTGGAAGAAGACTACTTTGGTTTGGCCACATGGGACACACCAACCTCCAGGGTAAGCAGCTGCTGGTCTCGAGGGGATCCAGCTCTTTCTGCATTATCTCCCCAGGGCAGGAGGTGGGGCAGAAGCTCCTCTGCAAACTTGTTTTCGTGTCCTCCCTAAATATGGATTGCGGGTCATGACACAGGAAAAAATGGTGAATAAATGACTACAGGAGTGTAGATTTTTATCAAAAAGCTATGTGAATGAGTCCTAGTGAACTTGGGTCTTCACCTGCAGAAAAGTCATTATATTAATTTACTGCAAAATGATGTCATTAAGTTATAAAGCTGAAGGAGTCAGGCTGCCCTGGCACTGGTGTCAGCATTGGGAAGGTTTGGTTGGAGCCATCCAGAGCATTTGGAGTTGAGCCTTTGCCCTGCAGAAGAACAGATGTGACTCTCTATCAAAGCTCCTACTCATGGTTTCAGTTAAAGGTCTTCGCTTGATTTGACTCAAGCAGTGTCTTTTGAGACCTTTGTTACCCTTTAACTCAACGATTACTCGAGGTCTATTTCATGAAGTCAAAAGGGAGATAATTGTAATGAAGGGCCCAGTGCTGTGTCCTTCAGACCAGTCATATTGGTCTGTATTCTGACTCTTCCTCTGCTTCACCTTCAGCAATCCCCTCTGGCTAGGTTACTGACTGACAGATGTCTGTCATTAAATACTTTGTATTGTTTTATACACAGACAAAATAGCACCCAAAAATAACACTATTTGAGACAGGCAGAATTCCTACTTTGTTTTACAGTCTCTGGTGTCTTCCAATTTTCTTGGATGTGAAATGTGTTTCCATGCATATAACCTGGATATTTTTTATATCAGAGGATTTTTTTTTAATCAGAGTTTGTTCTTGCAGAGGGAGGGGTAGGTGTACTTGTAGATCCAATTAAGAGCAAAAAGAGTGTAACTGGAGCAGCTCAGCTTCTTCTGCATGTGCTGTGGGCAGCTCACTGGTGCATTTGGATATTAGGAAAAATTCCTTCTTAGAAGGGGTTGTCAAGCCCTTGGCACAGGCTACCCTAGGAAGTGGTGGAATGTCCCTGGAAGTGATCAAAAAGCTTATAGGTATGGCACTTGTAGATACTGCATCGTGCTAACCTTGGCAGTGCTGGAGTAATGATTGGACTTGATGATCTTAGAGGGCCTTTCCTAAATGATCCTGTGGTTTCCTAGAGCCTTGGACTTGCTCTTCTTGCCCAGACTTTTGGCATTGATTCTTCTGGAAGCAGAAGCATGTACCTTCTCCCCCAAACCAACAAGGGCTGAGAGGTTGCACAGCTTTTTAACTGTAGGGACTGAAAACAGATTGTTTTGTCACATTTTTGTCCCAGAGCTGGAAGCTGGGGCGGATGAGGCCACTGTCCATGGGTTGTTCAGCTCCAGTGTGGAACAAGCTGGTTTGGTTTGCTCTGATGGGTGAAAATACCATCATTTTTGTTTTAATCTTTCTGATTATGTTTCATTGAACTTTGAAATCTGAAGCTCTCCTGCTGTAACTTCCAACAAGACCTCCCCAGAGTTACTGATTCACAGGTGAAATGGTGTTAATAGGATCCAGGCATGAGCTCCTGCACCTCACCTGCAGCTGTGTAGAGCAGGTGGAGATACACGTGTATATTCCTAGATAGGGAAGGGTTGTATGTGACATTTTCCACCTTGATATTTAGGGAATAAACTTTCTGAGGACCAGTAATTACCCATATGGGCATAGCAGAGGGTGACAGTGGGATTAGGAGGTCGTGATAATGGCTGGAGCAGCTGGGCACCATGGAGCAGCAAGGAGCTCGACCCTGAAAAGAAGGCTTGTTTCCAACTGATTCGCGACCCAGTGGGATAAAAGTGCTGTTAATTGCTGTTCCCATCATTGTCTGCTGGATCAGGCAGGGTGGGATGCATGACTGCACCCTGGGCTCACCCCAGTAACAAGCAGTTGTGGCACCAGCTCAGCCATGGAGATGCTGTGCTCCAAGCTGTGACCCTAAAAAGACAGCAAATCTTCCTTTCAAACGAATTTTGTATCCCCACTTTTATATGTTAGAGTAGGCATATAAAAAGAGAAGATTAAATGTAAGTATTGATGTCTGCCTGCCATGAAGTTACGTGTCCTTCTGGTCAGGAGAGATTAGCCTGGGGGATTCAATGAGTTAATTCCTTCACCTCGGGAGACCTGGATGTCCAAATCCTATTCGGAGCTGGCGAAAATGAAGAGGTGGTTAAATGTAACCTCTCCAGAAGGGTTGCTAGCCCAGTGCCTGCAGTAGGACAGGCCCTGACTCCTGCAAAGGGAGAGGCTCAGACTATGGAAAAAGCAGGAATTGTGTTTTGAGGCTTAAATTGCACCACCATTCCACATAACCCCAAATTACAAAGGAGGGGAAAAAATATATTTCTAAATTTGTAGCAGAGATAATACTAGAAACTTGAGTCATAGTTAAAAGACATGAAGTTTATGTCACACTCCTGTAAAAAATTCCAGTCTTACTCAGGAATTGGATGTTTTTACTCGTATTTCAGCAATTAGGTCATTGAAAACTATAGCTAATAATAGAAAGTCTTGGTGATCTTTGATCTGAATAGGGTAAGTAAGGAGACAGGGTGCTTAAAATTAATGTATCTGTCCTATTTACCTATTTTTAAGGGTTCTGGAGAAAAAAGGTGTTGTACAAGTGCCCCTGGTAGCTGGATGTGGCTGTGGCCGTACCTGTTACTCTGTTCTTGCAGCCCTAAATAATCTGCTTTTTTTTTCCCCTCTTGTTACTCCTACCTCCCTTATGAATCCCTGGTAGGTGAATGGTTGGAAATACACCCACACAGACCACAGCCTGGAGTGAAAGTAGTGAAGAATGCACCATCTCTTCAGTTTCCATGGCTGCCTTTGTGTCAAATATTGTCTTTTTTTTAAATTTTCTGTGTTTTTAGCAATTTTCAGCTTTCTGTGGTGTTTCTAGAATGTCTGGTGAACTGTGAATGTTTTAATCCTCTTACAGACATGGCTGGATCCTGCCAAAGAAATAAAAAAGCAGGTTCATGGTAAGTAGATTTAATTTATTGTGTATGGCGGGGGGGTGGTTTCTCCCAATGTGGCTTTGGTGAGCCATCCAGGAGGCCCAAGGATGGAGAGAGGTCAAGTGAAGGTGTCTGGCAAGGATCAGCACAAGTTCAAGCAGTCTGTGCATTCTTTCTGGCCTTGTTAAGATCTTCTTAATCTAGATTTAGGAAAAAATGTTATTTCCTTGGCAAAACGGCTTGAGGTGTGTTTGCCTGAAGCAAAACCACACTGTCAATGCAGTGCTGAAATGGGGATGTGCTCCTTGCTGGAGGATAGCAAAATGGGTGTCAGTGGGAACCACTGAAATTCCAAAGGAGATTGGGAGACCTCAGGCAGAACTTTATGGTGGAACAAGGTTTTATGGACTCTGAGGCTGTTTTGGCGTCCAAATAGGGGCACTGGAATAATAAATGGCTTGAAAAATATCAGTTCAAACACCAGATGCTCTCCCAAGTTGTGTTTTAAGGTCTGCTAGCACTGAATTAGTTCAAAATGAGGGCAGTGTCAGAATTAAATATGTTTTAGAGGCTTTTCTTTTCTCTTGGCAGCAAGTCTGACTGCTTTAGAAGTTCTGGGAAGGAAAATACTGGTTTCTGGATCCTTTTGGTGGGAGGCCGAGGACCAAGTGTGTCATTAAATGCAGATTAGGGGGGCAGTGCAAGGCTGTAGAGTAGGGAAAGCTCCTGGTCCTACCATGTTCTCTTGGAATCAGTAGCAGGGTGCATGTGAAGGGCAGGAGCTGCTCCATCCATGAAATTCATCCAGTGAATGTAATGAATATCACCCTGCTGTGAAATTTGGTCCCCTGGGGATGGGTTAAATGGCAAATTACTTGATTTTACTTGAAGCGAAGGTATTTTGCATGTACATGCGAATGTGTGGAGACCAGTGTGTAGTGGTTTAGGTAACCTTTGTTCCCTTCATTGTCACCTTGGAATCACTTGTTTTGAACTGTGTGTGATGAAAACAACGTGCCTTGTGTTTAGTCCCAGTTATGGCATTGCATAAGAAGTAAATCCATGCTCCATTTCCCCTGTTCCCTATGTGAGATTGGGATGAACTTCCGAGTGAGTTGTTCTCTTTCTGAAATAAATCTTATCTTGAACTAGTGTTAAAGGGCACAGCAGAGGGAGATGTAACTATGGAAATCATTCAGGACTAGCTTCTATTGGGAAATGGGATTGTTTTCAAGGAAAAGAGTTACCTCTTCGGCTGTGTCATCTGGGCTGTCCATACCACATATCATGTCCGTTCTATGTGTGTTTATGTGAATTCTGACTCAGTTAATGCCTGTAATGGTGCTATACAAGGTTTGCAACAAGATGTATTTAAGCAATTAGGTCTGGACTTGAAAAGCTCTTCCTGTCTTGGTGCTTTCTGTCTTCATCCAGAGGTTGATGCTTGTGTTGGGCTAAGTTTAAGCTGTGTCTGAGCACCTGATCCCAGTGCATTAGGCTGAGGAGTGACTTAGCACAGCCTTCCTTGAACTTTGAAATTTGGCTTAAGCAGTAAACCAATCCATTCAATTGGTCAACCAACCAATTCATTAATTTATAGCCTATGCCTGACCTATCTTCATGAATCCCTTTTCAGTCAATGAAGAAACATGTCAGTCATTGAGCTTCTTAGCAATTAATTTAATTTTTGCTGCAAGTTGTGGTTAATCCAAGTGATTTTCCCTGCCTTGCTTTTTTCCTCCTGTTTTTCTTACCTTCTGTAAATGAAACCACATCTTACACTTAGACAGGTGTTAAGCTGCAGCCAGCTGTGAGAGAGAGCAGTATTGAATCATTGTTGCATCTGCTAAATTCTGAAGATCAGATTGGCTATTCCCAGCTCTTTTTTGTATCAACTGACCATCACAAAGCTGTCCCAGTGTGTTTATTTTTCTCAAGCTCTCCTTTGTCATTGCAGGAGGCCCCTGGGATTTTACCTTCAATGTCAAGTTTTATCCACCAGATCCCGCGCAGCTAACAGAGGACATCACCAGGTGAGTTATCCGCGAATCCTACTGCCATGTTCTCCTGGATGTGGAGTAGAAATTTTTCATATTTGGGTGATTTTCCCTCCTTCAGGAAGGACATCAGATACCTTCACCATTTGGAGGGGGTTTGGTTTGTTTTTAGCAGATGTGATGATGCTCCCACACTCCACTGGAGTCCATGTGTAAAGCAGTGTCATTTATAACTCTGCCATGTGTGTGTTCATATAGAAAAGTCAATTTTTACCTAAAGCCAAGATTTTCTGGTCATAGTGTCCTTTATTCCATTTGCAGAGTGGAGGTGACCTTGAATCCCCCAGTCCTCCATGCTGTTTACCTTGGGAATAAGTAAAACTTGGAAACAAGCATTGTCATATGTTCATCAGTGGCATAAAAAAAAGGAACTGATCCTCAGGTTAACAAATTTCTCTCTGTTCTCTGTGAATAGCATTTTCCTTTCTGCCCTTAGGTATTACCTGTGTCTGCAGCTTAGACAGGACATCCTTACAGGGCGGCTGCCCTGCTCCTTTGCCACCTTAGCTCTGCTGGGTTCCTACACTGTCCAGTCAGAGTTGGGAGATTATGATCCTGATCTCCATGGCCCAGATTACATCAGTGAATTCAAACTGGCCCCAAACCAGACAAAAGAGCTTGAAGAAAAGGTTGTGGAGCTTCATAAAACATATAGGTAAGGCACGGTGGCTGGAGGACTTGTTTGTGCACAGCAACATGAAAAAAGGGAAATAATGGGATTTTCTGGTGTTTTCCCTACCTCTGTGAGATACAGAAAACCTGTGGATGTCCCATGCCTGGAAATGTTCAAGACCATGTTGGATGAGGCTTGAAGCAACCTGGGATAGTGGAAGGTGTTCCTGCCTATGGCAGGGGGTGGAACGAGATGATCTTTGAGGGCTCTTCCAATCCAGACCATTCTGTGATTTTATGATGACTCTGTGAACATTAACTTTTAACAAAAATATCTAATACTTTGGACAAAATCTTTCTAGAAGCAGGAACTCTTTTTTCCTGCATGAAGAAGAAATTATGTTTTTAGGAAGCAGATGGGAAGTCTTGCAATTATTTAGTAACAAGTGCTTTTTTTCCCCCCCACAGAATAGCCATGAAAGTTTAATTCATGTGCAAATGCAAAATTTACTTGTTTGAACCTTGCCCTTTGCCTTTTTGTAGTATATTTCTTTGTGATTTATGTAATTTTGGATTGTAGTTTGATCTAGTTTCTCTGTTTACGCATTGTAGCCTACAGCCTGTTTGGGGCATTCTGCTACCACATTTAGTGAGTAACATTCATTTCCTAATGAAGGAAGTGGAAGGATTCCAGGTGATCCAGGAATTACAAACCTGCAGTAAGTGTTTCCTACTGCAGCCATTATCTGGGCAGGTGTGTTTGGTTCAGGTAGGATTGGGCAACTCTCCCTGGTATCAAATTCAAGGGTAAACCTCTTCCTCATCCTATTTTGGGCATATCTTCCTAGAAAAGAAAAGATGGAGCAAAGACAAGACTTTCTGACGGGCAGATGGCAGCAAAAAACTGGAACGCATTGGGAAGGGTGAATGTGGGCTGTGGCTGTGACCACTCAGCACCTCACTCAAGCCTGCAAATCAATATTTTAAATTGATTCCCCTCCATTTACACTGAGAGGAGAGGAAATGAGGGAAAATAAGAACTGGGCCTCTGACAAGCTTCATGACTTGGTGTCAAAGGCCATTTGCTGTGCTAGAAGTGGTGGATCACAGTGCTGAATTATTCATGGCCTCATCAGAAGGAGACTTTAATGTATAAGATGTAGTTATATTTAATCTGTCTGCATCTGCAGGAGAAGACAACACGTCCCCATTTAATTTCTGGTCTATATTTTGTGAACATTAAACTTCAGAGGGTTTTCAGTGGGAATCATAGAATCATGGAATTGTTTAGGTTGTAAAAGACCTTGAAGACCATGGCGTCCAGCCACTACCCAGCACTACCAAGCCCACCACTAAACTATGTCCCCAAGTGTTCTTTGGACATTTCCAGGGAAATCTCTGCTAAATCATGCTCTGGCTCTTGCTACTGTATTTGCAAAGCACAAGGCACAGATCAAGATGGTGACTGCTCCTGGGGCTTTCGTACAAGATTGTCCTTACAGTGGACTTTGCCCTATCTCCCTCCACTCAAACCTCTATTTACATTACACACAAGATGTATGTGAGCGCTCAGTAAGGAAGACATCAAAGGAGGGTAGAAAATGAAATGTATGCAGCTGAATCCTCTCCCAGCAGAGTTGTTAATGTACCTCATACACCAGAAATGTATTAACAGGGACACTTCAATAACGTTGATAATGGCCTCCATTATCAGGATGTCTTTGTTAAATTGTGCCCCTCCTGCAGACAGGGCACCATCTGTTCCAGAAAACCCCTCATTCATCTGGTCCCCCGGTTGGAATCTCTGCTGAGTGGTTTCAGCTGTCCATGTGTTTGGTTAGAGAACAATAGCTGGGCTTGAGGAGGTCTGTGGGGAATAGGACCTATCACCTTTTGCTCAGTTGGGTTTCTTCTGCTGAATCAAGTTTTGTCCCCTCGCTGCTCTTCCTCACTTCCTTCTCTAGTGCCTTTACAGCTTCATAGGAATAAAGTGCAGCCGTGTTACTGGGTTGCTCAAAGCACAAATTTGGGCAGTAAGAGTGATTTCATAATTCATTATCTGGGCACAGATTTGTTTGTGTTAAAAGCAAAAGGAAATCTAATGGATTTCATGAAGTCTGATCTGTCTCCTCTTAAAAGCAACAGTTTTGAGAATACCAATCCCTTTCTTTTTCTGCAGATCGATGACTCCAGCCCAAGCAGACCTGGAATTTCTTGAGAATGCAAAAAAGCTGTCTATGTATGGAGTCGACCTTCACCAAGCCAAGGTGAGAACCAGCATGTGTGGACCTACCTGTGGATTTTGTAATTTGATTATCCTTCCCTTGCAGGAGCAAGTTTAGCTGTTTTGGGAAGCTGCTTTGGAAAGAGAGGAAGTACGGAAATACTGACATATAACAGGAAAGCCTCAGGCATTCCTGCAAGAGAAGTGATTGTTTGTCGTTTCTTATTATTTATATGTCACAGGAAACTTTCCAAAGCACCTCGTATAGACAGGTCTTTTCTCTGAGTAACTTAAAATACAATACATATTCCCTAGCATATGAGCCTCTGGGCTCCAGGAAATGCAGGATGGGCAACCAGCAGAACAGGAGAGATCTGGAGGAGGGAAGAGGTTGTCAGGAAAAGCATGAAAGAAAAGGAAGGGTGGCCATGGAACTGGGAGTTGGAGTCCGGGTGGTGGGGAGATGAATTTATGGGAAGACCAGAGGGATAATTTGAAAGGCAGCTGCTGACATGAAGCTCAGAAACCTGACGCTGCTTAAATCCTCATCTGCATTCCCAGGACTTGGAAGGAGTGGATATCACTCTGGGAGTCTGTTCCAGTGGCCTTCTTGTTTACAAAGATAAACTGAGAATCAACCGCTTCCCATGGCCCAAAGTCCTGAAGATTTCCTACAAACGCAGCAGCTTCTTCATAAAGATTCGGCCAGGGGAGGTACGACTGGCCCCTGTGGGCTCCTGTCATCCTCTGTTTCCTTGGGATCCTCGCTGTGTGTGTCCCTGGAATGGAGCGGGGCGGGGTCAGGCTCTTCTCTGCAGGAACGTTTGTCATCGGGGTGTCTGATCCCAGCTGAAGCTCCAAGCCAGCTGGTGACAGTGTAACAACGCGTCATCCAGCACCACCTCCTGGCATCACTGGGTATTCCCAGCATCCAGGGAAAGGCATGGGAGGTTGACAGATGAAATTGGGGCAGAACTAACTCATTTTCTGGAAACAGGACAAGACAATGACTCTTTGTCTTGCTTGCATTCAAAGAAAATAATTAAAAATTAGAATTAGCTTTTCATCTAAGTGCAGGAAGCAGGGAATGGATGCATTGGTGCTGCCTCTCATGAGCAGGGAAATCCCTGGAGCAGCCTGGTTGCATCAGAGAGAGAGGCTACAATGGGGATCCACCTCTTTTCTCTTCTTCCTCCTTCTCCTGCTTTGACTGCCATGAGCCAGCCTTGCAAGGAGGTCAGTATTTGACCTCAGCTGACAGCTGGGCAGTATGACAGGGGGGATAAACCCACAGCATGTTGCTCTGCAAATTCCTGTGCATCCTGAGGGATGCCCGGGCTAGTGGCCGAGCCCTCTCTTTCCTCTGACCTGAGGTCCTGCTGCACGTTGTGGGGCAAGTTCAGCAGTTTGTGCCACAGCAGACCAAGGTGGTAGGCTGGGGACTGGGTTCCTACCACAATTATTTCCTGCTATACTGAAATAACTTATGCTTTCCGCAGCAAGAACAGTATGAAAGTACAATTGGGTTCAAGCTACCAAGTTACCGGGCAGCAAAGAAGCTCTGGAAAGTATGTGTTGAACATCACACCTTCTTCAGGTGGGTTTTCTCAACAGTAGCCTCACCCTAAGTAACTTAGTGCTTGAATTTAACTATTGAAAATGAACATTGTTCCTTAGCTTTTTGGAAAAATGGGAGAGAAATGGTTTCAGGGACAGTTGGTGTTTATTTTGCAGAAGATTTTTAAGCAAGTTTTGCTTTGCAAGACCCATAAGACAGAGATCTTTGGGTCATGTAGATGTGAGACGTCATTAGTATGTGCATTTCCTTGGCCAAGTGGGTGCAAGAGACTCCTTTAATTTCTATTTTAATTCTTCTGCACATGCCCTTTCCTGGCTTTAGAGGTGTGATTTTTAAATGTGTGTGTCTTTCAGGCTGACTTCCACTGAGGCTATCCCAAAGAGCAGGTTCCTGGCACTGGGCTCCAAGTTCCGCTACAGCGGCCGGACGCAGGCGCAGACGCGGCAGGCGAGCGCCCTGATCGACCGACCCGCGCCCCAGTTCGAGCGCACGGCCAGCAAGAGAGCGTCCAGGAGCCTTGATGGAGGTGAGTCAGTCCCTACTGCATCTTCTCTCTGCCTTCTGGAGTCACCAGGATGCTGAAGTACTCCTTAAGGAACACCTGGATTCCCTGCTGTACAAAAACACAGGCTTAAGTTGTCGCTGTAGAACAAGACCTTGTTCCTGCCTTACATGTTTAGGAATTTATGTGCCTGTAGTAAGACTGAATTGGTGCTCAGTTGGTTAGAGCAGGGTGCTGATAACGCCACAGGAATGGGTTTGTTCCCCATATTGGCCATTCACTTAATGGTGAAAGTTAGACTATGATCCTCATGGATCCCCTCCAACTCAGAGTATTCTGTGATTCTCTGATTCTGAGTTGTACTCGGTGATCCTTGTGGGTCCCTTTCAACTCAGAAAATTCTGATTCATCACACAACCTTCATTCACATCAACAAAACTGCCCAACCAAATGAAAAATTCCTCCAACACAGAACAAAAGTGGACACTTTGCACCTAATCCACCCCTTTTGCCATCACCACAATTACAACAAGAATTTCCCATGATCGTTCTGCTCTCTGACATTGCTCAGTACTTTTGCCCATTACCTCTCTCAGTTTTTATCCTTATCTCAATATCACAGCACAGTGAGGTCTGTTATGGGTAAATTAACTTCATCTCAGGCAGACCCAATACAAAAATGCAAACCAAGGGTGGTCCCAGCAGAACTGACTGATGAAAAGAATTTAGGTAGGTCCTGAAGGCTTATGGCTAAGCCTTCAGGACCTACCTAAAGATAAAAGATATCTTATAAAGATATTTCTTCATTTGATCTCAAAGCATTTTCCTTTAGAAAATCAGGAATTAAGCCATTCTGTTTGTTTTGTTTAATATGACTTCTTAAATTCTGTAGTTTTACGTGGGGGGAGATTTTTTGCCAGGATAGAAACTTTTTCAGTGTCTCTTAAAGCGATGCTCAGGTTGGAGTTGAGGTGTGTCAGTCAGATGGGCTCATCCCTGAGATTTTTTAAAAGAAATTGATAGCAGCAGAAGAGGTGAGGCATGGAAAAGGGAGTGCCTAAGCTTGGTCCACATGATCTATATCACAGGGTATTAAGAGCTAGGGAAAGAGGAGCATCCCTGTGCACTGTGAGGATCCAGGGAAAGAGGAGCATCCCTGTGCACCACGGACACCTGCCTGATGGAGCAGGGACTGTATTGCTTTGATCCTTCAAGTTTGTTCTGCAGCCTGGGGGAACCAGGGCTGCTCAGCACCCCATGGCCAGCAGCAGCAGCCAGGCTGTCCCTGCTCCTGGGCTCAGTGCCATCCTGAGCCTGGGTTTTATGTTATGGAGCTGGAGGAAAGGGATGGTTCAAGCTCCATAAGGCAGCAAAGCCAAATTGCAGCTTCCCTGCAGTCTGGGCATGCGAAATTCCTCAGGCACGGTGCACAGCAGCAAGGGAACCAGTGCTGCTGCTTGCCTATTGACCATGCCATTATGACCCCAGATGAGTAGGGAAATCACAGCTGCAGTGCTACACCTGGATGTCAGAGCTGGGAGAAGAGCAGCCTGGGAATGTGACACTCCTGCCCCCTTGACATCTGCACCTTTGCCATGTGGGCAGTCGTTAACCTGTGCCCCGTTTCTTCAGCTAAACGTGCGACTCAAAAGGTTGAGTTCAGAACCATAGAGGAAGAGAAGCAGAAGGAGGTGGTGGTGGTTGAGGTTCCTGAACCAAAACCTGCGGATCAGATCCGAGAGAAGCCAGGTATAGCTGTGGTGGTGGCTAAAACTCTCTGCAGTGCCTTTCCTATCCTCTACATGCTCCTTCCTGACAATTCCCAATTTTCACCAAATTGGGTGGCTTTCTCTCTTCATTTCTTTGCAAGAAGAGTTTCTCAGTGAGAAGAGACACAGCCCGGCTCTGGAAGACTCCTTAAATTTCTACCTTGCACCTTACTCAACTGCAATTCTTGTGGGGAGTTGTGGGGGGATGTGCTGGCACTTGAGAACTCTCTTGTTAAATGTGGGTAGTTTTGTATATATGGATTTGAAAACTTTAAGTTTTCAAGTCTTGATCTTGAAACTTCTCATGAAGCTTCTGAAATTCTTCATCCCAGAATGTCCTTGTCATTTTGGGTTGTTTTTCTTTTTTTTCTTTTTGTGTTTGAGAAATGCTGCCCATTTTGCTCTGTGGAGCTTATATTTCTCTTAGAATAGGTACTATTAATAAATATGAATGTCCTTAAGAGGTGTGTAGGTACAACAGCATGTTTGAATACTCATAAGTGTATCATAGCAGCAGTGTTACAAATATTTGCAGTCTTCATCACTTGGATAGTGACCACCTGTGGTGTGTTAGGGCTGGAGATAATTCACATGCAAATACTTTGGGTGTCCTCCTACCAGCCAGAAGTTTTGACTGCTTTACTGCTTTTGACTGCATGACTGCTTTTCTAGTATCTAGATCAAGTTTTCATGAAGTGTGGCAAACTTCCTCTCTATGGGCATTCCTTGAATCCTGACTAATCAGCATCTCCTGGTGGGGAAAGCCGGATGCTGTAAAAGCAGAAGGTGGGGAATTTCAGACACCAGAGTAGATTTGAAGTTGATCACTCAAGTACACTTAATTAAAACTGCTAGATTTTGGATAGCTTTTTTGTCTGGATGTGTTTTTCCTGGATTTTGACAGCCAGCACCTGCCTTCCTCCAGACTTTGCAGGCAGAGCCCTTCTTAGTTCCACACTCGAGAGCTGTTAATGTGTCCCATGTCTCCTTTTCTGGGCAAGGAGCTCATAAAGCTTATTTTTGTGTTCTTTCCTCCTCTCATTCAATACACTGTTGTGTCTGACAGCACTAAAAGCACTGACACACAGTTCCATGCTGGAAAATGACTACTGAGCTGCCTGCAAACCTCCTTGCTGTTCCCAGCTACTGAGAAGGATCTCCTCACTCCTTGCTGTGGTGACCATCATGTGTTTGTGTGGGTCCTCAACCCCCATTAACACCTGCAAACCTCTTTCTAGCCAAACACACTCTTGAAACTTTTGAAATGAAACCCATTGCAGAGGAGGAAGAGGAGGAGGAGGAGGTAGAGATCATTAAGGTTCCTGTTGTCAAGCCAAAGTCAGTGGAGCTGGTGCAGCCATGGTCAGGTACAGCTGCAGTGGTGTTTGGTGGCCGTGGCTCCTGTGCTGATGCTTCTGGGTGAAGTGATGCAGTGCTGTAGGACAGAGGTTACACTGGTTGTGGTGGTGTTTGTTGGCACTAAAATCACTCCTGGCTTTGCTGCGTGCTGCTTTTCAGGTGTGCTCTGGGTGCAGCGAGTGGGTGCCATGCCCTGGCTGTGTGTGGAAATGAGTGGGCATCTCTTAAAGCTCCTCCCATACTGTCCCTTCTTGTGAGGTTTGTTCCCCTGAGCTGTAGGAGCGTGCAGTGCCTGGAAATCAGGTTATGAGATCTGGGGCTGCTGGAGGTCACCTATATTCTACTTTATTTCTTCACTAGGGAGCTGCTACTTGCCTAGTTGGGGAAGGATGTCAGAGCGACATCGCTGCTGCAGACAGATTCATATAAATCATAATTAAAAGTAGAGCTGATTATTTGTTGCAGGAAGAAGACTTTGAAGCCATAGAGGGAGGTAACTGGGAACATCACATGTTTCCTTGGTTGCTATGAAAACCACTGGAGAACAGTCATTGCCCCAAGGCTGCCAAAGCTCCAGGAACATTTGGACAATGCTTTCAGGCGCTGAGTGAGATTGTTGAGATGTTCTGTGCAGGACCAGGAATTGGACTCAATGATCCCTCTGGGTGTTTTCCACCTCAGCAGATTCCATGATTCTGTATTCCACTGGATATGTGGCAGCAGATCGGACATCAGCTGGTGTCAGACCTGAGCACATCCAAGGCTCTCCTGCTGTAGCTGCCCCTTCTCATCCACCTCCTGTACTTTGCCTCATCCTGGCTTTTCTGCTCCCAGTAGGGACTGTTGGTGAGGTGATGGCCATGCTGATGATGATCGGTCATAGAATTCTGCCATGGTTTGGGTTGCGAGGGACCTTAAAAATCATCTAGTTCCAACCTATGTTTTATATCTCAGTGCTTTTTACTGTGTTTAAATAATGTGTTAAAATAGTCAAAGGCAGTTAATCATGAAAATGTAATTAAAATACAGTTCTGGCAGCCCAGAATTCATTGTTGGATGGCACAGGAGAAGCTTGGTGTCTGTTACTATTTTTCCTGCATGTCTTGAAGCTCTGGGAGAGCAGCAAGAGAGATGGCCCTTTGGATTTACTGGTGGCAGTATTTCCTTTGCTGCTTCCTCTTTAAGGTGGCATTTTAACACATCCATAACTTTTTTAGCCAAATGTGATCTTGGCAGTATTGAGATAAACCCAGTTGAAGAGGAGGAGGAAGAGAAAATGATGGTGGTGAGAGAACTAGAGCCGTTGCCGAAGGAGTCAGGTACCACCGCAATGACAGCTTTGCACTCCCAGCATCCTCCTCATCCCAGCCATCCCTGCCATCTCACCTCTGTGCAACCTTCCCAGCAGCTGTCACTGCTTCCGTGACATGAATACACTGGGACACAGCACCGATTGTCCTTTGGAGAGGATAACACAGTGTCTGGGTCACAGAAATGAAATGCTGTGCCAAGGAGCAGGGAGAGAGTGGAGCTGGCAGTGGTGGGGTGGGTTTTAAGGTTGTTTACAACAGGATGTGGTGTCTAGGAGTTTGTCTTGAAAGTGTCATTTCAATCTCTGGAAATTCAGAAATTAAAAAAAAATTCTTTTTTTAGCCTCCACCTTGTACATTTTTGGCCACATGGACCCCTTATTCTCTCTATGTTTTATTAAGACACAGATGAGATGCTGTTACCTTTTCAGTACAACAGGAATTCTTACTAAGGAGTTGCTTGAAATTACAATTTTTATTTTAACAGCAAATTTTCTGTGAGTGACTGGCTGGACATGAGTGACCTCATGCTGGCTGAAATATGATACACAGTATAGTCCTGTTGCAAACTGTGATTTTGGGAATGTGAGATCATGTCAAAGATATTCTTTTATGTGACAGGGTGTCTTTTTAGTGAAACATCCCTAAAAGCCATCATCAGGAGAACCAAATAGCTTATTATATACCTATGTGCATACAGGAAATTAATTTGGGCTTGCTTTGTCACACAGCTTTGGCTTGACTATTTCCTTGGGGTTGGGCAACTACCTGGCAAATCAGGAACTGAAGTAGGCAGTTAGGTGACTTTGTGTGGACCTAGTGCTTGTATTCACAACTATCATCCTCTGAAAAGATGGTTTTTGGCAGTATGCTGTTCATTTCTGCACTGTCACTGGCCTGGAAGTGCTGGGTATCTTCCCACTGTGCTGCCTTGAAGATATCCAGCTCAGACACACAGTCCCAGCCTGCCTTGAAACCCACTGGGAAGTTGCTGAGAAGTTTGCTGGAGCAATGCTTGTTGATTTTTGGTGGGGGGGGGGGACGAAAGCTTGTGTTTTTCTTCCAGAAGCCATCTGTTTCTGTGTGAGGAGATGCCTATGAGTACATAACTCCTTACGCTGTGTCTTTTCTAGTTGCATTGGAATGGAGTCCGTGTCAGTTGTGTGTAAAGGACCCAGAAATTCATGGCACAATGTCAAAAATAGATTTGCCTTTCTGGTGTGGCTTCTGGTGTGGCAGAGTGCAAGCTTGCTTTTTGTAAACCATCTGGTATGGGGTTTTATTTGATTTTATTTTAAACCATAAGGAAAATAATCTCAACTCTCCTGTACCAAATACACAAGCTGCTTTGCTCAACATCTTTATTTCTTTTCCCTTTTTTTTTCATACTCCTCCTCCTTCTCCCTTTCTTTTTAAATGACAGCACTGTAATTTGGAAAGACTTTGCACAATCCATTGAAAAGTTACCTGCTCTGAACCTTGTCCCTGTCTGTCTCCCATCCTCAGCAGTGGCTGTGATAACCCCAGAGCGGAGTCCCCGGCCTACCTCAGCCCCAGCCATCACTCAGAGCCACCCTGCAGAGCCAGCCCCAGCTAAGTCCAACGTGAAGGATGTGGCCACATCTAAAGTAGGGAAGGAAACAGCAAAATCTGATGTGAGACGTGAAGAATTTCCACTGGAGAAACCCGACGAGCCAGTGGATGCCTCAAAGGTAGGTCCGAACAGAGTCTCTTGGGAAGAGCTGGGCTGGAGCATTGCTCAAGGAAGTCACCCCAAAGCAGCAGCTCTGTTCTGGGTGATGAGGGGTTCATCCCTCATCCTTCAGTGCCGGATGGGAGCAGGCACAGGGGTCTGGGTGCCAGGGAAATCCCAGCTGTGACATTCGGTGGAAGAAGGAGCTCCAAGGCAATCGGGTATTGGTGGTTGTAATCAAAGCAAGTGCAGCCTGCTGATAGATGATTAAAAACACTGGCAAGAGCTGCATGTGATCATGTAACTAGAGTTCAGAGCTCACCCATGGCCAGGCTGTGCCCCCTGATTCCTGGTATGACAGCAGGAGTGAATTCCAGTGAAATCAGTGATAATGGATCTGGTCTGCAGCCCAGTGCCAGAATGTTTTTCGTCTTGATAGGCTTTTGCTGGGAGAGCTGGTAATACAGTGCTGCAAATTGGACTAAAACTTTAGTTGAAAATGGCACTGGTGAGACCTTGGGGAGTTTATTGTTTAAATTCAGTGCTTTTAACCATTATTTGATCTTTCTACAAATGTCTGAGTTCTTTGCTGGGGTTGATACGTGTGTGCTGTTCTAATAAGTTGAAATAATGTGCAAAATTATTGCTGATATTACAGTGTCCTTAATATTCAGCAGATATTACTGACTTATTGAAACCTTACAGTGGTGCAGTGGAAGTGTTTGCCTTGAGACAGTTTCCACATTACTCCAAAATTTAGCTGTTCTCAGCATTGCTGGAGCCACATAATTCTGAACATATCACATAGTGGGTCTTGTGTAAGCATCTCCAGGGAAGATTCCTATTAATTAAGGTTTGGAGATGGAGGTGAAGAAAGGGCAGTTGCTTCAAAAACTTCCATGGCCTGCGTGAACAGTAATTTTTAAATGAAACTGCTGAAGGGAACTTCAGGTTGGCACTGTGGGGTGGGAGTCAGAGCACAGAGATCCTGCCCTGCTGTTCCTGCCCAGCTGCTCCCCCTCCCTCATGTTACACTGAGAACAAGGAAATTTTACTTATCCCATCTTACTTATTACAGGTTTTTTCCTAAATGCTTAAACATTAGATTTTTTTCTCCTTTAAACATAGATGTGGGAGGAAAATGTGAATTTGAACATACTAAATTTACTGTTTCTCCAATGGAGCTGCATCACTTCTTTTAACACCCACTGATGCTTTTGCCTTCAGAGTATGTGGCAATCTAGTTTCCCTAAAATATTTCCCTTAGAGTGTTAAGACAATTTTGGCTCTCTACTTATGGACAGGAAAGAACCTAATTTGTGATGTTAGGCTTGGTTTTGTGGCTATGCCTCTTCTTACTGCCTCCTCCAACATAATACCTGCGATACAACCAATAATTTCTGGTTTTGAGAAGGTCTGTGTTAATTTGAGCATGTTGCTTTGTTTGGATTTTCACTGGGAGATCCAGCTGCAAATGCCGTTTGAAAACATTGCCTGACCAGCTACTGCAAGTGGGAAGCCCTTCTTCAGAAGCACTGGAGAGCACTGGTTTCAAATACAAATAATTCTCAAGCTGGAGGAATTATTTAACATGCCGTTGACTAACAAAGTGCTGGGGAGCTGCTGTGTCATTAACCCCTGCCCAGGGCTGCATGTTGGTTTTTGCATGTTCCCCCAGCACTTTATGCAGCTGTGTTTGAAACGAAATGGTTTCTTGAAACAAATCTACTAACAAGAAGTGTTTTTACCAATTTATTTCCTAAATGTAGGTGAGGAAAACACATATTGAGGTCACAGTCCCCACCATGAATGGTGCCCAGCCCCAGGTTTGTGCTAATAATTCAGTTTAGGTTGCTCACTTTTTTTTTTGCCAAGGTTCAATGTAGTTAAATGAACCAACAACTCTTTTTTTTTTTTTTTATCACTGCCCAACAGCAGCAGCCTGCAGAAAAAGAGGAAGAGCTGATAAGAATGAGGAAGGTTAGCCATTTTACCCTTTCACCAAATTTGACATATCATTCATGCCTATGTAACTTGTTTAAAAAGACAGTGCTCCAATTTCTTCATGGGCTTTGGGTTGGGGCGTTGGTTTTCTTTAAACTGTCAAATACTTGATTTGAAAATTAATAGCTTTTTGTCCCATAGATAACCTCATTGCTGAAATTATGCATGTTGAATGTTCAAAAGAAACACACGTGTTTTGATTTATTAAATTTCTTCTCTGTAGCAGATTTAGTTAGAAACTAAATGTAGCCTGCATTGCAGGAAATTTGCGAAACAAAAATCAGGAGAAAGCCTCTTCGGTATTGATTAAGTAATAGGGAAACATCCAAGATGGGAAAGTGGTTAAGGTGCAATTGCTGTGCACGTTGTGCTCGTAAAAGTTCCCCCAGGCAGTGCAGCCTCGAACTCAGGGGTGGGCCTGCATCTCTCAGGAGTGTGGTGTGGTGACTGTGCGAGGCTTCCACAGAAAACCAGGAATTGTGTCTTTGTGGCCACAGTCAATGTCCCCTGGGAGCTGTCTCTTTAAAGGACTCATTACATCTCCCATTCTCCATGAGCCAGACCCCCATTCCCAGCGGGAATTCTCACCCCATGCTGCCACAGCGCTGCACTCCCAACGCTGAGTTAACTTTTTAATTTGCCGATTTATCAATCCCACAAGACCAACGTTTTAATTTTTTGTGCTTTTTTTGTTTTGTTTTGTTTCCCCCTTTTCTTTCATTTTCACAGAAGAGATCAAAGAGGCTAGATGGTGAAAACATTTATATCAGGCATAGCAATTTAATGTTGGAGGTTTGTATGAACTTGAAGCTTTTTTTGAGTTGCATTTGCTAAACCTTCTGCATCTGCGCTGAACTTCTTCCTCTTCTGCTGCTGCCCTTGTTTTTGCATGCTCTTGCATGAAAGACCTTTTGATTTGGTTGATTTTTTAATTATGCTTCTGCATGGTGACAGTAAACATGATGATGTGCAGGCCTTCTTCCTTCTTCCTCTTCTGACTTTCATTCTCTCATAATACCTCCCCAAAATACATGATTGGCAGTGCTCAGATCTGCTCTGAGACCCACTGGCTGCTCAGTGGGTCATGGATTGTAGTGCTGGGCTCAATGACCAGTTTTTCACTGCTTGAAACAAATTATTTTCCTGCGGGAAAAGCCTGTGAAAATATAAAATTTAGGATAAGGTGCTGGTGAAGTTGGGGCAGATTGCCTAGAGCAGCTGTGGCTGCCCCTGGAATTGTCCCAAGGCCACATTGGATGGGGTGTGGAGCAAGCTGGGATAGTGGAAGGTGTCCCTGCCCAGGGCAGGGGGAGAATGGGATGGGCTTTAAGTTCCCCTCCATCCCAAACCATTCCAGGATTCTGTGAAATTGTCATCTCTATGATGTCCAGGCCACCACAATGTCTGTGTTGCTTCAGGCAGAAGGGATCTTTTTGGATGCTGCAGGGGTGTTTGCAGCTTTTCCATCCTCTTCCCAGCCATTTTTGGCCTTGCAGCACCTCATCACCCCTGGGCCCCATCCTGCCTCAGTGCCAGGTCCCTCTGGATCTGATAGACAGGCTCAGTGGTCACGAGTGGCTTATCCTTCCACATTACAGCTCCTCCCTTTGCATTTGGGAGCCCTTTCCACTTGTTTTCACCTAAGCTCAGTCTCAGAACAGACCATGCCAATCATATATTTTATTTTCTTCAATACACTCTGTTATGGGAGATGTTTTGTGGCTTCTGATACTCTGGTCCTGTGTTACATGTTTCTACTCAAACTTGCAGCACCAGCAGCTCATAGGGTTTCCCTGGTGATATCTCTAGAAAGTGGAGTGTACTAACTGCCTTCTCATCAGAATGTTCAAAGTATTGCAGCTTCTGTGTGGGTTTCTTGGGGTTTGTTGTTTTTTGGGGTTTTTTCTTTTTGTGTTTGTTTGTTTTTGGTGGTTTTTTGTTTTTTTTTTACTGCTACAACATAGAGCTTTGAGTGACAAATGAAGGGTCTGCACATGATAGGCAGAGTTCGGCTGCCACCGGAGCGCTCTGAAGACCACGCCTGTTGCTTTTTCACCCAATTCAAACAGCTCCAATTTCCCAAGCCCAAACAGAGCTTTGTCATTGCTTCTAACCTCTTTTTTCCCATCAGTGCAATACTTGACTCCAAGCCCTTTCCGTCTCCACTCCCCTTCCCACAGTTCTGTTGCAGGTGCTCCAGCCCTCCCCTACAATCAGGCTGACCCAGCAGCTCACCCCCTTTATTCCCTTTATTTTTTTAATCCATGCACTTGGCAGATCAGATATTTTCCTGGCAGACCTCACCCTCCTGAAGCTGCCTGGTGATTTTACTGAAAGCCTTTTTACGCTCCACGTGCACCAGCTTCCTGCAGAAAGGGTGAAACAGGAGGAAAAGGGTGACACTGAGCAAGCTGGTTCCTTGAGGTGCTTCCCAGACCCAGCTCCACATAGCTCCTTGCGGCTTTGGCTCCTCTGCCAGCCCTCCCAGGCCCTGCTCCTGCGCAGTGCTGGAAAGCCAAGGTGGTTCTTCTCTCTTCTCTGAGCCAGGAGCAGCTGTAGGGTTCTTGGACCAGGCAGGGATTTGCCCCAGAGTCCACAGCAGACTCATTTCTACTTTTTTTCCCTACCTAAGAAGCACTTGCCTTATACTTTCATCCAGGAAAGAAGCCAAAATTTGTTATTTTCCCCCAGAACTGTGCCAAAAAAAGTAAATATTGTTAAAGAGGCATGTGGGGTTTAGCCCTTTGGGGAGGGAGGGTGGTGTGTCCTCGGTGAGCTGCAGGAATGGAGATTTTTGGGAGGGCCCTCCTTTAGGGATGCATTTGTTGTCCCATCTTCTAAAATCAATGGGCTGAGTAACACCTAAAAGCACAGAAAGAGTGAGATTTGGTGATGCTTTTACTGACCTTGATTCCCCCTTTTCTTGCTGCTTTTTGGCCCCATCCTGAAAAGTTGTTTGCTGTCTGCAAAAGCTTTCTTTTCTATAGCCTCTGGTTTGCTTGCAAGGAAGAACTATTTTTAACAAGTTGACTTGCCTTGAAGTATGTGTGTTTATGCTGTAAACTGGCATCACACAGTAAAAATCTGACTTTTTCCAGATGAAAAATTTTAGCAGGAGTTTCTTGATTGATCCAGCATAAAATAAATTTTCAGTTTGATTTTTTTCCCAAAAAAATTATCTAATCTTTGCTTCTGAAGTCTAAAACTGCCTATGATAGCTCCTGGAGGGATGAGATGAGAGGGAGTGGAAAAATTGGTAACGGGATGTTCTGGAAACAAAAATAATTTCTGCTAGGAAAAAAGAGAAACAGGTATGAAGCAAGTAAATAAAATTGAGAAAACATTTTCTTTATCATCAGTTGTATTAATAACTGGAAATACTCAGGCTAGCAGAGGGTAAAGAAAGCAAACCCACAAAATTTAAAGATGTTAAATTAAATAACCCAAAGAAACATAGTTTGGCAACTTTAAAAAATCCTGTTTAGGGAAAATCCATGATATTCCAGCTCAGCTGTCACCTGGTTTGGTGTAGCTTGAGATGACCACTGGCATGTCCCACTGCTGGACAAGACCCTGTGCTGCGGTTGCAGTTTATCCTAATTAAAAAAAGAAGAGGAGAGAGGATGCTCCCTTTGTGTGTTTGCAGTGTGAGCATAGTTTGGGAAGTTGTCAGTAGATCTGCTGAGTGCAGCTTTGCTAAGCACAGCTTAGGCAGTTCCAGGTCTCTCCATGTCCCTTCACTTATCCTGTCCTTTTGCTGATAGGATCTAGATAAGACCCAGGAAGAAATAAAGAAGCACCATGCCAACATCAGTGAGCTGAAGAAGAACTTCATGGAGTCTGTCCCAGAGCCTCGGCCGAGTGAGTGGGACAAACGTTTGTCCACCCACTCCCCTTTCCGCAGCCTCAACGTCAACGGGCAGATTCCCACGGGAGCGGATGGAGTGAGTACCTCGGCATGGGCTGTTCCAAGGGCAGCATTGCACTGTGGGACTCAGCTCCCCTTAGCTTCTGCTTATTTTCAATTTTAATAGTTAGAATTGACTTGTAACATGTAGAATGTTCTCTGAGAGAATCGAAGCTTTAGTCATAGTATTATAAAAATGATTTTTTGGTAGAGAAGGATGTAAGAATTCCTTAACTGGTATTGATGCTACTTTTCCTAATGTTGCTGTCAATGTCAGATGCTAGAGAGCACTTCCCATGGCTGGTTTGGGGACTGGGTCATTCCTGGATCTCCCCAAAATGTGGAAAAAACCCTGACAAACCCAATATCCAAAGACTTAAATTATTACTTCAGAGATAACATTGCAGATAACCCAGCGGAGAAGCACTGGGATGGGATGATTTTTCCAAAATCACTTTATTCTCCAGTTAATCTGGTATGTCATTAGGTTTAGACTTGCATTAGGAACTCCAGGTGCTGATCTGCTATGGAGGCTTTGAGAAGACTTCTTGGGTGGCCACAGCAGGGCTGTTCAAACACGATGAGAATCTCCCTTCTTCCAGGAACTGTGTGTTAGTAACCACATATACTCACAGTTTCTCTGTGATTTCCTTAAAAAGGTAATTTTTCAAGGAAAAACCAGTCACCAGCTGGTTTCTTCTTGGCTAACAGACACCTTTGTGTCATACTGGTGGCAACTGGCTCGTATTTGGAGTCTGTGAGTAAAACTGTAGTTAGTGCCTGTGGTAATCAGTCTTTTAAGTGGTAAATGCAATTTTTTATTGCAACAGAGAAATTGCATCCTGACTGCAGATGGTGGTAATTGAAGACTCTCTTGGTTGAAAGCCCAGTTTTTCCCCTTCCTTCCCACAGCCCTGCAGATGAACTAGTATTTCATGTTCAAACAAGGCAGATACTTATTAATCAGGAAATAATCTTTCAGTAGATGGAGGGTAATTGTAACATGTACAAGGGGTTTAACACCAAGTTTACTACAGGCTCCTCAAAGCTTGGAGTAAAGCCAGGACAGCTAAAGGGCTTTTTGCCTACTAGAAAAATGAGATCTCCAAAATGAACTTACTCAGGGTTGATTGTTGCAGAATCTCAGAATGGTTTCAATTGGAAGGGAACTTAAAGCCCCTCCACTCCCACCCCTGCCATGGGCAGGGGCACTTTCTGCTTGTCCCAGGTTCCTCCAAGCCCCATCCAGCCTGACCTCGGACACTTGCGGGGATCCAGGAGCAGCCACTGCTTTTGTGGGCAACCTGTCATTGGGATTACCCTGTTTAACACATGGATAGACTTTGCCCTCTGTGGCTGAGCCTCAGCGTAGATTCCTCAGGAGTGTGGGCAGCAGAGCTCTGCTTAGTGCCCAGTGGGTGGGACAGAGCTGAGGCTCTCAAGCTCTACAACTGCAGTTCAAGAATGTTATCCTTGGTTTTTATGAAGAATTTCTTGCAAGGTGACCACACTGAGACCTTGGAGGGCTGCTGGTTACCATAACTGGATGGTGTGGGCTTGTCCCTCCTAAGGTGGCAGTGGGTCTGCAGCACTGCAGAATTGGTGTCAGCCCTAGATTTGCATTTCTGGAAGTTCCTTCTTAATCTGGTCCTCTTTGAAATGATCTCACTCTGAGGTTGCTATGTCCTGCTATGAACCTCCAGAAATGCATCTTCTCCAGGCACTGACCAGGGAGAAAGTTTTCCCTCATCTGCATGTGTTGAAAGATCATAAATCAGATGGTAATTAAGGATTGTAAATCATGGTGCAAAGCCATTGCTCCTGTTCATGATGGTGCTTTCACCCTGCCTTAGTGGCTGAAGGGTTTTTTGCCAGGGGCCACTTCTCTGCTATTCCTGTATGTTTTGTTATGATACAACTGAACCTTAACACGCTTTGTGTGTCCAGGTCAAGAAAGTCACTGTCCCATCTTCTGAGAGACAGGTTGGTGGGCTTGAGGTAAAGCTGCTGCTGTGATCTGTGCTTCTGAACCAGACTTGCTATTGCAATGGCACCGAGCAAAAACTCAACAGCAGCTGCTGGATAACTTTTTCTTTTTTGGCTACATGAAGTAGTTTCATAACTCACACCCAGAGGACTTTGGCACTGCTGCAGCTTTTGCAGCTTTCAATTTTTGCTTATTTTGGTGCATGGCTGGTTCGAAAAAGCTGCATGACCAATATAACCGTGTATTCGGGGACAAAAACAATTCTGAAAATTTAACTGTTCCCTGTTCTTTTTATGTTGTCTTTCTTTCTGGTTTTTTTTTTGTTTGTTTTGGTTTTTTTTGGGTTTTTTGTTTTGTTTTGTTGTTGTTGTTTTAATGATCATGTTACTCTTGCATCTTACATTTTATTTTGCTGCCCAGTCTCCCAGCTACTTTCTCCCAAACTCTCACCACTTAGGGGTGTGCAAAGAACCAGTCCCAAAATACCGCACTGACCAGCGGAGGTTGGCTCAGCTGAGGGAGCTAAGAGCCAAGTTTTTCCTGTCCTAAGTACACTTGGGTTTGACCAGGGCTGGCAAACTAAAGGGATGTAGACTTACTGAACAGCAACATTCCCACAATCTTTCCTTTCTTCAGCAGAAGTGCTGAAGCCCTTGCATGGTCCTGTGTGCTGATTTACTCATTCTGGGTTTTTATCATTCTTTAAACTCCAGAAACAAATATGCTAAAACACAGAGCAAAATTCCAGGAGTTTGTACTGCTCCTACTGCCACCCTGCCCGTTCCATGCGTGGGATTTTTAAGATTTACAGTTTTTCACTTGTTCAATAGAATTTTCAAACCAGCTGAAATTTTGATACTCCGGTCAGAACTTTAAAAAAATGTTTTTTATCTGCTCTTCAGTCTGGCTGTTCCATGGGATTTTCCAAATGCTGGGTTTTAAGGGCACTGTAGATTAGGAAGCTGTCAGAGACCACATTTTGTACTGCACCATTCCTGTTTCAAATGCTTCAAATGTTTTTCTCACCATTCCAATTCCAAAACACTCTGGAAGATTTTGGGCATCCACTTTTCTGGGAGGGCAGGCATCAAACACCCATGATCCTGATGCAGATGTTGATGAGTTCTGCAGAGAGAACATGGTTCTATAGCTCCAGGGCTGGTGTCACGCAAGCCACCAGCAGCTCTGCTCCCCAGGGCAGTTTATTTTATGTTGAGAAGAGCTGCCCTAATGCTTTGCACATCTCCAAGTGTCATTTTGGGCACTTTCCATCTGTCATTTTTGTTCATCTCTCTCTGTCTTTCTTGATCTTCTACCACGAAAGCAGACACGGGAACGGCCTCTGTTAGTACAGGATGAAGACAAACTAAAAGAGCAGGAGATACCTACTGAGACAGCCTTTCCCCGGCCAGCAAGTGAAGCAACTCTTCCAAAGGTTTCTATTGCAATCCCTGAAGAGCAGAAATCACTCAAAAAGTGTCAGCTGTACTCTAGCATTTTTCCTTCTCCACGTATTCCCTTTATGATGTCCTTCCTCCTGGTTATAGCACTGACTGTTTGGTGGCTGCTCTTTCTCTGAGTGGCAACAGGGTCATGTTGAAACCTCAAGACCAAAGCTCCTGAATTTCTGGGCTGTAGTCTCTGCTGCGTCTTCTTTGTCCTGGTTTTTGATCTCCGTAGTGGGCTGTCCCTGGGAGGGACACCCCGTGACTGTCGTGTTAATCCCGCTGTGTGTCCTTGTGTGGCTGTGATGGGACCTAGCAGGAGTGGTCGTGGATTGCCAGGTCCATTCTGAAGTTTCCTATGGTGCAAAAGCAAATTCTTTGAATCGTGTTCCCAACTGATGTGGGAGAGCAGATGGGTGGAGGAAATCCTGAGAGGAGAGTCTGGTTTCCCAAGCCCCTGAAGACTTCCCATAGGAATTGCTGGAGAATTGCTTTGAAGCTTGTTGTTTTAAATGTAAGATATTCACAAGCTGAAGAACATTTGATGCTGATCTAAAATATGCTTTACAGGAATCTGCTGAATCACAGAATCCTGGAATGGTTTGGGGTTGGAAGGGCCCGTAAAGGTCATCTCGTTCCCCCTCTGCTATAGTCAGGGAACCTTCCCCTGGACCAGGTTGTTCCAAGTCCCATCCAACCTGGCCTTAAACAATTCCAGGCATGGGAATCCACAGCTTCTGTGGGCAACAAGAGGTTGACTCTCTAGGAAGAACATTGGAATCTAATCCATAAACACTAAATTTCTAGGAAACTCAGATTGGCACTTAAATAAAAAGTACTGGTTCTCACTGCTGCTCTTGGTAATAAGTTAGGGACAGGGTCTGCCTTTCATTTTCTAGTGGGGGAAGCCTGTGACAAAGTATCCCAGCTTCCCTCTCCACCCCTATTCTCACATCCAAGAAAATACATAGTGTTACGGGAGAAAACTCGTTGCAAGGAGATATTTATTGTGAACATGGATTATTTTTTTTTTTTAATCTGAAGGACTTTGTGCACTTGGGATGTGTTTTATTTAATTTGTGTGGAACTAACTGATGCATGTTTGCTTAGGTCACAGGGATGGAGTTACCTGTTGTTTGAACGTTCTTCCCTCTGTTGGCAAGTTGGCTTGGCCACATAAGGACACACTTCTAATGTTAAAGCCCTCGATTGTTTTTGACTTCTTTAACCAAACTGTTGCATGCCGCTCGTTGTTTATTGCCTACAATGTGTCTGGATGATGCTCCCATTTATCCAAGTTATCCTGCCTGAGCTGTGCAGGCTCCAGCCCAACTAGACTGAGCAGAGCTGGTTTCTGAACTGGAGGGAAGGTGGGACTTCGTGTCTAAGGGGTTTCTTTTCTGTAAATAGTAACAATGGGGTTGAGCTGAGCCCCCCATTTCTCCTTTCAGCACTAATCTGTGTTCTCCTGTGTCCACTGCAGGACTGGACTGGACACAGTCACTCTGAGAACACCCCCCAGTGTCACCAGTGGTGGCAGCTGCTGCAGCAGCATGGAAGAGAAAGGAGCAGGCCTTTATTACATGGACTAAAATGTGTGAATATATATAAATACCTGTATTTATAACCCTTTCTAGATCTGTATCTGTGTGAACAGTATTATTTAGGAAGCTAGCAGATAAACTTGAAGGAATAAGGCAAATATGGCATGTGCTGTCTGGTCCGAGGGTCTGTGGGGTATTGTGGGCCACTCGAGCCCCCTCTTGCTCTTGAGGTACAGGTTGAGGTTCTAAATGCTGTCTCAGAAACTTAGGTTGCTAGTGAAACCCTTTGTTTTAATCCCACAGGAATCCTTCCAATTCGTCTTGTAACCTGCTCCGATTAGTTCACCAGTTTGTGCCTTTAGGACTTTGTTTTGTGAGGATGCTGATTTTTCATTGGAAAATATTCCTCCCTTTTCAAAACACTGCCTTTAATACACAGTCTTCCTCCTTTGGCACTAGGAAGTGTAGAAGTCTGAGGCTTGTTGTCCAGGTGTAGTGTGGTGTGAAGGAGGGTGCTGGCAGGCTGTGTCCCTGAATCCTTGGAGCATCCCTAGGAATGCGCTTGGACTCCAGCAGACCTGATGTGGAGTTTAGGAAGATGGAGGTGGGCCCTGGAGAGGAGAGGTTTGGGAGGATGCTGGGATGCCATGTGCTGTGCAGAAAATGCAGGGTGGAAGAAGTCAAGGGGTACTTGTGGTTGATATTCCCTGCCTGCATCTCTTTCCCAAAGTGTTAGCAGTTGTGATGAAGAACAGGGATTGTTTGTTTTTCCCAGCCTGGTGTGAAGAGGAAAGAAACAGGAGTTGTTTGGATCTCTCCGTCCATTTTCTGTCCATATTTCCTGGAGTTTGAACACAGGTGCTTCCTTCCCAAAGCCATTGCTTGGGATCACTGCCTGGGATGCTGCAGTGAGCACTGCTGAGCTTACTGCATTTCTGATCCAGTGACAAGAACTTGGAAGCCACGCTGGTGACTTTGGCAAAGCCATGGTTTCTATAGTTCTGTCACCCATTTTCAAAGGACCTGAATTCTAAAACTTTTTGTCCAGAGCAACCTTAGGCCAGAGTGCTCAGGGTGTCTCATCCCAGTGGGATAAGAGATAGGCTCTGTCATCTCTACCCAATTCTTTAACTCTTTAATTCAAGTGGTCTCTTTCTCTCTTTTTAAATCTTGAGATAAGGCTGGTTGTCATCAGCAAAAAACCTTGGAAACTTTACACTCTGAGAATGCTCAGGAACATTTTTGGAATTTATATACCAATTATCACTGCAGAGTATAAAGAAATTGAACAAATGCTTTCTGTATCTCTGGCAGTTTAGAGACCAGTTATCCATATTCATCCAGGTAGATCTGATCTCTCCTGAGAGATGAGGCCTGTAACTTAGCAGGAACAGAAACCTCATCTGTCCAATGCCCCAGGGATGTGCCCACTGGGCTACAGACCCTCTCCCAGGCGCTCCTCTGCTTTTTTCCCTGTTTGCTTGTGATGCGAAGGGAGTGACAGTGCATGGCAATCCACGTAAGGTCTCATTCCTGCACATTCTGTATCCCGTTTGTGCACATTCCATATCATTTACACCTTGGTGCTCTGGTTTCCCCCTTTTCCCATGATGTCAGCACAGGATGCAGCACCGAGCGGAGGATTTTGTGAGTCCTGCTGTCATCCCTGTGCACAGGAAGAGCTGATTGGCTCTAGTGCTGTTTAAAGGCTGAGATCTCAGGGGATCTGTAAAAGAACCAATACATGAACTTCATTCCTATTTTCCTCAGGAACAAACTTGATGGGAACACCAGCAGCTCTTGCCTGCCTGCCCCGACACTGGCACCCATTGACACGGGGATTCACACACTCAGTTCAGCCTGGCTGGTGCAGTGCCAGGCTATGAGTGATGGAGGGCTGAGTTATCCCTCCTGCAGGGAAGCTGTAAGTGTCTGCAGCATGTAACCATATCCAGGTTGGCATGAGAAATCCTGGCTTTTCAATGTGACCTGCTGCAGAAAATGTCATTCTGGTGACTGGCACACTGGTGACACAGGCAGGATAAGTCTGCCAGAAGTTTTGTCCAGTGTTTTGTGGTGTGGTCACTCAGCTCTTTGATGCTCTTTGATGTGTGTAGGATCCCACTGGGAGCTGTAGAGGGTTCAGTGATTCCCATAGCGATATTGACCGTTGGCTTCATACCCACTTCCTGAATCTCCTTACCCGGATTCCACCTCTTTTGGACACCACCTAAAACACACAGGAGTTTCTTGTGCTTTCTTGCTTTAGGAGAAAGTGGAGACCAGTATTCTGAAGCAGCAGATGTGCCAGAGGCAATTGCTTGGAACTCAGATTCAGCTCTGAGGCTCTGCTGGGTGTGGGGCTCTGTGTGTGATGATATTGAGGTCTTCACTGCTGTAAAACAACATCCCTTTTCTTTTTCAACTGCTGAAAGGGAGCAGATAAAGAAAGGTGTTGCCTGCATCTCCTCCCACCTTCTGCCTCGCTTGGGGAGTGATGGAAGGTGAGCTCCATGGGCAGCTCAGTCAGGGCAGTGTTCAGCCAAGACTGGCTCCCCTCTCTTGTGGTTTTTCCAGTAACTAGTGATGACTCTGAAGAGTAGGTATTCCATATCTCCCTCCTATTCTGAAATTATCAGTAGAGGATGATTTCCTCAGCACGAAGGGAAGTAGTTTGTGTTTGGAGGAATGAGGCTTGGCTGTACCAGCAGCTCCTGGGAAGGTTATCATAGAATCATGAAATACCCTGAGTTGGAAGGGACCCACAAGGATCATCAGGTCCAGATCCCAATGGTTATGGGCAAATTCTTTCACTTCACAGCAGTGTTAGTAATTTATCACTCTGAGAATTGTTTCACTGGTTTATTGGATTTTCTTTTTTCCTTGCCATGAGTTGATGGTGCTTATTCTGACCTATGGGATGAGGGAGGAAGCTTTCTGGATAAATTCAGCCCAAGAAAGCGTTTTGGATTCATGCAGAAGCTCCTTGGTCTATACTTATTGGTGGGTGACGCTGGAGAACCTGACAGAGGTGATTCCTCTTGTATCTGTGTTTGCATCTGTTGTGGTTTGTGGGGCTGGAGAGAAAGTCAGGCCTTGGTTTGGGCCTCTTTGGGATCTTTTAGCAACAGTAGACAGTCTTGTTAGACTAGTCCCGTGGGGACTAGAAACACTTTCTTTTTTTACCTAAAATGCTCTTTTGGAACACTTTTTTGGTTTTGTATTTTTTCTCAGATTTTTCTTTGTAAATATGTACATTTATCCATTAATAAATGTTATTGCAAATCAGATTTTTCTTTCCACTGCTTATTAACCAAAAAAGCTATATATGATCTGTGTTAATGACTTCTTGAACTAACCTTCAGTATTCCTTTCTCAAAGCAGGAGCCATCAGGCTGAGTCATTGCTGATGGCATTCAGAGTGTAGGGTCTGTTAGACACTCTTGGGTGTGGGCTGGGTGCTCCTGGGGAGAGGGAGTACACAAGGCTGCAGCTCTAAGATCTCAAACTGACCAGAATAATTCAATTGAGGATTAAATCCAGCTTGGTTTAAGACAGGCTTTGTTTGCAGGAGTCCTCTACCAAGTGCTTAATGTCACTCTAGCACCTTCTCCCTCTTCGCTTTGGAGACTGTGTGGTAGGAAAAATCAATTGCAGAAAGTTGTTTTGAGAGCAGAAGTGAGGCAGGTTCTGCACAACTACAAGAACCTCTGTCCCACCCGGTGTGTTAATCTGGGGACAAAAATGCTCCTTTTGGGTTTTGTAAGTGAAGTAACCACATTCCTAATGAACCACTGTTCCTCAGCTCAGTGATACAACACGAGCTTCTGGTGGATTTTTTCTGGTTGAAGCTCAGGTTGTGTTTTGAGGTCGTGTCAAGAGTCAATTTTAAGTCCTGAGTTTTTCGAGATTACAGGAAGGCAGATCTGGCTGCTCATAGTGCCAATTCCTGAGATGGGCATGGCATCAAGGCAGAGCTGTAACTTCATGTCTTGGTTTGAGAAGACAGGTGTCTGTTAAGGAAGGCAGGAGTATCCCTTGAAATGAGAAATGTAAGCCCTCTCCCTCCGAATTATTCTAATTTTGAAATTAAGAGCCTCTCAGGCCTCTTAATATGGGAGTAGGAATAACAGTTCTTTATTAGAGAAAAACTATATATTAAAAAAATAAAGATAAAAATAAAAATGCAGTAATACAAACAAAGCCTGCCAGAGTGAGAGCAGGCCCTGGCACGCTGTGGCTCAGGGGGTGGCACAGCCCCATCCCATGGGGGCTCAGCCCTCCTGCAGTGCCAGCTGTGCTGCTGCTGGAGCAGGGATCCTGCACAAGGGGGGAGTTTTCCTCTGCAGCTCCAGGGCTGCTGCAGATGGGCCTGGGCTCCCTCTGGCAATGCAGGGCAGCAGAAAGCTGCTCCTCTGGCAATGCAGTGGGCAAAGGCTGCTGTGCTGCTCCAGGCTCAGATTGGATCCAGGTAGGAATGCTTTGCTCCTCCCCTGGGCGCAGCATCTCCCCATGGGATGCTGGAATTGGATCAGCCCTGCAGGGACACTCAGTGGCCATGGACAGCAGAGATCTCCTGGAGGGAGGATTGGCTGTGGGAGAGATCAAGGAAACTGCCCCAAGAACAGCAGAGAACTGCCCCAGCTCTGACAGGTGGGGCTGGAACACACAGCCCAGTCACCTCTTGCAACCTAAGACACCTCATTTATGGAATGAGGGAAGTGGAATGAGCAGCACAAAATTGATGGCATTTATAAACACTGACTTTATCCCCTCTTTTCGCCTGCTGCTGCTGCACTAAGGCAGCTGTTGCAATGCCACTGCTTTGTTCTCTGCAGAGGGATTTTGGAATAAAGAGCCCTTCATGCGACAGTACCTGTCCCACAAAAGAGATGGGAAGGAGACCAGGGGGGGTGGGCAGAGGAATCATATTGCCCAACAACCTCATTTTGATCATTTAAGTCTTGATCTTGAGGTTGTTTCATGTTGCCCAGACTTTGATACAATGATTGGAGGTAATTGCTCTGTGTTGTGTGATACATTGGATTCTTGTTCATGACAGAGTTTACTCTTTCGAAGGTTTGGGCGCACAGTGTGCTTTCTAGCATTACTTTAACTTTTGGTCAAAATCTCTTTTATCTGTCTGTCATCTGAGTAGGCTGGTCAGGATGTTGTGATCAGATCAATGGCAGTGAGAAAATCCACTGAAAACCACAAATCCATAGGTAATGTCCATCCTTTTCAATGACAGGGTGTTTTGAACAGCTTCTGAATATTTTAACTTTTACCTTAAGGCAAAGCAGTTTGGTAAGGCAGTGGCGGGTACTGTAAAATAAGGATCTCTTGTTTTCTGCTTTATAATATTTTTTACCCAAGTGCTTTGCCAGCTGTGAGATTGAGCATCAGTTGATCTGGGAGCGCTCTCTGGTGAGTGTGGTTTGCTGCAAAACAACATCATCTCCTTGTGCATCCCTAGAGAGTCACTCTGGGCCTGTGAGCTTCTGTGGATCCTTGTTTGGGGATAACCTAATAACAGCGTCAACAATTCCATTGCCATGCTGGAAAAGAACAGGACTGAGAAGTATTAACCAGCTGGGATTCCTAGCCTTTCATGTGGTGGTTGTAGGTAGTTAATGTGCACTATAAATTCATGGTTTTAGCAATTTTTATTTAATATTAACTGGGAGTTGACATAATTTTAGCACTCCTTAAGTTTTCTGCAGGATAGTAGTCTGATTTGGGACGGGAATAATGGAATATTCAACATAAAAAGGCAGCAGCATGAAAAAAAATCTACTCTGACAACACAGGGCAACTGAGTCATACAAATAGATACTGATCCAAAACAGCAGAGTCTTGAAAAAATGCAAGTAAACAAATTTATACAAAACCACTTTTTGAGAAAAATAAATCCTTTTGGCCACTGGTGTCAAACATGAAATTGAGCCTGTTATTAATTTATCCCCAGTCTGAATTATTGTGCATCACTTCATTGCAATGCTTCAGCCGTATCTTCAGAGGCACAAAGATTTGTATTTGAAGGGTGGTGCTTTAGTTGCATTCATGTCTGGGTCAGTTTGTTTCTTCTGGGGCATTGCATCCTGTCCTGTATTAAATTTACTCTGTGTTTGACTGCTTTGTGCTTGATTTAGGCCTTAGTGGTTTGGGGCTATGTCCCTGGAAATGAGTAGTTCGCAGTCCAGGCACCTCTCAGGTTTCCTGGGTCTCAAGGTGAGCTTGGAACTCTGCAAATCTGAGCCCTAAATAGGTATGCTTTGACATTTGCAATTTTAAACAAATCTTGATAAGATCAGAATTTGTAACAGATGCTGAAATTCCTATGGGGGAGTTTTACATAGATAACTTTATTTAGAAATTAATACCTTCCCATTAGTTTATCTTCTTAATAACAGTAAGTGGAATAGGAAGGCAAGGCAATAAGTGTTTCTGATCAGTGTATCTTATCAGGATTTCATTCTGTCTTTCCAGCTTGCATGTTTGCTGCTGCACTTGGCTCTACTGGTGATGAGAATACGCGCGGCACAGGCTCCATTCCAGCTCTCCCTTCCTTTTTGCATCTGTCATACAAGATGCTTCCAAATGCAAATTATTTTATCTGTCTGTGAAAGGGAACTGGGAGGTTGTTTTGAATGTATACAGAGTTTTGCCTTTTAAATACATCAGTGTTTGTGTAGCTGCTTAATCTTCTTTGTTTTATCTGTGATTCTTCTGTTGGCTGAGTAGTGCTCCAGCTCTTACATAAGGAAATCTCACTCCTAAGGCGTGTTCCATTAAACCCCAGAAGATGAGCTGTGTCTTCTCAAGGTCCCATGAATAATTTGCAAGGTTTAGCATCTATAATTAAGGGAAGGTCAGCATATTGGCAGTATATAAATTCAAGTTTTAAACCAACAAGACATGGCTCTACACAGCTGACATCCCATTCATGTTCTGTTTTGTGGAATATTGCAATGTTGAGTCTTGCATTAGGAAATGAGGGTGGGATCTGGATATGATATCATAGAATATCCTGAATGGGAAGGGACCTGCGGGGATCAACCAGTCCAGCTCCTGGCCCTGCCCAGGCCCCCCCAACAACTCCCCCCGGGCATCCCTGGAGCTCTGGCAGCCTCGGGGCCGTGCCCATTCCCTGGGCAGCCTGGGCAGTGCCAGCACCCTCTGGGGGAAGAACCTTGCCCTGAGCTCCAGCCTGAGCTGCCCCGGCCCAGCTCCAGCCATGCCCTGGCTGCTGTCCCTGGCCCAGAGCAGGGATCAGAGCTGCCCCTCGGGAGGAAGCTGCAAACTGCCTTGAGGTCTCCAAGTTTCTCCTTGTTTGGAGAAACATGTGGAAGGGTTTGGTTCAGAAATAGCCTTTCCCTGTGAGCACAGTCTGACCTGCCCATCTCAGTGCTCTCCCTCCATTCGTATTAAATGCATTTTGCTAAGCAATATCCCAACAACTTAAGACAAGCAGAAGAGGCTGGAAATTCTAATAAATAGAAATCTTACAGCTAATGTGTCTACAACATAAAGAAGCAGAGAACTGAAAAATACCATGAGAAATAGGGAAAGAAGAGTAATTTCTTGAAGTTATGCTTTAAAAAAGCATCTATTTGTTCCTTCATAAAGCAGCTCCTGCTCTTATCCTACCATTGAGCTATGCCGTGAGAGGAGGTCAGTCAAAGTGGAAGCCTCTGGGGTATAAAAAATGAATCATACCAAATAACTCACAGGCTTCAGGCCTCACATTTTAAGCACAAATTGCAGTATTTTTGGTTGCCCAGGGAATCTTGTTAGAAAGTGAGGCAACAGTTTCAAGGAGTTAAAAGCAGAATCAGGATGGTTTTAGTGGGTTTTGTTGCCCATGGAAGTTTTGGATGTGTACAAGTCTCCTCTTGATACACTGATTGATACACTGAAATTATTCCAAACTGAGCAAAAAGTGCATAGTGGTGGCTCTTCCTCTAGGTGCAGAGAGTTTTCATATTACTTCCTTAGAATTTAGGAGAGTGGATTATTAATGTGCCAGGAAGGCTGTGTCAGTAAATGCACTGGGTACAGCACAGAGGTTTTCCAGGGTCCAGCCCCACTGTTGCATGTGTTACTGGAGATATGATATATGATAAGAACCTGATGTTTTACCTTGATGCCTTCTGACCTCCTGCTCTCTTTAACTCCCTGCTCTCTTTCTCTCTCTCTCTCTCTCTGGCCCTTTTTATGTATCCATTTCTTTTTAGAAAATGAGTGACTTTCTCTCCCAAGAGGATGTGGCTGCAGTGGCAGAGTGGAGCAGTTTTAACACTGGCTTTGCGTGGGAGGGCTCAAGGCAGTCGGTAGTTTTTAGTGAGACTCCAGTGCCACCTGCCTCACAGCCTTCTGCCAGCTGGCACTTTGGTGCTTCCTCCCTAAGCAGCGAGGAGGAGGAGAAAGAGGAGGAGGAGCAGGAGGCGGCGGTTCCCAGCCGATCCGCCCGCGAGGAGGACCTGACATGTGGAAAGGGGGTTTGTGTGGATATGGAGAAGGACTCGGAGCTCTCTGAGCTGGAGCCCCACCCCAGCCCTGCCACACTTCCCCGTCAGCCCTGGGGAGGAGAGGAGGAGGAGGTGGCAGAGGATGGTGAAGACAGCTTTGGCTTTAGAAAGCCACATGGCGAATGTCCCAACCCAGATGCTCCTAACAGGCTGCTGGAGCTCATTCGCTGCTTCCAGGTAGTGAGCCCAGCTCCTGCACCCCACACCCTGGCTACCTTTGGAGTGGGAACCCAAACACTGCAGCAAGCAGATGCCACAGACCCACATAGGAGTGGGGTTTGCTTGGCTTGGACTCGTGCTTGGAGCTAATGAGCCGGTGAATCTCCCACAGTCAGTGCAATAAGCCCCTCTCAACTTATCTTTGAATTAAATACGAGTCACTGTCAATTTGTCTTTGCATTAAATACGACTCCCTCTCAATTTATCTTTGCATGAAATACAGTTGCCACAGTGCAATGCCCTTTGTTCTTCTTGATTTGAAGCATCCTGTGGCATTCCCATGAAAAGGCAATATTTAGGCTCAAAAATTGTGTAATTTTAGCTCCTTAAGGATTTTGCTGGCCCCAGCTGCACTGGCAGCTGACTCTCAGCACAGCAGAGCAAATTTGAGGTGCTGTCCAGTGTGTCGCTTTGTGCTCCCCACTGTGGGAGGGATTTTTGCCTGCTCCAGTGTTGATGTTGCTTTTGATTCAACAGATGCCTGTTCCCCGCTAATGATCACAGTGGCATCTGGCAGGGTTGGGGATGGTGGCAGAAATTGAGCCCTCTGGGAAAGCACTGACTCTGAACTTACTCTGTCTTCTTCTGGATAATCATCAGGTGTTGGAACAACTGATTTCTCTCCACCCTTATTTTTCTTCCTGTTTTATCTGACATTGATTTAATAAAAGTTAAAGATCTGATGAGGATTTTTCATAATGCAGTGTTACTGTTGAGGTCAGGATAAAGCTGCTCAACTGTGATAAAGTCCTTGTGTGCCCAGGGCTGGTGTAATCCTGACACTGGCATCACCAGATGAGGGTCTTCTTCTCCTAGCAACTGGCAATGAGCTTCTGGTAATTAGAAAGTTAAGAATCAGTGGAGACAGCATCTGTGGTGTTGTGACACACCCATTAAACCCTTAATGCCTGGTTTGGGCTGACCAGAGTCCACGGTGTGGGGAAGGGCTGGAGGATTTTGCTGTCTGTCTAATCCTCATGCCTGATCACTGCCCTCAGAGCAGTGTGGTGTTCCAGAGACTTAAACCCAAAGATTTCCAGGCTGACCTTGGTTCCCACAGTACTTTTATCAGATCAGTGTCAGAACACTTGCCAGCGGCCCAGTCAGGATGTGGAGATGGGAACTGGCTGTTTACAAGATGTTTTTAACCCTGTCTCACAGCCCCCGCTAGTGAAGACACAGACTGTCACCATCTCTGACGTTTCCAGCGCCGTCAAAAGTGAAATTCCCACAAAGGAAGTCCCTATTGTCCACACAGAGACAAAGACCATCACCTACGAAGCTGCACAGGTAAGGTGTGTTCTGCTGAGTTTCCTAGGGGCTTAATTAAACCCAAGTAAACGTTTTGTTTCCGAATCATCAGGATGAGACAGCAGCACCTGCCTGTCTCTGCATGTCTGGGTGCAGCACAGGCATTAACTGATGCTGTGGACACTATTTCCAGGTGCATCTGGTATTTCTAGAGGAGCAGTGATTTTGCTGTCCCTGAAGAGTAATTATTTTTTCAAGATGTGCTTGCAAATAGAGTTTATCTTCAGCCACTGGTGGCTTCAGGGTGTGGCTTTTTCTGTACAAAGTTAACCGCAGTTGGCCTTTTTTCTGCAATAAATGCCTTGTCTTGTTTTCCCAGATCTGAAGAGGGTGTTTGTGCCTCTTCAGAACTTGGTTTATAAATTATTTGGTCATCATTAGGTTTCAAGACTGAAATGGTTGTTAAACACTAAACGTTCTGTACAAAATGCAACCTCAGTGGGTATGTGGTGACTGGAAAGTAAAAATCTTAGTGGAGCAGTATTACAAAGCAGAGGATATGCAGGTATGGATTCATTGCTGAGGTTAAAATTGATCCTCAGTCTAAAACAGGTTTTAATCACAGACTGGCAGGATGGTTTGGGGTGGAAGGACCCTAAGAGTTCAGTCAGTTGTAGCCCTCTGCTGTGGGCAGGGACACCTTCCACTATCCCAGACTGCTCCAAGCCCTGTCCAACCTTGGACACTTCCAGGGATCCGGGGCAGCCACAGCTTCTCTGGACAACCTATGCCAGGGCCTGCCCAACCTCCCAGGGAACAATTCCTTCCCAATATCCCATCCAGCCCTGCCCTCTGGCAGTGGAAGCCATTCCCTGTGTCCTGTCCCTCCATGCCTTGTCCCCAGTCCCTCTCCAGCTCTTCTGGAGCCTCTTTAGGCCCTGAAAGGGCTATAAGGTCTCCCAAGGCCTTCTCTTCTCCAGGCTGAACACCCCCATCCCTCCCAGCCTTTCTTCATGTATTTGAAATTTTGGAGCCTGTGTCAGCTTGGCTTTACCATCACTGTGGTTGTCCTCAGCAGCCTGTGCTCTCCTGTTGCAGAGAAGTGACTGTGGGATGTTGTTATGGATGCAGGAATCTCATAATTGTATAATTTGGGATTCCTAAGGAATGCTGTGGCTGCTCAGCATCCTCCCAACTGCAGCACCAGAGAGATCATTCAGACAATGGTGGTGAGCATTGCCCTGGCTTTCAGCAAGTGTGTAGGTGACTGGAGGAGTTTTCCCCTAACTGGGAAATGGAAAGGAAAAGTGATCTCCAGGGCTGTGATCAGTCGGCCATGTGTGCACAGGATGTGATGTGCCATGAGATCTCTTCCACACTGTGGAAAATGGTCCCACCTTGTGGTAATTCCAGATATTGTCCCAATGCTGAGCAAGGACGCTGCCCAGTGGGGACATGGACAGCGCAGCCAGGATGACTTCGTTTGGGATTTTTGGCAGACCTTGAGTGGTTGAGTCAGGCAGGATGAAATCCAAGAACCAGCTCCAAAATTTATTCCTGTTTCAGCAAATGTCTGGATGTTCTTTGCTTCTGCAGAGCATGAAAGTGAGGGATGTGCAAGGTGTTGTCAGGAAGGAGGAAGGGTGACAATTACCTTCTGAATAAGATTGTGCTCTTGGCTTTGTTGATCTCCATGGATGCAGGCAGGTGGAATTTGGGATCAGTGTCTGTGTTGGTCTCCTGTCATGGTTCAGGCATGGGTGGTATGACCAGCACTGCAGGGCCAGCAGCATGCTCACATTTGGGTACATCCCAGTGCCCCTGGTCTGAGGGGTGTCACAGGTCCTCCCTGAAGGATCTGTGCTTTTCCAGCCTTAAAGCATAGGGACTTTGAGCTTTCAGAGATCTTCCCAGCTCTTGTGCACCTAGGCACAGGTTGACTTGTGTCTTGTGCCCGATGGAGCTGCTGTCCTCAGATTATTCTCTGTCTGGCTCTGGTGATGTGGAGCCTTTGCTTCTGTCCCCACTGCTCAGGGACTGATGGCCTGTTCTTGTGTCCCACAGACAGATGGTGGCAATGGGGATTTAGACCCTGGCATCCTGCTGACTGCCCAGACCATCACTTCAGAAACCACCAGCAGTACCACCACCACCCAGATCACCAAGGTAACACCAGGGAGCACCACAAAACACCAGTTCAACCAACAGCCTGATGGAGAGATGAGCCGGGATGAGTGAGAGGAAAAAAAGTTTTTGGAAGGTCCTTTCAAATACATGATTAGTACATGGAGCAAAGCATGAAGGGTTCAGTTTTGCCTGAGTTAAATCTGTGGATTGTGCATTAATTGCAGCACAGTCTGGACATGGACTCTGATTGTCCTGTGGGGGACAGCAGGAAGAGCTGTCCTATGAGGAGAAGCTCTTCCCTGGCTCAGCTATAAAAAATAACTCTTTGACAGTTTTTCCTTGAGCAGCAGCAGTTTCCCCTGTGACTCTAATGCCAGGTACAATTTGGTGACACTATTTTTGGATACCGTCTTTAGACAGGCAGTCCCAGTGAGCTCAAACGCCTCTGCACTTTTACACTAACAGCAGCTTTTCCTTCTGCTCTAGACTGTGAAAGGTGGCATTTCAGAGACACGGATTGAGAAGAGGATTGTCATCACGGGAGATGCAGATGTAGACCATGACCAGGTAGGAGTATGGATATGATCCAAAAGAATTTCCCAGAGCTGGCAAAAATCAGTCAGGCTGCCTGTTCAAAGACAGTGTCACCAAAAAATGAACCAGGGAAATTTTACTGGGGTAGAGATGAAAGTTCATATTTTTATAAATTGTGGCAGCTCTATCCCTGTAAATGTTCAAGGCCAGGTTGGACAGGGCTTAAAGCAACCTGGTCTAGTGGAAGGTGTCCCTGCCTGTGGCAGGGGGTGGAATGGGATGAGGGTTTAGATCCATTTCCAATCAAGCCACTCCATGATTCTCTATCAGTAATAAATTCCTTTTGACATTAAGCATCTGAGCCAGGAAAGCTGAATTCTATTCTGAAACTGATGAGCAGCAAAGTTTTGATTCCAGAATTGTTTTGGACAGTTGTAGGCTTTTTTAAAAAAATCCATAAAAATGTGAAATAAAAGTTTTCCTTGACATCTGGCTGATCTGCATTCCTTTTCCCATAACTTTGAAGCACTATTGCTATTCTGATGTGCCAGATGTAATTTCAGAGCACTCAGCACCTGTGTCGCATCTCTCTGGCTTTATATGAAACCTTTCTGATGACTCAGCCTCGTTGGCCTCTTGCATGTGTTGGAAGTGATGATTTTGTCATCAGAGAATTATACTTTGAATTTAAATTTAGTCGCAAGTATCATGGGGGTGGAAAATATGACAAGATCTAGTTTATTAACTCCACCAGAGAATGTCTGAGATGTGCCTATCACACTTGCTGGAAGAATAAGCAGGTTATGCTTAAATGCTCTCATCCATCTTCTGCCATGGGGCAGTGGAGAGATGGGGGTATTCTTCAAGTAGTGCTTTTCCTTTCAGAGATAATGTAATAGCACTAAGAGTCACCAAAGTGTGTGGCTGAAGTCCTGGAGGCAGTGTTGGGCCCCACAATTTAAGACTTAAGACTTAAAACAATTAAGAGAGATTCCAAAGGAAGCTCTGGAGATGGTGAAGGATCAGGAAGGGCCATAGAGGGGGTGGCTGAGGGCACGCGCTGTGTTCAGCTGGAGCAGAGGACACTGAGGACAAGGCTCAGCAAGGGCTGCAGATCCTCCCGAGAGGCAGCTCCGACCTCTGCTCCCTGTGATAGAGGAGGTTTAGGCTGGAGATCAGGGCAAGGTTCTCCCCCAGAGGGTGCTGGCACTGCCCAGGCTGCCCAGGGAATGGGCACGGCCCCGAGGCTGCCAGAGCTCCAGGACAGTTTGGACAGTGCTCCAGGGATGCCCAAGATGGGGTTGTTGGGGGGTCTGGGCAGGGCCTGGAGTGGACTGGATGATCCCTGTGGGTCCCTCCCAACTCGCAGTTGTAATTTTCCTATAATTCTATCAAGTGCATCTACTTTTCTTTTTTACACTCTGGAGTTAGAAGAAGGTTCTTGTGTCCTTGGTGGGTGCCATGCTCTGACACTCTGACATGCTCTAACCTATGCTCTCCCATGCTGTCCTTCAGGTCCTGGCACAGGCAATCAAGGCTGCTAAGGAGCAGCACCCAGACATGTCGGTGACCAAAGTGGTTGTGCACCAGGAGACAGAGCTTGCAGAGGAGTAATTGGGCTGTGTGAGTAGAGACATCACCTCGAGGGGCAGGGGGTGACTGATCTCGGTGCACAGGAGATTTGGGTAAATAGAATCAGAGTTGAAGTAAAATGATCATTGTTCTCTGCTGAGTCCTGCTCATGCTTCTTCCTGTTAGATCCACGGAGGCTGATGAGGCAGTCACAGACAGACTCATCCTGTGGAAATGAGCCCAAATGGGTTAAAAGCTACACAGCTCCTGCCATGAGGCTACTTTGCCTTCCCAAATATCCATGTTGTGCTGGGAGCACATGGAGCAGCTGTAGGTGCCACGTAGACCCCTGCCCACATCAGTGCCCAGTAACCCTCAAGCTGGACCCCAAGCTTGCCTGGAAATCCCATTTTCTGCAAATTTTATAAGTTTGGGAAGGAGCTGCTGAAGGAATCCAGGAGCTCTGGGTGTACCTCAGTGCTTTAAAGGCCATCCTGCCCCATGCCACTGATCACAGAATCCTGGAATGGTTTGGGTTGGATGGGACTGTAAAGTTCATCCAGTCCCACCCCTGCCATGGGCAGGGACACCTTCTACTGTTCCAGGATGCTCCATACACTGTTCAGCCTGGCCTTGGACACTTCCAGGGATCCAGGGGCAGCCACAGCTTCTCTAGGCATTCCGTGCTGCCAGGGTCTCACCACCCTCCCAGAGAAAAATTCCTTTCCAATATCCCATCTAACCCTGCCCTCTGGTATTCTTGTCCTGTTGCTCCAGAGCCTTGTGCAAAGTCACTCTCCTGGAGCCCCTTTAGGCACCTCTCACCTGCCTCTGGTGGTAACTCATCCAACTTCAATTCCCATCCACTTCAGGGAGGCATATTCCTGTCTTTTCCAGCATGCTGCTGTTGGTGCAACTTACTGTCTTCCTCTCTTGCTAGGAAACGTTCCTGCCCATGACAACACCAGGAAAAAGAAACCCAGCAAAACTACCAAGAAACTACTTGGAGCACAAAGGCCTCGGATTTCAGACTTGACACTCAGAGACATTCATATAATTTATTAAGAGTTGCGCTTTGACATTTTACTTGAGATTTTTCCAGAGTCCACTAGATCCTACTGGATATAGGGTTTTGTTTTGTTGGGGTTTTTTATATCTATCACAACAGAAATATGCCATATTTCTAACTTCTAAAATATTTCTAGTATTTTTTACACGTTTTCAGTTTTGCATTCCCTCTCACGCAAAGCCTCTTCAGACACAGAATCTCACCTCACAGGGCTCCAGGGCTCCCTGTTTTAACTCGTATTCCCTCTGCCTCGTCAGGGATAACGGAGCTGTTCCATGCATGTTCCCAGTGCGGGCTCTGTATGCGCCTTCACAAAGCCATGGGTCCTTCTTCCAGGAGAGTCAGTTTAAAGAGTCAGACTTTGTGCAGCATTTCCAATTGCCTCTAGATTATTTTTGTAGCTCTGGGGAGCTCCAGCACCGCTGCGACCCCTGGGCTGCTCTGAGCTCCCTCCCCACTGGGTTCCAGCCCTGATGTGTGATCACAGTAGGGTTTTGTGGTGTAGCCTGTGCACACATCTGAATAGTTGACTAGATATAAGGAATACTGGAAGTTGCTTCAAGTATCTTATACTGTGAATTTTAGAGCTTTAAGAGGATAGCATCTCGCTTTCTTCCCGTGTGTCTCTGCCGAGTGCTCTCCACCTGTTTGTGTTTTCTAGATGCCATTAAATTAAAAAGCCCTTAGAAATGTGTGTTTAAGGTGTTTGGACTCGGGATGCGATTAAGGTAGGCTTGTGCAGCATTCACAGGAACTGAGCTTTTCAATGTCATAGTTTTTCACTTGTTTGTGTTCATGATTTTTAAATTACGGAGGGGTTTTTGGTTTTTTTTGTAAGTCATGGGTTGGGTTTTTTTCCTCCCCTCACAGTGCTATTTAAAGCTGAACACATTACCCATTTCTCAGAGCATGTATCCTACTAGCATTTAATTTCAATTCCTTTAGACAATCCTTCCTAGGCCTGCAAGCTGTATTTGGAGAGGCTGAACAAGGAATTTTAGGAGGTGTCAGGTGTTGCTGATTGTGAAAGAGCCAAACCACATGGGAAGTGTTGACATTCCCTCTTCCACACTGGCCTGCGGGTCTGGATTTGGCTTCATGACCCCCTTGCTGGAATGAAATATCAGGGTGATTGTCTGAATCTTGAGGCTGAGCTTACAGACCCCCAGGGCCATCTCAAGCACAGAGGGGGTGATGCAAAAACATGATTTCAGGGGCTGGATGTGCTCCCATTTCTGCTCTCTAAGCTTCATGGGAATGTTCTTGCCTGGTTTGTCCTTCCACCATTTAAATTCAAGAAGCAAAAAACCAACCAAGCTCTGTAAAGAGTCTGCCCAGACACTTGTGAACACTTTAGTCCACTTGAGGTTGTGATTTTTTTCCATGTATAAATATACATACATATATATATATACATATATATATATATATATATATATATATATATATATATAGTGTGTGGCACAGTGGTAGCTGAGGGCAAGGAGTGCTCTGCTTCTCAGGTGAGGATGGGAAAAAAATGGCAATAAAGAGAAAAGCTCTCCAGTTTTAAATTTGAATCATGTATTTCAAAAGTCACTGGATTTAGCTCAGGCTGCAACGACTCTACTGTTTAGCTGTGGCCAGCCCTGGAACTACACTGGGGCTGGTGCAGCTTCTCAGCTTCAGGTGCAATTTTAATTAAGCTGTCAGTATTGATTGGAGACTCTGCAGGAGCTGCTGGATTTTGGCTCTCTTTGAGCCTTGCTGGCCCTGGGTCCTGCTCAGCCTCCAGCCTTCCCATGCCAGCAGCTGCCTCTGGGCTGCTCTGGTGCAGGTTTCCCTCCTGGGACACTCTGCCTCCCTCAGGGCATCCTGCTCTGGGGATTTAGGGAGTCCTGGGCTATAGTGCAGAGATTAAGTCTTCCTATCCATGTCTGAAAAGCCCTTTCCTTCCTTATTCTGCCACGCAGGCCCTGGAAGAGGCCTGTGTCTCTGCTGTCCTCAGCTTAGTTGGGTAATGATTGCCTTAAACACCCATCATGCTGAGCACCCTCTGTCACTGTCCTTTTTCTGGAAATTGAGTTCTTTGCTGCTCAGTCCTTCCATCTCATTTGCAACAGACACCTGAAGAGTGAAGGGGCACATGGAGCAGTGGCTGAGAGGATTTCAGGGCTTTACCAGGCACAGCCAGCATGATAAGTTAAGTTTGTCCATAGCACTTAAAGGCACTTGGCTGTCAGGAGAGTTTAGGGGAATGTGGTCCATGGGTGTTCCCTTGGGGTGTCATGTGCCCTGAGCACGATGAGTGGGACAAAACACCCCAAGCAGGGGATTTCTGGGTGAGAAGCCTGCTGGCAGGAGAGGTGGTTCCTTTCTAAAAGGATGTGCTCACTGTTGCTGCAGGTGTCCCTTGTTAAAGGGCCTGTAGACTAGAACAACCCCATTTTTATTTTTTCCTTGGAGTTTGGGTGGCTGTTTTCCATTTTCACACTTCCCCTTGCTGAGTTCTTGCTTCTCCTGGAGTAATTCAAACAAGTCATGGCCTCATTTGCCCTTTGCCCTCACCTGCTGTCTAACCTCAGGGGTTTCCAGCCCCACTCCTGCCAACACAGTGCCCGAGCCCAGGAGCCTGGGAAGAAGATACAAGTGAAAAGCAGAAGCAGCTTCTCTCACCCTCAGCCAAGGCCATGGTGGGGCTGCCCACTTCCCTTCTACCTCTGGTGGGATTTAAAATCCTTGGCTCTGAGCATGCTGTGTCAGCTCGAGGGACAAACCAGCTAAGTAAGGTCTATTTATATGAATGTTCCCAGCTCTTCCCACTCCACAAATTCACCCAGAGACTGTCTTGATTGTATAATATGCATTATATGGAAGCTATTTATATATGAATGAATGTTTTTATAGAAAGGAAGGCAAGGAGCTCTTGTTCTTCTCCATTAAAATGGAATGGCAGCTCCGGTTGCCCAATAGGAATCCCTGACCAACAGAGGTGTGTTAGCAAAGGACTGGCTGATTTCTGATTTTAATAAACTGTGGTTTGCTGATTTTCCTAATAGTACAATTACCTTAAGAGGTGGTAGTGTCCCAGCCTTAGAGATGAAATTTGTAAAAAACAAAACAAAAATATTTAGTTGAGAAGATGAAAGAGCTTTGTAAAATTTTTAAGGCAATTGTGAATTGTCTAGGTTAGGCATTTACAACTCTTTATAAAAATAGGAACTTTTAAATTTGGCAAAACTTTCTAGATCAACTAGTGATGGGAGCTGTTATTTTGGATTTTCATAGTGAATCAAAGGGAAAGTTGCCATAGTGTTTAGGCAGACCTAAGTGTTCAGTATTGCTTCTTGTACTGCATTTTTCAATAAATCTTCAAACAAAAGTCTCTCCCTGGTGTTGAATTCTCTTCCTCCTTCTCATCTTCCTCCAGGTCTCTCTCCTTAGCCTGGCTTTGTGGTGACTTGGTTTTACCAGCCTAAACCAAAGCCCCCAAATGTAGCTACAATGGTGCCAAAGCTCTCCCAGCCCTGGGCCAGCATTTCCCTGGGCTCTTGGTGCCTTCAGACCCTTTAAACAGTTCCCATTGTGGTCACATATGGCACCAAAGCCCCCAGAAAGGCCAGAAGCAATTGCCAGAGTTCAAATTTGCCCCAAAGAAGCATCACTTGATGTAAAACCCTCGTTTGAGCTATGAAATTTGTGGTGAGACCATGTGAGGTGTGTGCTCAGCAGCTACTGCCCAACCCTAAGTAAGTGTGACTCGAGTGGGGGGAAATGTCAAATCCATCGATATTTTGGTCCTATCTGATTTTTTTTCTGGCTGCAGCAGCTTTAGGAGGGACAGAAATAAGGCACAAAAAGCTGACAGGGCATCTTGGCTGCAGGCCTGACAGAGAACAAGAGCCAGATGGCCCAGTTAGGGCAGTTGGAGACTGGAAATTGGCTGGGAAGAGCTTCCCTGGGGGCAGGGGCAGCCCAGGGCCTGGCTGTGGTGCCTCCCTGTGCCTCCGTTTCCCTAACAGGCAGAAAGAGAAGGGTGGCACGTGGCGTGTCCTGCTAAAAGCTCTGGATTCCCATTGCTTCAGACACAGCCATCATAGTTTCCACCCTGACCCCGGACAGTTTGCTTCCAAGTACTAAATCTCAGTGTCCTGTAAAGCCAAAATTACCAAGGAGCCTCAGAACCTGACCCTGGAGAGCTGGGAACCTGCCAACACTGGAGCTGCTTTCCTGTAAGTGTCACAGCAACATGACTCACTCACAGCTCTGTGGCAGAGCCAGGTCCCGTTATCTCCCAGGCTCCTGCCCACCCCAGCCCAGCAGGGTCGTGCTGCAAACAGCCCTGTTCCAGGGAGTTGGGGCTTGGTGAGGTCCCAGGACCTTCAGACAATGCACTGGTGTGAGGGGTCATGGCTGGGTATGAACCACAGCACCAAAAACATCACGTCTGCAGACAACCAACCAAGAAATGGCTTCGTCCCTTTGCTTAGCTGCACTTTGGGATGTCAGCCCCTGCTCAACGGCCAAGACATCATCACCTGCTCCCACTTTTGCCCCTGGTAAGCATCACCTGGGGACCAGCTCCAAGTTCTGTCAAGCTCCTGTGGGGCCCAGTCTGTCCCACAGCTACCAGCTCCAACAATGCTATAGGATTGTGCTGGACTTACAGCAGTGTGTCCTGGCAGAAACACCACTGCAGGGACGTCAGTGGCACCAGGGATATGGTCCCATATTGCCCATCCACCCAAACCATTGTGCTTTGCTGGGCCGGAGTGTTGCCTTCACTAGTGAAGGGACACTCCAGCACAGGTGACACTGGAACCCCATCCAAAATGCCCAGGGGAAAAGTGTCCTCAGCTTTCCCCAAGGTACAAGTGCAGGAACAGCAAACACCCACCTCGATGCTCAGCAGTCTGGGGCCATCCCAGGAGACTGGAAAGGCTTTTCCTTAAAGCTCCCCAAAGCCTCTCTGGGTGAGTGTGCCAAACCCAAGGTGCCTTTATCCACCTCGCAGCCAGAGCAGGAGGGGGTGTGGTAATGTTGCCTGTGGCATTTTGCCTGGCTACAGGCTAAGGAAAATATTAGGCAAACAAATACCATGGCAATCCAGATGCAAATAAATGAAACCCCCACCCCTCGTCCCAGCTGCGCAGGAGGCAGCAGTTCCTGGCACACCGAGTCTGTGCTCCTGCGTGGCCCCACACCCACCCCAGCCCCCAGATCCCACACCAAAGGCAATGACTCTGTCTTGGAGATCCCATCCTTTGGGAAGAAGCCACAAAGGTGGCTTTCCTTCATCACCCATCCCTGGTCCTTCCTCGTGTCTCCACCCAGAACTCAACCTGGAGAAGCAGCTGTCACATCAGGAGGAGAAAGTTCCCATTAAGTCACCAGCTTATTCCAGCCCAGACTATTTTTAGGCTGCTCCTCCTGGTTTTGGGGCTCAGCAGCCAGTCATGTTCCTGGAGGATCAGGGCTGCTCTCAGGGCTCCAGGGGGAATTGCTGTGGGAGCCAGGCAGCAGCAGGGTGACTCCATCCCTTCCACCTGGGAGAGCCCAGGGTCTGAGATAAACAGGACTGAAAGGGAAGAATTATGTTGGCAATGGGCCAGGTTGGATATGCTGAGCACAGCTCTGAGTTCCATCACTGGGGAAACTGAGGCACAAAAGAATAGCCAAAACCAGGTGAGGAATCACCTCAGGTCCTGCAGTAGCTGGGTCAATGGCCTTGGATTCATCCCTGCTCCATCCCCAACCACCCAAGAAAGCACCAGCGCAGACTCCTGCAGATTCATGGGCATCTTTTGCTTTTTGCCACCAGCATGGGCAGTGATCCCTGATGGGCTCCAAGCCAAAGCCCCAGAGATTTGGGCTCCAGCCCCATGCCAGCGCTCAGCTGTCAGGACACATCACACAGATGCTGACAACACTGAGGGAACTTTGGCTTTTGACCCTGGACCAGCCCCAGGGCAATCCATCCCACATTGCTCAGCCCATTTCTACAGCAGGATTAATGTGCAGAGCCTTGGGTGCCAGAGAATCTATACAGGACACCCCCAAACCCATAGGAAAAAAAATTTAAAAATAATCAAGCAACTACTCCCAACCCCACCCCAGCTCCAGCCCCGTTCCAGCTCCCCTGGGTACCGGGAAGCACTAGGATGGGTGCCTTTGGCTCAATGCTGGCTCACTAATGCAGAGAGGCATTTTGTATCACACTCTTGCCCTTTTTTAAAACAGAAATCAGCCCCCTGCCAAAAGGGACAGACCCGGGGAGCACAGCTGCACCCATCACACCGCTGCTCTTTAGCCATGGAGGGCAAGAGCCACACTCACCCAGCACAGGTGACACCGTCCCCTACACATCACCCTCCCGACACCTCGGCAGGAGATTTATGGCCAGGATCACTCACTGCTGGCTGTACTGCAAGTGTGTGCTGGGAGCCGAGCCCTCGCCTTCCCACAGACCTTAAATCTTAAGAAGGGCACTCTGGCCAAGCAGATTCATGGCTGTGACCGGCCCCTCTGCGGGAAGAGGAGGAGGAGGAGGAGGAGGAGGAGGAGGAGGAGGAGGAAGAGGAGAAAGAGCTGCAAACCAGCCAACGGCTGAGCAGTATCAGGGAGTGATTGTCCCCAGCTGTGGTTGTTGTGCTCCCTGGGGACAGAGCTATCCCCAGGAGCAAATCTGGAGACTGGCTGGCACTACTGGAGTGTCCCCAGGCATGAGAGACCCTCTCACAGCCACCAGCAGGGTCTGCACCTCCCCAGGGCACATCTCCCACACACAGCCTGTGGTAGTGGTTCCCTCAATCCATTTTCCCTATTTTATCAATTTTTGGCCCAAATTAAGCTGTCCTGTAGCCACGCACCAGCTGAGAGGTCTCTTGGTGGTGGGGGATAACTGCAATTTCCCTTGGTCTCTGCAGCCTCCATCCTCTGGTCCAAGGGACCCCCAGGGTCAGTACTCGTCAGCCTGGACATGCTGGTGTTGGGAACAATCCCCCAGTTTTCTTTGCTGGTGTTTATGATGAAATACCCCTTCTGTTGGTAGGAATCTCCTCCTGCAGTGGCCACCTCCTGGGGTGGGATACCCTGGGGGTGACAACAGCTGGATATTTAGTCCATAGCGTATCTAGCCTGTTCCTGACCAGGACAGAAGGTGCCACCAAGCACTGCCCTTCACAGGCTGCGCAGTGTGGCATCTCCAGGGCTTCCAGGATTGTTCCACTTCACAACCCTGCAGCCAAACAGTCAATGGAGGGATCCATCCAGGGTGTACATTTTTACTTTTACTTTCTGTTTCTAACCTCACCTTGCCCAGGTCACTCCCAGAACACTGAGGACAGCACATATGGCATCCATCCACTGAAACCAGCACTGCTAATATCCCACAAATACTCTGGGAACAGTGTCCATGGACGGAGCTGAAGGTGAGGGATGCACAGATGCTGCTCTTCCCTGGAGAAGGCACAGGGCTTCTCACCCTGCCAGATTAATTAATCAAACTGCTTTGCATTTTGAAACAATCCCTGTGTGACTCAGAAATGCCTCCCCTGGAGGATGCTGCTGAGCTGGGAAGGAGGATGGGGCAGGAGGATGATGCTGGTGCAGGCACATGGTCCATGCAGGTTGCCCTGTGGTCCAGCAATTTCCCACAGTTAGACTGAGCCTCAGCCAGAAAATTAAGGGGAAAAATTAAAACAAACACCCCCAGTAGCTGCTTGTGCGGCTCCTTGTGGCATTTTGGGCTCCAATTTCTTGCTGCCAGTTCCCAAAGCATGGCCCAGGGCCCAGCATTAGCTCTGGCTGCAGATGGTTAAGCCCAAGTAAAAAAGTTATTTTCGGACAAAAACAACCTTCTGGCACTTCCTCTGTGATGCTGCTCCAGGGCAGACCCCAATGGTGACTTTTTCTTGTTGCTGTTTATTGCATTGAATCAGTGCCTAAACAATATTGAGATTAAGCAGCCAAATAAATAGCTGAGCTTGGGCTGGTATCACTCCCAGAGAATCCTCTGGGATGCAACTGGGCCCAGACTGCAGCTGTGGGTCCCATCTCTGGTCCCTGCACAGGGGAAGTTGTACCCAAGCTCTCTGGGAGGGCTGGCACTGGAAACAGAGACAGCTTTTCCCTGTAAAGCAGAACCCCCACCCCAGTCAAAGCATTGTGGGGGGGCTGCTTTTTGGGAGAAGAGGGGGCTGGGGTAGAAAAAGCAATTTCCAAATGATTTTACTGGGATGTTTTGATCTGGAGAAGGATGTTGCTCCCAAAGTTTGCAAGGTCTGACACTCTGTGTTCACTTCAGACCAGAGAGGGAGAAGCAGGGACAGGAATAACCCCCCACCCCCCGCCCCCAAACATTTCATACAGACAAAAGAGATTTCAGTCATCCCAAGAGGCCCTGGTTTTGGGAAGGCAAAAGGCAAAGATCCCATCTAGGCTGCCACAGCCATTTTGAAGCCTCCCAAGTTCCTGGAGAGCAGAGCTGTCCCAGTCCTATCGCTCCAATCCATCCTTCCACATGCCCTGGCCTCCCGGGGCTCCTCCTGCCCAAGAGAGCTGGAGGGAGTAAGAAGGGATGGGATGAACCCCCAGCTCCCTTTTCTCCAGGAATCTACCCCCATGCTGAGGCTGCCTGTCTGGCCTCATCCCATAAAGCTCCTGCTCTGCATCCAAAGGCACCAAATAACAGAACAGCACTAACAGGACCTGGCAAAACCAGCACTGACACTGCCCTACCTCTCTGCCCCTTCACATCCTTCCTCCCTCCACCTGCATCCTCCGTCCCACCAAAACCCAGCACAAACAAACCTAGATCCACTGGGAGGCTCTCAGAATTGCTGCACCCCAGGAGGGCAGCAGCACCTTGCTCACTGACTGCAATTCCTTGGGCACCTTTTATATCCCTTCTCTCCATAAAAATCCCAAACCTTGCACTTATCACCTCACCCTCTGAATGTTGAGCAGCTGGTTATGGAGCATCCCTTCTCCAGTGGAGTCTGGGTGGGGGCACAAGGTCTCATGGACCCTCTGCACAGACTGACACAGGCGCCGCCCCTCCCAAGCATCCCACAGGCAAGAGGAGGAGGCAAGGCAGGACCACATGGCATCCAGATAATATTTAATAGCCCTGTTGGGCCTACGTGCTCTGGCCAAGCAAATTTTCTGGTGGGTTGAGGCTGGACAAGGGACATCACCCCCCAAAGCATCTCCCCACCCCAAACCTACTGAGATAAAGTGCTGTGGGGGCTGGTGGGGCTTCACCTGCCCCCATGTCCTTATCCCACAATTTGTGTGGGGTCTCAAAGTGAGGACTCCTCTGGAAAAGCCACCAGGAGAAGGTCTTGTAAGGCCAAGGGCATCCACCCAGAAGGACATCCCAGCTAGGCAAGTCCTCACCCAGAAGCAGAGGGTCAGGACCTTCCTCTTGGCATTGGCTTAAAAATGCTGCCCCCAAAACCCCTCTTGCATGTGGGATTTTGGGGTCGCTGGTGGGTGCTGCGGGCCAGGATGAGGAACTGGGATGTTACAGTCCCCAAAGGTGCTGGGGACATCAGACCCGTGTGCCCTGCTCCATTCCCACTACCCAGGAGCTGGGCAGGGGCTGGCCCTGGCTTGGGGACTCGCTGGGCTCCAGCAGCTGGTCCGAGGACTCGCCAGTGCTTTCCAGTTTGGCGTAGCCCACAAGGCTGACATGATCCAGCCGGGGCCAGCTCCGGTTCTTACGGTCCTTGATGGGGGCCACCAGCAGCACTCCCGGCTGGCCAAGGTCCAGGGATTTGGAGTGTCCCGGGGTGTGGAGGTGCACATCGGGGCTGAGCTCCACCAGCGGCTCCATGCCAGGACAGCTGTCATCCATGCTGATGACAACGTGGCCACCACCACCATCACCATCCTGGCCGCAGGGTGCGGTGCTGTCCCCGGTGGAGAGCGGAGCCCGGGAGAGCTGTGATGTTTTGGGAGGATGCTCAGCAGGGCCCCTCTCTGCCCTCCCACCAGCCCCCCGTGCTGCCCCGTCCAGCAAGCAGTTATTGAGTTTGATGATGGGCAGTGTCAAGGCCCCCACGGCTGAGGACAGGAGGGACTCGGCTCCAGTGCGGCGCGGGACGCTCAGGTTGGCCTCGGTGGAGCGGAGGCTGCAGAGAGAGGCCGCGGGGGAAGCTGCAGGGTGCTGCAGGAACTTGGCCATGGCCTGGAGCTGGCTGGGGCCGTAGCGGTCAGACCACTTGCTGCCAGGGCCGTGGCAGGGCTGACAGGACAGGTCCACCTGGTAACAGCCCTCCACGCACTCAGCATTGGCCTTAGGGAAGGGCTGGCTGTCCCTGTGCTGGCAGTGCCCATCCTCCAGGCTGGTCCCGCCAGGCAGCCCCACTGCCAGGCTGTAGAGCCCCTTCTGCATCAGCTGCCGGGTCTCCGTGTCCCTGTTCTCGTACAGCATTGTGTTGGCGCAGATGAAGATGAAGAGCCCAATGCCCATGATGACAGGGCCAATCAGCTTCAGCTTCTCGCTGTGGGGCATGTGGCGCCCAGCCACCACCTCCCTCCTCATGTCACCCACGACACTAGTGTTCCCTGCGCTGGCCCCGGTGCCCCCATGTCCCCGGTGAGGCCAGTAGCCCACCACGGCAATGGTCATGCCCACCAGGACCACTGAGATGCCCACCATGATGAAGGCCCCCGCGGGTGAGCGCATGCGGAGCTGCCCTTTCAGCGGGGGCTCTGTCGGGGGCTTGTGCCGCAGGCGGCGGCCCCGGCGCCGCGGGGGGACGGGGGGCACTGGCACCTTGGGCCCTCCGTGCTCCGGCTCCCGCATAGGCCTGTTGGATTCGGCGCTCTCTGCAGTCATCGTCTCTGGCTCAGCCACAATTCCTGCATGATGGGAGGAGAAAAAGGTGAGCAGGCATCATTGGGGGTCCCTGTGCCCGGGATGCTGGAGTACGGGCACCACAGGGACACTGGGAGCATGGGGATGCCAGGAGCACAAGGACACCAAGCCCACAGGTTACACTAGGGACAAGCAGCTTTGCTCTGCCCAATTGCTCCCGTCTTTCCTCAAATCACTTCTCTCTCCCCAGTGAGGAGTGAAGGGCTGAGGCACCCCTTCCAACCACGCTCCCAAAGCCCCCAAACTCATCCCTCTAAACCCCTGAGCTGCGCAGGAAACGAGGACAGCTGGGACCCTGCTGTGCCACACCCAGCACAGAGCCATCACTGGCATCGGAGCCTAAGGGACCTGTCCTAGGTCACCCCAGTCCTGCGACGCCTGCAGAAGGTGCCACTCCCAGTCTGCCACAACAGCAGTGAGGGAAGGGGCTATTTATTCGTCTGCTGGGGAAACTGAGGCACCTGGAAACCCAAATGAAAGGTCTGACACAGCCACATCACCCTGTGAGTGATGATCCAAGCAGGACCTAAAAACCTAAACCAGCATCAAGCCACTCATCAGATGGCAGGACCCACCAATCCATGAAGAATTTAAGCTAAAAGAGGTGTTTTTCCCAATTTTCTGCTGTCTCCTATTTCCTCTGACCTGCTCAGTGCATCCCCAGGATCCTGCCCTCACACACACACCAACATAAAACTCAACATCTAGGGATTTACAGTGCATGGTATGTCATTTTATCCAGAACTTTTTTCCTAGACGAGCAAAAAGTTTTGGAAGCTGCTGCCCAACACAGCAGGTGACCAGCCTGGCAGGAAGCATCAGCTGGGCTGGCACCATTGTGCTTGGGATAAGTGGAACCCTGGGAAGCTAAAACAGGCCTTGAACAAGTCCCAGACCAAAAACATCTTTAAAAAACTATAAATAAGCTCATGCTGACAGGAATCCGTGTCCTCGCAGCGTGGTGCTGCGTGCCCCGCCACGGCTGGCAGTGGGGCTGGGGCAGGACGGGGTGTCCATACACTCGCCTGTGTCTCCTGGCACTGCCAGCATGGAAATGCTGCCCAGGCCATTCCCAAAGGAACATCCCAAAGGGGATGTGAGCAAGGAGAGCTACAGGGTTGCCCCCAGCCGAGGGATACTGTGGGAGGGAGCTTGTCACCCCACTGCATCTTAAACTGTCAAGAAAAGCATTTGGACAACACAATCATGGATATTCAGCAAATCAAATCCAGAAACCAAACCCAAGGAGAGCCCTGCAGGAGAAGAGGGATGACCACTCCAATTTCACTCCCCAAGATGAATGAAGTACTGACAGCCAGTGACCAGCATCCAAACAGCAGAAAAATACTGCTTTTTTTCCCAGTTAATCATCTTAAGGTGTTATTAGCATCAGAGGGAAGGAATTAAAGATATGAGATCCAGGATGACAGCTTGTTCCTGGCACAAGGCTGTCAAGCTGTGACAACTCGAGTAAGGGAGATTTAAGGGGGAAAAAAATAAAGTCCCAAACAAACCAGTCTAAACCCCAGGCCACTGCTGAGTGGGGTGTTAAGGCTTTCTGAAAAATAAGTTGATAATCCCACATGGCAAAGGGAGAAACACAATAAAACCAAGGTAATGTTCATCCTGAAAAATGAGGCTTTAAATAATTTGGTATTAAAGGGAAACTACTGGACACTTGAACACATTCCAAAGAGTGTGGGCTTTTTGCCTCCAAATGCCTTGATTAAGGTTATGTCTCAATTTTCTCTAATTGCCATCTTAGCTTCAAACTCTCTTAATTTTATAGCAAACTCTCTTAATTTTATAGCAAACCTCTTGCTGGCTACTTAGAGATTAAGAAGAGAATAACCCTCTACATTGCAAGAGAAAGCTCTTGGACAGTGACTGGGGGGAACATGACCCCCACAGCTTATGACCCCAAACTCACACTGAACACACTCCTGTTTTATAAAACACTCCTGCTTTATTCTGGACCCTCAGCCATGCCTCTTTAACTCCAATTCCTCTAACCTCTCTAGCTGCCCACCCCCCCCCCCCCCCCCCCCTGTAGAATCAAGACCAATTCCACAGGGACCAGGAGCATCCCTGATGTCCCACCTATGGGGACAGAGAGCCTCCCATGGGGACAACAAGCTTTGCTGAGGTCCTGCCTGTGAGGACCACCACACATCCCCTGGATCCTATTCAGGACAATGCTTTGGGTCTAGGTGATGTTCACCTGAGCACCAGGCTGCTCTTGCCACACTTTTGCTCTGGATACAGTCTGGAATTCATCTAAGGCTGCTTGGGAAGGGGTACAGGAAGATGAGGGGCGCCCACCCACCCCACATTCACAGGGTCCAGACCACACTGATGCTGAAACAATCCCCTTCCCACCTCCTCTCCTTTTCCCTGGGCACAGGGACAGAGCTGCTCGCAGGAGGGACAGGCAGATGCCACCAATCTGGTTGCAGGTGGGGAATCCCCTCTGTAGCCCTGGCCACTACTCCTGCCCAGAGCGCCTGTCCCTTATGTGCCCAGTGCCATGTTCTGAACGTGGAGCATTTCCCTGCTCATTGCTGAGGCTGGTTGTTCCCAGAGTTCAAAACCATTATTTTTATTAATAGAATCCCCAAGGTTATATAAGCCTTTTAGAAAAAATAAATTAAAAAAATACAAAAGCCAGCGCTGCCATTCCCTCCTGCGCCCTGCAGCCGCCGACACTGCCGCGAATGGATGAATCCCACGTTGGAGCAGCGGCGCCAGACACAGCCCGGAGCGCAGGAACGGGGCTGGGACAGCCCGGACCCGTGCTGGGGACAGGCAGTGGCTCACCGCCTCCTCGACATTCCTGGCCACCTCCGTCCTGCCCGGAGGCATTTGTGGCTCACCAGGATGAGCTCTGAGGTTTCCACTCCCGGTGGGAAGGAATGACAGTATGGAACTGTAAATGTTGTTCTGGAGTGGGATGAGCACTGCTCTGCTGCCAGGTTAAGCTCCCAATCCCCACAATAAGCCTGACATTAAAATAAACCCAAATATTTCTCTAATCCCTCCCATCATGAAGGCACATTGCTGGCTCCACCCTCCCACCTCAATCCTCTCTGGCCGCCTTCGCAGATTGATTCTCCTAAAATTTGACACTAAATCCCAATGCATCTGACAGCAGCAGAGCTGAGTGGTGGAAAAGCAGAATTTGAGAAAGGTCCCTCCTGCAGGCAGATCCTCAAATCCCCTGGGTGTCCCTGGGATGCTCTGCCCCTACCATGACCACACTGCCAGCTTGAATTTCCAGCATCAAAAGATATCAAAAAGCATAAATAGCCTCCAAATCTCCCTCTGGATGAGTGAAGAGAGGCTGTAACAGTGTCTGGAAGTGCCACTCCAGTCCTGGCCACAGGAGGTGCCACTCAGCTCAGTGATGGGCTGGAGATGCAAAAATGCCATATGGAAAAGGGCCAAATGCAGGCAGCTCTGAGGGCCTTCTCCTCGCAGGTTTATCCCTCTTGCCAGTTATCCTTGCAGGAGCTTTTTCTTTTCCTTGGCTCACATCTGGAAAGGGCTTTGCTGCAGGACAGCATCCACCACACAGAAGGGAATCCAGCATCTCCCTAGGGAGAGTGTTCCCTTGCTGCCATGCCCCATGCCAGGCTGCGCTGCCCAACCGCAGGGCATGATCCCATTCAGCACCCAGGATCCCACCCTGGATGCAGGATCCTGTGGATCCTGTGCAGGGCATCACCCTGGGAGCTGGCACAGGAGCAGCCCTGGCTGAAATGAACACCCAAGAAATGCCCAACAAACAGAAAATACCTCTGTTTTCTTTTCCTAAAGTACTATCACTTTAAAGATGCTCTCCCTGATTTTGGGAATCAACTGGTTTTGTAATTCACTGCTAAATCAGCCAGCAAAACCTGCAGTGCGTCTAAAGGCTACAGTAATGGGTGAGACCCCAAACCAGCAAACACAGCCCAGACCTCTCTGCCTCATCCAAGTCCTGGGGAGCCTATGACATCCAAACCCGTGGTGGCTGAGCTCCCCAAATCCCTTTCCACAAGGAAAGGGGACCCAGGCAGACAAGACCTTCTGGGAATGAGGCTGAGTCAAGCTGCTGGAGCCCCCCCAGCTCTCCCACCCACAGGGAAGGTATGGAGAATGGGAATGACAGTCTGCACTGAGATGTGTTGCTTAAAAATAACTCCTTTTCAGCCCAACCTCTAATGCCGCCCCCGGCACAGGGCAGGAGGTGACCACAGGAGCAGTACCCAGGCACCAGCTCCTTCCCCATCCCACCTCCCATCCTGGCTGCAAGACACCGAAGCCAAGGCCAGCAGGGGAGCAGCAGCGATCCCAGTGCATGGTGCATCCCTCATGCTGGATACTCAGGGTGGTCTGAGCCCTCATATCCCCACCTGCGCAGTGCCTCCTCCTTCCCTAGTTCTCCGAGTTCACTTCAAGTTCCCCTCCTTGGCTACACATAAAGGTCTCCAGAGAGAGGGAACAGGAGAAAAATCTGCCAGACATTTCTGGGGGTTTCCCAGCTGGAGCAAACCCTGTCACCATCCCAGCATCCACTGGCAGCTCCCAGCCCAGAGCCTCCCCTGGGCTCATTCCCAAGGAATAAAACCTCCCTGTGTGAACCTGACACAAGTGTTCCCAATGTGGTGACAAAATCCGTGACTCCAGTTCCAGCTTCAGCTGGGGACACCCATTAATCAACCATAATTAATTAAGTTCTCTCATAGAAACTTTCACATAAACTCAGTAATGCTAATTACCACAGCATGGGAAGGATTATCCCCTTCCCAGTGGGAATCACCTTCTGGTCCTAGACTGGGAGTCTTGCTGGGGTTGTGACAGATTTTCACCTTTGCTGCAGCACAGAAGATCCCGGGATTGACAACCCAAAAGTCAGAAGTGCCCTGTATTCCCCTCTCCGCAGCACAAAGACCTCGGTTTTCCCAGGTGAAGGATGGGATGGAGGAAGGATTAACACAAAACCACCTCCACCAAGCACCTACTAACAGGGGCATCACCCCCACAGCTGGCCCAGGGTGTGGAGAAACATTGTGCCTGCTCCTCATCATCAGGTCACACGTCCCAGACAGCGGTCAGGAGCCACCAAGGCCACTACTGTCCCTTGGAATATAATTCAGGCAAAGATGGTGCGGGGGTGATTTGGGGACACACGGGTCTCTCCTTTTGCTTTCCATCCTGTGCTTGACCCCAGGCAAGAGGGTCCTGATGGGCAAATGGGACATGAGGACTGAGAGCCATCAGTACCACCAGTAGCTCCAGTTCCATTCACCTTGAGTTCCCCAAACTCTTCCCTGCTCCTAAAAAATGGGGCCATGCTCTGAACGCCTCTCTAACCCTCAGGCAAAAGAAAGTGTGTAGAAACATCCCACTGATTACTAATTATCAGAGCTTGCCTTACCCAGATTTGCTCTGCTAATTAGACTAATCTCCACGGCTGGGAAACAAGCCGCAGTCACCCATGGTGAGGAGCTCACGCAACTTGGATGTTGCTTAACTCTGACATGTCAGACCCCTGCAATGGGAGTGGGATTGTAACTCCCGACTGCACTGCGTCTGACAGGCCATTGTTTAAGGAGACAATGAAAATCCACACATTTGGTGTTTCTCCCTCAAGCCAGTGCTGAAATCAGGACATCTGCATTGCCCAACTTTTTTGATAGGAACCAGATGCAAATAATTAATAAATACAAATTCAAGATAATGCAGACATCTAAATTTAAATGGAGAGAGCTCTTTGCTCGCTTGGAGGAAGGGGAGGAGTGAGGGACTCAGGGGGACATCCTGGGAGAATTCCTGCCTCTGGGAAGTGGTGTGGGGTGGCAGGGTACCCAAGGATGCAGGCCGTGGTCAAGCACCTTGCAAATCCTCACAGCCAAGAGAAAAGGAAGCAGAGTAAAAGCAAAATCCATAGGCTGACATTTCCAGGGAATTAGGACCAAACTCTGAATCTGGCACCTTCCCTGCTGCACCTTTGAAAAATACCTGCCAGCATGGAGGGAGGGGACAGGATGGAAGGATGGAGTCCAGAGGCTGCCTCCCTGCTCCCAGGCATGGCCCATGTTATCCAGGGGGGTACAGACACACAGATCCCATCTCCGGCTCCACAGGCCCATATCCCACCTGGCCTGCAAGCAATGAAGCTCCCAACTGTATTCCCAGCTGGTATCACTCTTAACTCCCGGCTTTTTAACTCCCATCTCTCCTACTCTTTACCCTGCAAAAGACATATCTTGCTGATTTCATGAGCAAGGATCCAAACCCACCAAGAGATGAGACAGAGCCGTGGGTCTGGCTGCGGTCGCTGACCCCTCCGTGCCATAAAGCTCAGCCCCTTGCGCACACAGGCCCTCCTGATCCCAAACTCCGGGATCTACTGGGATAATTTCCACCCACTTCTCTCTCGAGTGTCTACATCAAACCCTGCACAGGGATGACCTGCGGGGCTACTCCTCACCCAGTCCTCTACCAGGAGCCTCGGGAATTGCAAAAACTGCTGGCATTGGGCAGCTCTGCTCAGCTCCCGGGTTTTGGCTGTGTGAAGATGCGTGTGCCTCTGTGTGGGCTTGCACAGGAGCGTGAGTGCACAACTGTGCACAACTGTGCACAGCTGGTTGTGCATGTGAGTGTGTGGTGTGCGTCCGCGTGCGTGTCTAGGTGTCCCTGCGTGTGCTCGGTGTCTGCGGGAGCAGATTTATATCTGTGGGTACACCGTGTCCGTAGGTGCCTGGTGCTCCTCAGTGCGCAGCACCTGTGGGTGCCCGGTGTCTGTCCATGGCTGCCCGGGGGTCCCTGGTGCCTGCCTCTGAGTGCCCGGTGTCTGTCCATGGGTGCCTGGAGGTGCTCACTGCCTGCCTCTGGGTGCCCGGTGTCTGTCCATGGGTGCCTGGGGGTGCTCACTGCCTGCCTCTGGGTGCCCGGTGTCCGTCCATGGGTGCTCGGAGGTGCTCACTGCCTGCCTCTGGGTGCCCGGTGTCTGTCCATGGGTGCCTGGGGGTGCTCACTGCCTGCCTCTGGGTGCCCGGTGTCTGTCCATGGGTGCCTGGGGGTGCTCACTGCCTGCCTCTGGGTGCCCGGTGTCTGTCCATGGGTGCCCGGGGGTCCCTGGTGCCTGCCTCTGAGTGCCCGGTGTCCGTCCATGGGTGCCTGGGGGTGCTCACTGCCTGCCTCTGGGTGCCCGGTGTCCGTCCATGGGTGCTCGGAGGTGCTCACTGCCTGCCTCTGGGTGCCCGGTGTCTGTCCATGGGTGCCTGGGGGTGCTCACTGCCTGCCTCTGGGTGCCCGGTGTCTGTCCATGGGCGCCCGTGGAAGCTCAGCGCCCGGCGCGCATCCCACCCGTGGTCTGTGTGCCCGAGGTGGATGTGGATATGCACGGCCGGTGCCCCGTGTCCGTGTCCCCCCGCCGTCCCCGCCGTCCCCCCCGTCCCCGCACTCACCGGCGGCCGCCGAGCCGTGCGCCTCCCGCCGGGGCCGGGGCCGGGGCCGGGGCCGGGGCCGGTGCCCCGGGGGCGGCGGGCGCTGGGGTCCGCCGCCGCGGCCGGGGCCATGGAGCGGCAGGAGGCAGCGCGGTGCTGGGATCGCAGCCCCCGGCTCCCCGCTCGCCGCCGCCGGGACGTCTGGGCGCGGGCAGGGGGGCGGCGGGTTCCGCCCGGCCCCGGGTCCCGCCCCGGCCCCGCGGGGGCGGAGCGCGGCGGGCTCGGGCGGGGGGGACGCGGACGGGACGGGACGGGACCCCCCTGTGCCCCTCCCGGGCCGGGCTCCGCGGGGCCGGCGGCCGCTTCCCGGCCGTGGGAAAGTTGCGATCGCGGTGCGGGATCGATGGGATTTGGGATTTTCCTGGCTCCGAGCGGGGCCGGCGGCGGCGGCGGGGGATGGAAGGGGCCGGGCTGGGATCCTTCCTCCGCCCCGCGCCCGGGTCCCCTCGCCCAGCGGAGACCCCAGGCCCTCCCGCAGGATGGGCCCTGCCCACGCCGGGCGGATGCTCCAGTGGAGGGTGTCCCTGCCCACGCCAGGGGGACGGCTGAAACTGGATGGTCTTTAAGGACCCTTCCCATCCAGACTATTCCGTGATTCTCTGGTCCTGTGAAATACTCAGAGACCCTTCTCCACCCCACCAGCAGAGCCCCCCAGCCCGCCAGCCTGCAGTGCACCAGAAGTTCCCAGTTCTTCAAGCCAGGCCAGCCTGCACTGGGACTGGGGCTGCTGCAGTGGTTCCCCCATTTCAGCACAGGGAGTTTAGCAGCTGGGATGAAGCATTATCCCACTTCCATCCTGGCAGCTGGAGGCGTTTGCGGCAGCCCCCCCAGACGGTGCTAACGCGGGTTCCAGAGGCACTTTCTCCTCCAGGCAGGCATAGTGCAAGGACCCTCTGCAAGGAGCTGCTCAGAGTGCAGGGCTTTGTTTCCCCTCCTCGGAACTTGCCAAGGACACAACAGATCTCTCTGTTAGCCCCAGGGATTATGGCACAGCACCCCCATTCCTGCATCCTCATCCACCATCTCCATCCCCTCACCCCATTTCCTCCTCCCTGTGCCCACATCCCCATCCCCACAGGGCAATGAACAGAATCGCACAGCTGTAACCATGGGCACATCCTGACACACCAAAACTGCCAATCCAAGCCTTCACCAGCACATTTCCACCCCAGCACCCCAGTAAGTGCTGTGGGGACACCATCTCACCCAGAGCTTCAGATGTTCTGCAAGGCAGAGGCTCTTTCTCAGCCTTTAATTAAAAGTGTGCCAAGGTCACATTCCTCAGATCCCTGCTCTCCCTAGGAAGCCACAAAACAACTCAACAACTCCCTGTGTAACTTTGCCACTGACACCCCACAGTCCAGAAGCAGATCCAAGATCCAGCTGAATATTTCTATGGCTGGGAGCACTTCCTGGGAAAAGTTTTTAGGGATAAAGCTTAAAAATGGGATGCAGGACACCAGGTTCCTCACCTGTCTCTGGTAGGGAGCATCATCCAGAGGGTTGATGATGAGGGGGTTTAATCCCCAGTTCTGGGGGAATGCTGCACAGGCTCGGTTCTTTGCCTCCTTGCTGGGATCAATTAAAGCAACTTCTGCGAATGTTTGGAGTTTCTTGAGGGAAGGGATTATGGCTGTGGATCCAAGGTGCCAGCTGCATTGCTGGAGTGGAGCAATGCCTCACTCATCCGAGCCTTCCAGGCAAGGAACACCACTGCGCAGGGAAGGATGGGATTTGACTTTGGCTTGTCATGCTGTTCAAGCAACACATTCAGGGTCTCCCTTTGCCACCACTGGAACCCATCTGGGTACCCCATGATCCAGAAGAAATTAGTGCTTTTGAGCAAAATTTGATTTCTATTCAGAGGCTGTACCTGTGCCAGGCAGTGCTGGCCAAAGAGCCAGAGAGGGAAGTGGTGGGAGCTCTGTGCTGGCAGCTTTTGGAGCAGGGCTTGGCAGCATGGGCAGGGCAGGGGGCTGGTAGCGTGGGGCTGGCAGAAGCCACCGTGCTCCAGTAGTGTCCCTCCCTGCCCAGGTTCTGTCTCCACAGCAATTTTCCAGTCACAGGTCACCGGTGATGCACTGAGTGGACTGGTCTTCCCCAGGGGTCAACTGTTAGTGTGGGAAGAGATGCTGGAGGCAGGGCTGGGGGAGAGGGAAGCTGCCTGTGGTTCCCTGGGGTTAAAGTTGGACTGTGCAGGGCAGGAAGAGCTCAGCCTGGATTTTCCACCCTTCCCAAGATGGAAGCTGCTGGGATGGAGATGTGGGTTCCTCCTGTGGGACCATCTCTCTCCAGAGGAACAGAGGGGTAAAGAGAAGAAAAGAAGCCACTGGGGACAAAAGTGACAGCAGGGAGAGAAGAGGACGCTCAGGGAGGAGGTTTTGGAGAAGAGCCCATGGCAGGGCAGGAGATGTGCAGGACCAACAGCTCAGAGCTTTTTCCCTATGCCCTGGGAGAGGGTGGCAGTGGTGGCTCTTATGGACACATCTGGGATGGGGAAAAGCAACAAAAAACAATATGAAAAAGAACCAATATCATTGTCTCTCTTTAAAGAGAGAAAAATTAGATCTCATGATAACTGGGCACCTCCTCTTGATTTTAGGGGAGAGAGGGAAACTGAATCCTTGTTTGAAGCTCTGGTAATCCTGGCAAAGCCTTCTCTGCTCTCTGCTGCTTCGGCTGGGGACTGAATCTGGGCAGGAGGGACCATGTGGATGGAGGAAGGAGGACCAGGCAGGGAGTGATCACAGCCAGGATCTGAGAGCAGAGAGAAGGAATGTTGTTATGGAGAGGCTGAATGCTCGGGGTGGGGATGACTCATGCTGGAGAACATACAGCTGTTGGAGTGGGATTTGGCAAGGGCTCGCGGGGCTGAGGAGCCTCCCCCATTACCAGAGAGGGGAAAGAGGAGCCTCCATGATGGCTCTGACCTGGCAGAGGGCAGAGAATGGGCAGAGAATGCTGCCTGCTAAAGCAGGGTCATGGCCTGGAGAGGTATTTTGGGCAGCAGAGAGTGCGCAGTACTGAGATCCCCGCTGGCTGAGGGATGTGTATCCTGAGTGCTGGGGCTCCTCTGCTCTCCATGACGCTGCCTTGGGGAAGGAGAGTCAGAGCAGTGGGGCTGGGATGGGGCTGGACAGGTCAGCTGTGAAGGACAAAGCATGAAGCAGGCATACCGCCTTACCTAGTGACAGGGGAACCAAGGCATGGAGCAGAGTTATGCTCCCTGTGGGCTCCTTGGCCCATGGTCACGGTCTCCTCGTGCTGGGAGAGGTGGATGTGGGGCCTGGAAGTGATTTCGGTCTGAGGAGTCAGACTACCATCCCTCCTGGGCTGCTGGCAGCTGATGGTTGTAGGGCACCAGAGCTTCCATCCAACTTCCATCCAGCAGAAGATGCTGCAGCAGCTTCCCCAGAATTCACAAGGCTGCCACAGAGCTAAGGGGGAAAAACAGCCCCCCACATCCACTGGAGCCAGGGCAGGCAGAGAAGGAGATTTGGGCAAGGCATTAGGAGCAGAAGCGTGACCCAACACCTTCCTGAAGTCACTTTCAGAGAGATTGTTTTTGTATGATGCCTGGAAATAACCACAGCACCAGATTCCTGGTGCCGTGGGCTAATAGCTCCATAGGCTGCTTCAGAGGTGGCCCCATTACTGGGGTAAGTGAAATAACTGTAAATACAAACAGACTTGTAATTAATCATGCTCTGTAAATGTGAAGTCATTATCTGTATGTCCCTGGAAAAGTAATTATCTCCAGTTTTTCAACAAGAACTTGGAAAAGCCTGAAGAGCTGAGTTCTGGAAATGTCATCCATCTCCATGTAGAAGAAAAGCTGCATATTTTCACATATTAATGCAAGTTAATCGAATGTACAAAATAAGTGAGATTTAATACATCTCCAAAGCTGTAAGTTAAATGCCTCTTCTCTTCCCAGAGACTTATGAAAGTGTTTCGCAAACTTTTCCAGTACTGGACGCATTCTGTGCTGCTGTGTTTAATTTTCTAGCCAGGGGACATAAGATGGGATCTGATTTACAGATCTGTCCTCCTCTGCCATGTAAAGCAATCTTTCCTTGCCTGACCGGGCTCACGGGTGCAGAGCTCTGTGTAACGAATTCCTCTTTCCAAACAACAAAACCCAAATGTTTTCCAGTTGAAGGGAACATCAAGTCGATGACTTCAAGCCAAAGCACAGCTCTGTGAAGTTTTATGCAACTGAAAGTCCACAGAAACACACCCATGCTTGACCGAAAATATCTGGGAAGACAACATTGCCTGCTGCATTTACATTCCTGATGCTCCAGCAGCCACTTGGGGAGAGGAAGAGCAAGAGGAGGAGGAGGAAAAGGAGGAGCAGGAAGTGAGAGGCTGCAGACCTGGGAGCAGCACTTGCCAGAAACTACCGGGCCATTGCATTTCCAGCTTGGACAGTGCAGTGTTAGCACAGGCTGGGTAGGACATCTGCACTAAAGTGGCTTTAATATCACCCTATGTCTCTAACACACACTGTGAGCAGAGAGCTGCAGGGAAGGTGCTTGAGCTTGTGTACACATACCCAGCACTCTGTGGGTTGCTCAGGCTGGGGTCAGTGCAGCCAGAATTAATTTTAAGCAGCCAGAAGCATTCAGAAGAGGAGCTTTTGCTCTGGAGTAGCTGCATCTGGTCATCACTTGCTTTTCTTGGTCACACAAAGGATCAAGATCCACATCCTGATGGGAAGGGTGGACTATCTCTAAGGATTATTCCAAAATGCACCAAAAGGCTCATCCTTCTATCTCTTCACCAGCTTTCAGAGAGTTTCTTGCATCAAAGTATTTTGGTTTGTCATTTCAGTTAAATCCTAAATTACTAAGCATTTGTGCTTGCTAATGTTGAAGTAACAGAAATAAAAGCTGAAGTATTTCAGCTAAAGCTGGGATGAGATATTTTACAGAAATGCAATATTCTGAGATTGCCTTTTCATTTCAAAATGAGCCATAATATTTCCAGCTCCACATGCTTCTTGGTGGGAAGGAAATTTGGATTTTTCAACCCTTTCTTGCTTTGCTGGAGCAGGCAGGAAAAGATTTGAGACAGACTGGGCTCTCACTGGCAGTGGCTGTGTGAAACCTTGGTGGCTTGGGGCAGGGGCTGAGGGATCTTCCTGATGTCTGATCCTACAGGAGAAATACCATGGGAATCCAATGAACCCATCAGGGCCAAATTTGAACAGTCACTGAGGGACATGCATTTTAGACCCTGTTTAATCAAATTGCTGAACTTGTCACTGCAGGAGCTCAAGAACAAGTTCAGAAAAGGCACACTGCAATTGAGGGGAAAGAGCTTCATCATCAGCTACCAAACGTGGTCCATGGGATGATGAGGTGACATCTGCACTGCAGAAGCTCTCAAGGCATTGTTTCTCTGAAGGGACGGAGCACACCAGGGAAGCATTGTCCTCCATCCATCCCTGACCCATGCCAAGATCCACATCTGATAACTCTCCCATTCCTTTTTCCCTCCTTCATTAAATCACACCCTCATTAGTACCCAGCCTTCATTAGCAGCTTGCAGGGCGAAGGTGCTGTGCCCTGAAGGAGATGTGAAACCACAGGGTCTGGCAGTGTCTCTGCTCCTTGTTCCCACAGTGGGACATGGAGCCATCCTATACCAAAAGCCCCTTCCTATAACGCTTCAATATCTGCTTGGGTGATGCAGGAGCTGAGCATCCCCAGTCCATCACACAAAGAAAACTGCACGACTCGGGTGCTTGGGTACCCATAAGACAGAAATGTCCCTTTGTCTGGCTCGATTCACAGGCTTAGGACACATCTTGGCTCAGAACATGAAATGGCTGTTATTGGCAATTCAGATGTTTCCAAAATACAGCAAATATCCTCACTGAAATGGTGTCTCTTGCTGTGCCTGAGCACCAGATCTTCCAGCAGCCCTAGAGAAGGCCCTACCAAGCTGCTAAAGGATTAGTAGTGCCTCAGCACTAACACATTTATCTGCTCCTTGGCCCATCAGCTGCATCTCAGCATCTCTGGAATATTATTGCATTTATCCACGTCCCTGTTTCAAATAGCGTCCAGGGAGCTGAGATCTCAGGAGGGGAGAGGACTTGGGTGAGATCCGCTGGAAAGGGAGATGAGCCCAACTCAGCCACAAAGCTTTCTTGTTTAGAATATTCTATTTCATCCCAGGATACAAACTCATCCTCTGCAGCCCTTTCCTTGACGGATTTGGATCCCCTCACCCACATCACCTCACAGACATGGAGCCACTGCACAAAAGAGCTTCTCCTGCTTTCTGGAGCATGGGAGGATGCAGAATGCTCCCCCACACCTCACAGCAGAGCAGCCCCCAAGGCTTTAGGGGATCTCAGCCCTAGAACATCAAAACCTCAGCACAACACCCACAAATCCTTCCTTCCCTGCTGCCCAGGGACATCAGCCTAGAAGCAGGGCTGGAGCTGTGCCTTGATTGTATTTAAGGTGTTGGCAAAATTAACCTGATGGGTTTGGAGCTGTGGGGCCCAAAAGGCAGGAAAACCCAGGCATTAAACAGCAACTTTCGAGGAACTCATTTCTCTCTGGTCTGCTCAGACATGGGGTTTGTCTTGGACAAATTATTTTCTCTCCCCTGGGAAGGTCCTGGAAACCCCTTGGCTGCACAGTGGTTGAGATATGGTGACTTCATCAAAAGCTGCGGGGCTTATATAGGGCTGGGATTCATCCAAAGGACACATTTCCACCCAAAGGGCACTTTGCTACCCAAAGCAAGCTGGAGCAGAGCCTGTTTGCCATATGGTGCAGCCAGGAGTAGCTGGGAGGAAGGCTGTGGAGAGCTTCCACAATTTCATCTTTGCAATTTCTTCTCTAAAGTGAGAAGATCAAGAAGAAGGAGAGAGGAGACATTTGCAGGCATCCTTCTCCTTCCCTGCTGGAAAGCTCAGATGTTGAGGATGGAAACGCACCACACCTGTGATTTCCAGGAAATTATTTGGGCTACAGCATCTCACTGTGCTTGACCTTCCCAGGTCACTGAGAGGCTCCATAGACAGAGTAAAAAGAGCTATTAATGCTAATGGGTGGGAAGTGGCCATGAATAAATCAGCAGCATCTTTCCAGCCATCAAAGCCTGAAACTCTCCCATATGGAGCGAAGAGCAGATGGGAGGAAGGGTGATGCATGTCTGGTTTATGACAAGGGTTATCAGATGCTATTACCTACCAACCCGAGAGACTTGGCCCCTCAGATCCCCACCCAGCTGCCATGGGGGGATTTTGGACCTCACCCCCCCAGCCCTGAACAGAAATCCCCTCCCAAAGCCACAACTGAGCATCATAGAAAGAAGCCTTTCCCTTTGGAACAGCTCTGGGCTGGATCTGTGCAGGGGTTTCACACTTCCCTCCCCTTTCAATGTCACAGATGAGAGACAAGATGAGGAGAAGCACCACCAGCCCAATACCTCCCTGTAACCAGACACATCCCTCTACCTCCATCCATCCAGCCTGGCCCCAGTAATCCCAAATCCCAGGCATTAGACATTTAATCTTGCATTTTATCATGTCTCCTCTTACCAGAGGGTCTGAAATTAAAAGGGAAGCAGGGAAGAGCTGAGCTCCTGTGAGTTTAATTGGTTTTGGCTGGTGGATAAGAAGGAAGAAGGGAAACACAGCAGTTTCTTCTGCTGGCTTTCCCTGGTGTTTCCTGAGCAGCTGTAACTATTCTAGAAGAGGGAAAGAGATGCAGGATCAGGGAGGGAGAGGACAAATGCCCCTCCTAGGACAGAATGGGAGCTTGTGTTTGTGTCTCAGCTGGCCCCGGGCATGTGGAGCTGAGCCAGCAGCCTTGGCTGCACCCCGTGGACATCATTTTCCATGATGCAAACTGGGACAGGGGGAGAGAGGCCAAGGCAGGGCGTGGATGAGGCAGCGGTTTGGTGCCTTTGATGTCCTCTTCTGCCACACAGAAAAGTTGGAGGCATCTCCCCTGCCCCAGGCTGGTGCTGGGGAGGGTCCCACTGGGGCTGTGAGTGGGGCTGGATGCTGAGCACTGGAACCAGTGGAACAGACTGAAGACAGAGCCAGAGGGGATGGAGAACAATGAGCTGAGGGCCAGGGATCCCCATTTCCAAGCACAGCAGACTGGATTTGGCTGTGGCTCCCAGGGGGTACACGGTGCAGGTCACACCTCCTTTTGCTAAAGCCCTATGGGTTCTGGCATATAAAAATTCCAGTTTCCATTCCCTCCCCCCAGCCTGTAATACATCCTTGGGACATCTCAGTTTTTTATCCCAGAAGTCCCAGAGCAGGATATTGCAACATCTTGCTTGTCATCCCTGGGTCCTGCTGATACTAATCAAAAAGGGTGTTTCCCTGGTGAATAAAAGCACTTATTTTATTAATATTGGCAGAATAAATAATTTTTAATTGCACCCCCCATCCCGCAGATGAAATGAGGGACTGTACTTTGATATCAGTTGAAATAACTACAGGTATGTGTTATATATATATGGATACATTTTATATATATATCAATACATTATTTTCTAGATGAAAATAGATCCACAGCTGACTGGAAATTTTAAAAAAGCCCACATGGTTAAGCTGTAGCCCCATTTTTCCTTATTTATCAGAAAAAAGCAAGATGTAGGAGTTCGAGCACCCCACACCAGTGTCTCTTGGATGGAGAAGGTAACTGGGAACCATGGGCTGGGATGCTGCAGGATTTCCCCAATGCCAGCCTGCAGGAGCTACTGGGAGAAGATGAGGTTTGGAAAAGTCTCATGTACTTAAAGAATAATGCAACCTGCCAGGCACTTAATGCAGCCTGATAAATGGAACTGCCAGCTGGAGCTCAGCCAGGAGAAACTGCCTGAGGCAGAGGCTCTGGGGACCGGGATGAGCTTGGGGATAAGGCAGGACAGCTCTGGAGCTGACACTGTGAGGTCTTTCCTTGTGTGGGTGTGCAGAGTCTTTGGAAATAGGGCAAGATGGGGAGTTGAGATCTCCCTGTGGTGCTGGGCAGGATCCCCAGCCAGGCTGGGATAGCTGAGAGTGCACAGGAAGGGTCCAGGAAGACTTGAGAGCCCCTTCCAGGGACTAAAGGTTTCCAGGAGAGCTGAAGAGAGACTTTGGACAAGGGCCCGGAGGCACAAGACAAGGGAGAATGACTTCCCACTGCCAGGGGGCAGGGATAGGTGGAACATTTCCTCTGAGGGTAGTGAGACCCTGGCACAGGTTGCCCAGAAAAGTTGTGACTGCCTCATCCCTGGAAGGGTTCAAGGCCTGGTCAAATGAGGCTTGGTCTAGTGGAACTCTGCCCATAGCACAGGGGTGGAATGAGATGGGCTTTATGGTCTCTTCCAAGACAAATCATTCTGGGATCCTGTGATCTGGGGAGATGGCTTAAATCAAGGGAATCACAGAATTGTTCAGAGATCATTGAGTCCAACCATTCCCCAGCACTCCAAGGCTACCATTGATCGTGTCCTCAAGTGATACATCTGCACATCTCTTAAATCCTTCCCTGCCCTGGGCAGCCTGTGCCAGGGCTGGATCACCCTTTCAGCGAAGAAATATTTTGTGATATCCACCCTGAGCCTGCCCTGGCCCCGCCTGAGGCTGTTCCCTCTCCTCCTGTCCCTGTTCCCTGGAGCACAGCCCGACGCCCCCTGGCTGTCAGGGAGTTGTGCAGAGCCAGAATATCCCCCCCGAGTCTCCAGGCTGAGCCCCTTTCCCAGGTTCTCAGCCATTCTTCATCAGATCTGTGCTGCAAATACCCCACAAGATGAACAAGAGACATCCTGATGTCCCCAGCAGCACCCTGGGCACTGGGGATGGGGCACAAAACCAGCAGCGTCAGGAGGTTTAATTTCCCAACACTGGCAACACCCCCAGTGTGTGAACATCCCCCAGACGGCTGCTCTGCAGGGAAATGGGCTCACAAAGAACATTCTGCAGCTTAAACTGATCCTGAGAACCAGGCTGTGCCCGCTGCCGGCCAAGCATCCTCCGCGCCGTGCTCCATATGGCAGCTATTACTGCTGGCAAGGAGAGAGGTGTGCACTGTGAACACACAGACACACAGACACAGACACAGACACTCACACACACACACAGACACACAGACACACAGACACACAGACACACACACACAGACACAGACACAGACACTCACACACACACAGAAACACAGACACTCACACACACACAGACACACAGACACACACACAGACACACACACAGACACACACACAGACACACAGACACACAGACACACACACACAGACACACACACCGACACAGAGACAGACACACAGACACACAGACACACAGACACACAGACACACAGACACACAGACACAGACACACACACACAGACACACACAGACACACACACACACACACAGACACAGACACTCACACACACAGACACACACACACAGACACACACACCGACACAGAGACAGACACACAGACACACAGACACACAGACACACAGACACACACACACAGACACAGACACTCACACACACAGACACACACAGACACACAGACACAGACACACACACACAGACACACACAGACACACACACACACACACACACACACACAGACACACAGACAGACAGACACACAGACACACACACACAGACACAGACACACACAGACACACAGACACAGACACACAGACACTCACACAGACACACAGACACACAGACACACACAGAGACACACATACACAGACACACACACAGACACACACACAGACACACACACCGACACAGAGACAGACACACAGACACACACAGAGACACACAGTGTGTCATCCCTTCCCCCCGTCCCAAGCCCCCAGCTCTTCCTGGTGCTTTAATCAACCCCACATTCTAAGGAGGGAGTGAAGCCAAGCGCGCCTTCCCCCTTTCCCCGCCTTGCTGTCTGTGTGGGCTTTGGGCCCAACTAGCTCAAAGGAGCCCAGCACGGACACAGGATGGCTCCGCCTTTCCCTGCCCCATCCTGGGCTTTGGCTCTTGGGGAGAAACATCCAAAAGCTGCCATTCTAGACCCTGGAAGTGAGCACTGTGAGCTCCTGCTCGCTCAGGACAGGTTTGGAGAGGGTGCCTGAGCACACAGGCATTTATGAGCGAAGTCAGTAATGCTGTTTGCAATTAAACAGCTCAGCCCTTTCCAGAGCAAGACTGCTTCTCACCCCTGAACCACAGCAACCATCAAAGCCTCTGGCCAGAGTTCTTTGGCACAGGGTGAGTTTTCACCCCTCCTGTCCAAGAGGTCTCTGGAAAGGACTCACTGACAGTATGGAGCAGAGCTGAGGAGGCTGGATGCTGGAGGGAATTCAGGAGGGGAAATTACACCAGTTACCACTCAGAAGTTTTACCTCAGAAACACCAAGGCTCCTACAGCCCATCCCAATCCATGCTCTGCATCCACAATGGCAGCGAGTCGCTGCAGCCGGGGCCCAACACCAGTCCCAGGACGGTCACAGCTGAGCAGGCCTTGCTGCAGAGGCAGCAACAACCATGAAAAGTGCTCTTCATAATCCCTCTGGAGAGTATTAAGCCATGCTGAATGCAGAAATGAAGACATTTTATGGCCACCTAAGGACTGGGCAAGAGAGCAGACACCAGCAAAGGGACCCATGAGAGAATGAGTGGAAGTAACCAGAAACTGGGTTTTTTTTGGGAGCAAAAGGGATAACTTTCATTTAGGGAACCTGACACTGTTTCTCCCAGTAAGTTTTCAACTACAGACTGGGAAAATCCTGTAATAATTATGTCCATGTTGTAGTATTACGGAAAATGCTGTAATGAGATTGGGGCTGTGCTAGGCTCCTCCAGAGAGCAGAGGGGCAACATGCACAACCTGCTCCATGTGCCCACTCCCCTCCATCCTCTCCTGCTCCCAGCAGAGATTCCAGGATTTGGGAACCCTCCTGATGCGCAAAACACCATCATGAGGTGAGGAAAGGCTGCGGGTTTCTCCACTCTAAGCACAAGCTGGAGCCGAGCTAGTGAAGGTCTCAAGATACGGTGGCTTGGCCGAGGCTTTCCAGCCCTCTGATCCTCTTCAGCTTCATCATCTCCACCAGTGAGATTTTTCCTGGAGGTATTTCTGGCTCCTTCTGTGTTGCTCTCCATATCCCACTGAATATTGCATGTGCTATCCTTCCCCAAGGACTGTTAGTCTGAAGAAAACGGATTATTTTCTGGAGCTGCTAAATGGCACCTCTCCTGTTCCCTGGTGTGATTAGATCTGTGCATTTACCACTGGTTATGTTTGCAGGCACTTTTGGGTGTGATTAGCAGCTGAGGACTGTCAAGGAGTCAAGCTCAGGCGTTAGAGCCTCTCTGGGGACTGCAGAGGAAACAAAAGCAGCATTTTTTCCTTTCCACAGAGGCTTGTGGTTGAATTCAGCACAGATGGGTGGCGGCAGAGCGACCCTGAGAGGTCTGAGCTGCCCACAAGGGCCCAAGCCACCCACCCCATCTATTCCCAGCCCTTGTGCCATGGGGTGTTTGGCTGGAGATCCTGACCCCGACAGAGCAAGAGAAAAGGAGTTGGAGCTAAAAACGGGGAAGAGACAGGGAGGGGAGGAGACACCTTCTCAAGCGGGGGTGGGGGGGGCGAATCTGTGCCATGGGGCCTTCCAAAGCTCTATTCCTTACAGAAGTGCTTATAGAGATTATTGTAGTTAATTTATGTAGATCTACTCTGGCACTAGAAGAACTTAGAAACTAATTAAACAGTAACTGAAGAACGGACCTGGCCTTGGGTCTCACCCAGAGGGAAACAATTCCTGGGAATCCTGAACCAAGAGGGAGCTCCGCTGTCAAAATGCTGCTTAATCTTAGAGATGATATGAAATCTGGGGTGATTTTCTGGAGAAAAGGGAAACAAATCAGCTCACAAATCCTGGAGCTCTCCCAAGACAACAGTGCAAACTCTTTTGGCATCAGTGGCCCAGGGGAGAGGAATCATCGGACGAGCAATGATTTTTGACACTATGTTAAGTAGAAGACTAGGATCCAGTCTCCAAGTGACTGTGTCTGGATGAAATCCAGGGGAAAAAAGGAGGTGACTTTTGGGAGGACACTTTGCTAACCCTATTAATGGGGAGTAGAGCAGTTACACACATGGCTGTCTGTAATAGGCAAGAAAATAGTTAACACTCTGCCACAGCTCAAGTAGTGATTTTATGAGTCCTGATGAATTTGAGCTCCCATAGGAATATCAGGGTGGGGTTTTTCACTCTTTTGGGACTATTTCAGGATCTCACATACAACTACTGAATTTTTCCATCTATGGATTTAACTGAGCTGCCTGATCAGCAGTGAATTAAGGGACCCTCTTGTCCTGGGAGGACAGAACCCCACCACACCTCAACTCTGCACCCCTTTAGCTGGGGATCCTTTCAGTTGATGCTTTCGTAAAGTTATCCAGCATTTGCTGAACATTGCAAGGAGCTTTTCTAGGTTAATCATGCTCAGAGCCTGGGCAGGCAGGCATGAGGAAAGTGAAAGGAGAAAAATCTTGCTGTGTTATTATAATAAAACACACAATAAATACGAAGGAAAGCATTCCATACATCCTGTCTGAGGAAATTCACCATGCCTGACCTCAGACAGCTGAAAATCAGGCGTTCCCTGGGCTCTTCTGAGGGTTAAGGGAGAAAGTCAGCATTTCCACGTATTTAATCCCGAAAGAGCTGTGTAAGGAGAAGGGGATTCCTTCATTTCATCAGATGATGATTCCTCCTGTGTCCAGCGCCAGAGCTGAGGTACCTCAGACAAGATGTTCAGCTTTGTGAGGGCTTATGCCACTTGAAACAAATCAGATTTTGACAGTGCCCAGCATGTCTCTGGACCACACCAGATCCCATCAAAGCTGTCCTATCTCGTTCCCAGCTCCCTTTGGCGTGCCAGGGAGAAGGGATGAGAGCCGGCAGCGCTCGCGCACAGCAGGAGCAGCTCAGGCTGCAGCTCCTGTCCTCGTTTGCCCTCGTGCTGAGCAGCTGACACTCCTTGTGGTAGCTACTGCAGTCCCTGCACCCGTCTGGGTGATGCTCCTCTCTCTCAAACCAGGCCACGGGATGGTCCCTCAGGGTCCAAACAAAGATCAGCACAGCGGAGCAGGGCAAGGGAAGGTGAAAGCACCCGGTGCTCGCAGGGCATCTCTGGCAGGGTGAGCCTGACCCCATGGGATCAACAGGAGATTTTGTTTTCTTTATCCCTTCCAATTAATCAATTTTATTGCTAAACAAAGATGATTCTTTGAAGGGGAGGTCTCCTATTTCAAATCTTGTTTCAGGAGATGTCGTGGATGATCTTGACCAGACATGTCTTCTTAAAGGGATGCAGATGCTACTGCTCTGGCTGAGCACCCTGGAAGGTCATGGAATCCCAGAATGTCCTGAGCGGGGAGGGACCCACAGGGATCATCGAGTCCAACCCTGGCCCTGCCCAGAGCCCCCAGCAAGCCCAGCCTGGGCATCCCTGGAGCTCTGGCAGCCTCGGGGCCGTGCCCATTCCCTGGGCAGCCTGGGCAGTGCCAGCACCCTCTGGGGGAAGAACCTTGCCCTGAGCTCCAGCCTGAGCTGCCCTGGCCCAGCTCCAGCCATGCCCTGGCTGCTGTCCCTGGCCCAGGAAGCAGAGATCAGACCTGCCCCTTGGGAGGAGCTGCAGACCCTAGGGAGGTCTGGGCTCAGTCTCCTCTGTTCCAGCTGAACACATCAAGTGACCTCAGCCACTACTCTTGTGGTCCCTCCTGATTCTTCAGCACCCTTGTAGCCTCTTTTGGATACTTTCTAGGACATAAGATCAAAAAGCCCTTGGAGAATTCACTTTAATACCTCATATTCCTCTTCAAAGATGAGTTACCTGCTTTCTAACAATCTGAAGGACTTAAACATGTATTACCAGCTCTTCCCACTGGGAAAGCTCATGCAGGAAGATCACATTCATCTCACGTGGTTGACAGAATGCTCCTGAGGAGGACCTGGGCTGCAGCACTGACCTTCATCATCTCACCACGAAGACTGAACCCCTGATGTCTTTGATGCTATTAAGCACCTCTTGAGTGTGGGTAAGAGCCAAAGCTCATGGCTGAGCCATGGCAAGTCTCCAGCTGGGCTGGATATTGATTTTTGGAGGAGTTTAACATATTATTCTCCTCCTGGTTGTCACCACAAGCTCTTAGTGCTTCCAAGTGGACAGGAACTATTTTGTCTGTGCTCATGTGCAATCTTTCCCTTTGCAGTTTACAGGGGCAAACTCTGTATTTTTATCCTGCCTGCAAGAAAGTTCCTTGGCTCAACGATCAGAAGCTCCAATTCAAGTTTATAAAGGTTTTCCATTTGTAGTGGATACAGAGCTACTTGCAACATCCAGCTGGAAATACAGTGCTAACATACAATAGAGCCATCCACAGCATCACTCTTGGTTCTTAATGGAATTTGCTTGTAAACAGACATAAACAAGCACCAGTTTCAAGGCAAGAGAAAATCTTTGGTGGCTCTGTCCTGGGAAAACCTTGTGCAATAGTAAAAAAACCCCACTGTCTGCTTCCTGCCCTGCTTACAGAGAGTCCTCATGCACATTTTATAAGAGAAACTGCCTGGGTATAAAAAGAAATGACTCACTGAAACTGGTAACACTGAACACAACTTGGTTTTGATCCAAAGCCAAAAATGTTTTATTTATTTGCAATGTAAATGGTTTCTTTATCAACTGCCTGTTTCAGGGGTTGTTTAGGGCAGTTTCCTTCCAAATAGGTTGCTCAGCCCAGAGTTTTGCAAAATCCTGGGAAACAGGGAAAGCAGCAAGGAAGACACAGAAACCCTGCTGGCTGATTTATGGAGAGTGGGATGGGGCCTCCCATCCCTGGTGAAAGCCTTCTTAGAGCTGTCTTTGCTGGAGACTTGTTGCTGCAGCAGGATGAACAGTGCAGCTCACACTACAGCCACCAGCACCGCTGGTGCTGTGCAGACAGACCAAGCACAGCTCCGAGGCTCCTCTCTGCTTCCAGCCCAGCCTGATCTGCAGCTGGGGAGCACCATGGGGGCATAGGGATCCCAACAGGATCCTGTGTCATTGCTAGAGCCTCTCCCCTCTGGGCTCCATGGGATTCCTGCTCACTTTGGGTCACCCTGGCCTGGCTCTGGTGCTGGGTGCACAGACAGGGCTCCTGCCTCCAGCTGGGCTGGGTGGATCCAGAGCTGCTGCTCTGCTTTACCCTGGGCTTTCTACCATGGCAAGGGTCTGCAGCCTGGCTTGGTGGGAGCAGGGGAGGCTGAGATGCTGCTGGAGCTGCACTGCTGCTGCCCAAGGGCATCTTCCTGCTGTTTTGTGACAGGATTTGGAGGAGCTGGAGGGAAATCCGTGGATCTGCTTTTACCCCGCCAGGCCCAAGGGACACCCCATCCTCTGGTGCTCATCCCACCAGCCCTGGGAGGAACATAGGGTTAGGGGCATTTGGAGAGTGGATGGTGTTGGGAAGGAGGGATGGTGGTAGAGAGAAGGGGATGCCTGTGGGCTCACACATGTGTGCAGCATTCATGAAAAGGAAAGGGATTGATAGCGGGATAGTGGCAGAATTAACCGATTGCATGAAGAATTGATCAGTGAGGAAAAAGCATCACAGGGCAGGGAAATCCTGCAAGGCACAGCCAGAGAGAGGAAAAAAAAAAAACAAGGAGAAAAAGGGAGATGGTGCTACTGAGCTCTGAAGACTTAATCTGGTTAATTCTTTCAGCATGTGGTATGCTGGCAAAGCACAAGGGAGAAGAAAATACTTGCTTGTGGGGAAGAAAACAAAAATCAACATTTCAACTGTTGTGTTTCTTCTGAAATGAAGAGCAAGACCTTCCCCAGCCACTAACCAGCAGCACAGACATGCTTGGGAAATTTATATCATGGGCAAATTAATATCTGAGCCTCTTCTCTGGCCTTTTTCAATTCCACCCATGAGAGACATGAGTTCAAGACATTGTGAAAACCATCTGGAGACTCATTGAATAGTTGTGTGGTCCCACTTTGAGCAGCAGAGACATAGCACAGCCTCCCCTGCTCCGGTCCTGCCAGGGATAACAAACGCTGGAGCCGCGGGCTCCGGGCACCTCAGTCTGGAGCGGAAGACCCCTCTCGAGTTTTAGGAGGGTGCACAAAGTGGAGGTGTTTTGGCAACCATGACCCACAGAGCTGCTGGATTCCAGCACAGCCACAACCCCAACCATGGAAACCACCTCAGTTTGGAACAACATTTTGGAAGCATTTCTGAACACCCGGGGAATTTGAGTCAAGTGCTGAGAAGGGACATGGACAACACTTGGGTTTGAAATGATCCTTCAACCAGCATTGCTGCAAAAAGCCACTCTATGGCCCAAAAAGACCTGCTGCTGATGACATGTGAGGGCACTAGGTTGAATGATGGTGGAACCATAACCCTTTTTTTGAGAACAAAGCAAACAATTGAAGTCATCGGTGTCCTGGTCCAGGATGGGAGTGGGTGGGAAGGGGTTTCCTGGGGGAAAACCAGCATCTCTGGGGGCTCTGGCACTGATACCCTTCTGCAAAGGCCTTCAGCACATTTCTTGAAGAAACAGCTGGAACTGTTCCAGCAGCAAATGTATCTGACTCCAAAAAATATCTTGCTTACATTAGAAGTGTCTGGATGGTGAATAATGTAGAGAGGAGAAAGTGTCATGGGGCAATTAATGAGCTGAGGCTGGAGAAGAAAATATTAGGGGAAGTGACAGGCAAAGTCAATAAATAGTGGAGTGGTATTTGGGAAAGGTCTGGCACTTCTGCAGCTGGCTGGGCAGAGCACAACAGCCCTCCTGAACATGCCAACACGCCGTTTTTCTCTAATGCCACCACTCTCTTTTTCTCCTGAAGCTGGAATTTGCCCATCAGCTGCAGAGTGCAGGATGGAGACAGCAGGTTCCCTCTCCATCCATCCCCACATCCTTCTTCCCACTGGGTTGGCCTGTCAGGGGAGTGCTGTGGTTTGTCTTTACAGTTCCTCCTCCTGAGAAAGTTGTAGGATTTGAGAATTTTAGGTTGTCAGGTGAGGTTTGTTGTGGAAACCAGGGTGGTGCAGGATCCAGACAGTGTGAGGTAAGAGTTGGGGTCTGTACCCCTATCCTTGTACACCCACAGTTAACAGTAGGTTACCCAATAAAATGAGAGACCCCTCCAGTCCCTCCAGGGGGTTTGCAAACCCCACTGACCATTGTGTGATGGGTCTTGGCACAAGGGACAAACCAGTCCACAGAGCATGGTCAGGGCTGAAAGAGTAATTTGAGCAGGCAAAAAGATCAACCACAGGTTTTCCCTGCCAAAGGAGAAATATGACTTGGGACAAAAAAAATTCCATGTTTGCCTGAGCAGAATAATCTGCAAATGCAATCAGCCATTTGGGTAATTGATGTTTCTTGCTGTGCTCAAACTTCTCTGTCAAAACTGTGGGGGAAAAAAATCGCTGCTGAGGAGAAACTCAGGTCTCTGAAGTGCAAAGGACACAGCCACAAGACCCAGTGCAGCCCCGAGGGAACTAACAAGAGTACAGAGCAGCATTTGATGTTCCCGAGGCTGCTCCAAGCAGCTCAGCTCCCCAGACCGGGAATCCGATCACGGTAACAAAAGCAAACAAACCACGGTTTAAATAGAAGCAAAAACATTGGAAGGGGAAAACCAATGAGAGCAAATGTTTACCCCAAAGATGGGATAGTTTAGAAATTATGGCTGGGAGCCAACTCTCCAATATTTTTAGTTTCAGAAGGTTTGCAAGCCTCCAAGCTGCCAATGTGGCCCTGGCCCCTCTGCCCTTGGAGCAGTGACCTGCTGCAGGTGCAGCTCCAGACACCCCTGGGGAGGAGCAGGACGACAGGTTCAATGCCTCATTTTGGGACACATTTGAGAATGGCTTGCAATTTATCAGCTAATTATGATTAGAGCAGAAACAGGTAAGGTAATTATCATGGTTATGGACACACAGTGAAGAAGCCCAGGGGCCATTAAGGAAAGGGAAAACAGACAGACCCTACAATGCAGTTTTAATATGGATTCATACCAACAACTAGTTCTTGCTAGCTTTAGTTAAAAACCCAACTTTGAGAGCTGCTTTAAGAAGATGAAGTTCTGGGATTGTTTGTGATAGGAAACCATGAGGGATTAAGGAATTCAAGAGGAAACCACAAGTCTTCCAGTGCCTACAGGGTCTCTGCGAGACCCAGAAAGGGACTCTGGACAAGGGTCTGGACGGACAGGACACAAGGAATGGCTTCCCACTGCCAGAGGGCAGGGATAGATGGGATATTGGGAAGGAATTGTTCCCTGGGAGGGTGGGGAGGCCCTGGCACAGATTGCCCAGAGCAGCTGTAGCTACTCCCTCTCTGGATGGTCTTTAGGGTCCCTTCCATCCCAAATCATCCCAGGATTCAATGATTAAAACCTGGCAGCAGCAGAGGAGAGTGAGGAATTGGACAATCAGGCACAGCTGCAGCAGCCAGTGCTGTCCTGTGAACACATCAAGGAGAGCTCAAGAGATAAGAGCAGACAAAAGAGATAAAAATGAAAACGCTGCCTTGTGTTGTGACTGCTGTTTAAGGGAAGGACATCAATGTGATGACCAAGCTCTCCCAGTGCCAGCCCTCCAGGGCAGCCAGCCCCTGCTGAGGTCAGCCCCACACACAGAAGAAACAAACCACGTGTGAACTTATATTAATTTTATTCACATTTCCAGAGGAAAGCATCGGTGGAGTGCAAGGTCATGGCTAGTGTAGAAAACTCAAGTATTTGGTTTAAAACAGGAAGATATTTCTGAGGCTGAGCCAAGCCCCTGCTCTCCTCCCTACACGTGCTTCCAGTTCAAGTAACAGGAATCTCCAAAATAAGCTGGCTCATCACATCATGGGGGGGATGTCAAAAACTTTAAAGCTCTCTGTGGTATAAATCCCTAAGTAGGGCATAAAAGTAGCAGGCAGGAAATCTTGTGCAGCTGAACTGGCTTATCCCTGGGCCAAGTGTTGGGCTTTTCCTTCAGCAGCAGAGTTTTGCTGTCAGCGATGCCAAATGCTCCTGTCCAACTTTAATGTGATTCATTACCCAGAGCTGAAATTTGCTGCTACTGGATTGCGGGGATGATTGTTGGTGATGGCACAGAAAAAATTTAACAGGACTCCCAGCCGAGAAGAAGAGAAAAAGAGAAAAATTTGATTGCTTTGAATTTCAAAAACAACAAAAAGGGAACAAAAACACAGCCAGGAGTAAGATTTTGAGGACTGGAAATTCCTAATTGCACAGCTGGCCCATGGGAACTTGACACAGCTCCGAGTTGCTTCTAAGGAATATATCTGTATTGCTAAGAGACTCCTGGGTTCAGCTGGGCCAACAACTGCTTCTTGCTGACATCCAGCAGACTCAAAATCCTCCCAACCCCAGGTGGCATTAACCAGCTTCAGATTTGCTCCCCACAGAGCCACAACTTTTGGATTTTTGCTTCAAAGTGCACATTTCAAATTACACAAGGCATCAGATAACCAAAGGCCTCTGCAGAGCCCTGGCCATGCCACAGGCCTGGAGCAGGACTGGGAACAGGCGGAGCAGAGTTTGGACAGGCAGCAGGAACAACTCACCGAGACACAGTGGAAAGCAGTGCTCCCTGACACAAGTGGAATGGCACCAGCAACCGATGAATTCCTAAGTTATGGGGCTAAAAGATGAGATGGTTTAGTTTTTTTCTATATTGTAAATATCAGGGAGTTTTAAATGTGTCCAGTGAAGACACTGGAAGTCTTTTTGTCCTGTGAAATTGCTGGATTTAATTGGAATACAGCTATATTTGGGAAAGGAGTGGGTAATAGATGTGTGCACATTCTTGCTCTGCAAAGACAATTATCAGATTACAAAAAAAGGCACAAGAAGCACATTCCTCCTTCTTTCATCCCTAAAAGGTTCCTCCTTCCCCCCTGCTGAAAGCACTGTGCTGGCTGTCACTGAACAACCTCCAAGTACACATTTTCCTCTTTGATCCAGCTGGCTCGGAAGCCCCAAGGATTAAAGATTTCTCTTCTGTGTGAATAATGTCACTGACTAGAATCTCATGGCTTGTTAGCTGATACTCTTCATCCTCCATCTATATATAGTAAAAAAAATGGAATTAGTATTATATTTTTGTTTATTGCTAGAGGCAATCTGCTGTCCCCCAAATCAGGCTCCCAAAGGAAGGAGGTGAAACAGAAAATCTGGAAGGACCTGCTTGCTTGAAACAAGAAAAAGGCAAAATTGCACTTGCCCCACCTGGCTGGGTGTCACAGAGGGGGAAACTGGGGCAAGGAAGGGCTCAGGATTATTTAGCAAGTCGGTGGAGAGCCAGGAATAAAACAGCCCAGCTCTGGATCTTCTGTTCCAGTTGTCAAGAAACAATTTTGCTTTGCCCAGAAGGTGATTTCTGTCAGAGGACAGGACATGCCACTTACAATTCAAGTCTTACTGTTGACACTGGATGTGCAGAGCGGGATAAAGGAACGTAACTCTTTGGTGAACATCCTGGTTATCCTACTAAAAATGTATTTTAATAAACTAAATTCACCCCTTGCCTAGTCCTTAACACTGCAATAAATTTCTCCCCTGCAGCTGCCTGGCTGATATTTAATGGTTCAGCTATTAAATATCCCACCAAACTTGTGTCTTCTCTGTGAAGGCCTAAAGCTCTTATTAAAAAAAAATATGGAAACAAATTGTTCTAAATATTACTCCAGGACTGAATGGCTTCAGTGGTGTGGATTCTATTTACAATTTTAAAGAACCTTCTGCTTCAGACAAGTTCTTGTGACTTCTCAGCAGCAGGAGGGTTGGACAAAGCATGTGGGTGACACAGGAAGGGGGAACAAGTGTGTTCCCTGTGTCACCACACAGTCATGGACAGCGTGTTCGCTCTGTTCCTGACAGCTCCTGGGAAGCCATGCTGGTGGCAGAGATGCCAAGGGAGTTTGAGGTGCCTGTGGACGGATTACATCACCATGCAGTGCCCTGAGACACCCCCACAGCCTGGCAGAGGCTGAGGGCAGAACCTGCCTTTGGCAGCTCCAGGTCACATCCCCAGTGCTCCCACAGGTTCCCACACACAGGATTCAGCCTGGCAGCTATGGACAAAGGGCTGCAAGGGCTGCCTGAGCTGAGGTGGTTCTAGAACAGCCAAACAGCCATCAGGGAGAGTGGCCAGAGGGAGAGCCACGAGCTGGTGCTGCCAGAAGCAAGTGGAACAGTGCACGGAGCCCAGCAGGACTCACCACTCTGCCACGGGGAGAGGAGAACTCGGGAAGTGCCCGTGGGGAAACCTCCACCCCAGATGTCCATGGGATGCTCCTTAAACTGCCTCTGCTGCAGCAGGAACCACCCGTGCTCCCAGCCAGGAGAGCACAGGCTGCATGTGCAGGAACACAGCCCCAGGCTCCACTCCTTTCCCCCCACACAGCAGCTCTCTTTCTTTTGGCAAGTTCCCTCATTTTGCTGTTTAAGTCTTGATTCCTCTCCAGTCTCACATCCCTGTGTGCTCTGCCTGCTCCCCTCCCAGAGGCAGAGGAGCTGCTATCCTGCCCTCCAGCTCTCTGGCAGAACACATCCAAGTCCACCTCAGGGGGCAAAGGCCAAAGCACTTCACATTCATCAGTTTGGATGGTTCAAAAGAAAAGCTATTTGTTTCTAGGAAATCTGTTTGCACACACACTCTGGCCACTGCTGGCTTTCCAACTCCTATTCTTAGGATTTGGCAGACAGTGGAGAGGGCAAGAACAAACACACACCAATCCCCAAGTGCTCTTGATTGTGCCATTTTGCCAGATGTCCTGGTGCAGAAGGAGCTGCACAAAAGCACTGATGGTAGAATTACAGCTAAAACACATCTCTCTGTCTCCAGCAGCAGATGCCCTTATGGGATCTTTGCCTACCCAAAGCCCACCTGCACTGCCCTTGCCTCCTGACAGGGAATGACGGGAATGAGGACACTTTGCTTGCTGGCAGAACCAGAGCAAGCCATCCCTGATGGAAACCTGCTGCTCATGCTCCCTTCCTGCTGGGGTGTAAGCTGCCCAGCAGCCAAGGGTATCACAACAACCAGGATCAGTACGAAAAACTGGAATTTAACAATCAGTCCTGAAAAGGTCAGCTCCTGAGTCACATAAGTGAAGGATACGGGGGAGTTGCTTTGAAGCGCATCTTTTTCCTCTCTTTTTTATTACACAAAACACATTAATCTCGCTGGTGATCACTCAGTTTTTCAGGCACTATAACTGGACACAAAGCCAGTTTTACTCAAAACTTTCTTCTTGCTCCTGCAGCTCCACCAGTGCTACCCTGGATTCCCCTTAGAACTGGAGGTTTCTTCTTGATCTCAAAAAGAGATTGATATATCAAAACCAATTCAATTACAAAATATAATAATATCCTCTTCTTGGAAGTGAAGCTGCCCCATATTCCAGACTGTGGCAGGATTTTTATAACCACAAACCATTTTTACTAAATTCTACTTAAAATGCATCAGAGTCCCAATCCACCTCTCTGGTGTGTTGTAATGCTTATAGCAGAAGATCCATTCCCTGTCAATTCCTCCTGGATCTGCCAAAGGCCTTTTCTCAGTTGTCTTCTGCAGACTTGAACATGAGGATGGCATTGTAGATCTTCAGGGCAGGGCCCAGCTTGATGCTGAGTATTTTAACTATGTCATTCTGCTTGAGGAGCAGGAAGGCCTCACCATCAATCTGCTGGAGGTTGGAATAGAAAAAGGACAGGGATTAACCACCACGGGACAGGCAGGATTTCCACTTCTGGTCATTCTGGGATTCTTGCCTAGTTCTGGCCCCTACACTCCATTATGTCCTCCTTCCAAAGGACACAGACCTCATCTCACAGCACTCTCCCTAGAAATGGAGAAGCTCCATGTGTCCTGCCCACGGCAGAGGTAGAATGAGATGAGCTTTTAAGGGCCTTTCTAACTCCAACCATTCCATGATTCCATATGCTATACAGACTGAGGCATAGTGAAGATGCAATATGGCTGGAAAAACAGAGCCTCCTAATCCATCAACAAGGACATACGTTTGATTAGATGCAAATTAAGCAACTGATGAACATACTAGCATGTGAAAATACAGGATACTGTAGGTAGCAGCAAGTAAAATCATGACACACTGTTTCTGGAAAAGGTTAAAAATTTACTCAAGCAAGAACATCCACAGAGACAACACAGATATAACTAATATAAACCCCAAATGCTGCAGGGAGGAAGCCAAAGATTAATGGACACAGACAAACAATAAGTGTCTCCCTAACTTATTCCATTAAAATCCATTTACAGAGACTGACAGCATCTCCTCCTCTCATTTGATGCTCACCAGTGCAGCACACAGCACTGGACAGTCAGCCCAGCCAGAGTAACAATTCTGCTATTTTTGTAGTCTTCCCAAATAGAATATTTTCAGATGTCAATGCCTGGTGCAAGAGGAAACACTGAGTAAACTCAGAGAACACATAATTAAAAGCAAAGAGCTGGGAGCCAGGAGATTTGGTTTTCCCACCTCTCACCACACAAGAGACCCTCAGCAAGTTACTTAACCTGCCACTGAGAGTAACTGGGAAGTTAACTCCTGCACTGGGAATGACAGCAGTGCTCCCAGACCACAGATGGCCACATCACGTCCTTGAATCTTATTTTCAAGCTGCCTCAAGTCTACACTGCTGCAATGAATGTGTTAAAAATAGCCTGAAACAAATAGGACTGTGCTGCTTAAATTAAATAATAGAGTCAAGAGGAGCAGAAAACTGCTGGAAAACAGTCCTACATTTCAAAATGGCTTTGTGTCCACTATTATTTATTCCTATGCTTCATTTTCACTGCACTTCCTTACACTCACTTATTTTAAACAGTCCTGCCCTGACCTAGAAGCAAGTCTGTGCTTTATTATTCAATCCTTTGTTCCCTCTTATTGGATAGGTTTTAGAATTCTGTGCGCAATTTGTTCTCTTCACTCCTAATGTAAGCAGCAACTTATCCCCCTCCAGCCCCCCAGCAAGGGAAGTCTGCAAGGGATTTATTTATCCTGGATATGAAGCACTTGGAGGCTGATCCTGGACAGTGTGGGGGAGTTCAGCTCTCCTGTCACTCACACCTGTATTCTGGCCAAACACAAACTGCTAAAAGGGTTTTAACTTCAAACTGACAATGTGCTTTGAGCATAAACTGGAAAAACAACACAAGCTCCTTTAAATCAGGCTTAGGGAACCTCACTTTGAGACTGCAGAAAATACGGATTAGAACAGACTGTGGCTATAGCACTCTCAGAACCAGAAAGTATTCACTGTGTTCAGGACCAGAAGAAATAAAATACATGGAGAATGGCTGGATTTATCAGATTTGCTGGTACATCTCACCTCTGTATACACCTTCCCTAGAAATCCCTTTAACACAGCTACAGTGAAAGATGGGCTCATTTGAACAAATTTCACTATTCCCAATATATTCAGTTCATAAGTATTCTACTGTATTGTCACATTGTGGACAGTGCTTTTTGCAAGCCTCTATTTCTTTTGCTTCCTATTTTGTGTGAGTCTGCACAGTTTTTAAAACAAGAGAAAACAAACCACAGATAGATAAATCCACAAAATGCACTGCAGCCTGATTCCCTCTGAAAGGAAGCCAGCTCTGGAGCAGACAGTGATCACAGACCTGCCCTTTCCAGTCACTGCCATGCAGGAGGAGTGGCTCCAGCCCTTCCCTGGAGCTCCTACAGTCACACAGGAGAGCTCTGAAGACAGAATCACAGAACCATGGGATGGTTTTGGTTGGAAGGAACCTTAAAGCTCATCTTGTTCCACCCCCTGGCACGGGTAAGGACACTTTCCACCATGCCAGATGACTCCAAGCGCTGTCCAACCTTGCCTTGGACACTTCTAGGATGGGGCAGCCACAGCTTCTCTGGGCACCCTGTGCCAGAGCCTCCCCACCCTCACAGGGAGGAACTTCTTTCTAATGCCCACCTTCCTTCAGGTTAAGGCCATTGCCCCTTGTTCTGTCACTCCTCATCTGAAGACCCTCTCCAGCTCTCCTGGAGCCCTTTAGACCCTGGAAGGGGCTCTGAGCTCCCCCTGGAGCCTTCCCCTCTCCAGGTGAGCACCTCCAGCTCTCCCAGCCTGGCTCCAGAGCAGACGGGCTCCAGCCCCTGGAGCATTTCTGTGGTCTCCTCTGGATTCACTCCAGGAGTTCCACATACTTCTGACACTGGTGCCCACAGCTGAAGGGAGCTCTGCAGGTGGGGAATGACCTGAGCAGGACAGAAGGAAAGAATTCCACCCCCATGAGCTGCCCACACCATGAGATGAGTCCAGGATAAGGCATCTGTGCAAATTCATCAGGGGCTCCTGAAGAACCTCTGAGTGATACCTGCATGTAAGTGGAAGCTGAAGCACCCAAGAGATCCCTGTTTGTGATGTACCTACAGAGCTGTGCCAAAAACAGGACAGGCACACCCTGTGCCCATGGAAGTCTCCCAGAGGCCATGGTGAACACACCAGGAATGGGACCAGAGCCCAGCCCACGGCAGTATTGACAGGACACTCGTCACACAGGACATGGTCTGACTCTCCAACCTCTGCTTGTCGAACTAAAGGTTCCCCTCCTGCTCTCACCCCAGCCCACAGGGGAAGCCAACGATTCCTGGGAAACCCTGTGCCTGCCAGGCTCCCCAGGAGAAACAGGCACATGTCCTTATTAGAGGCAGCAGATGAGATCCTCACTAACCATTCCACAGGGCATCTTTAGAGCAGTGCCAAGCCCATGGCACAACGGTCCAAGACAGGATGTTAAGCATAAGCTCCATGATTGGAACTGCAGGGGAAATTTAAAGCAGCAAGATGCAATTAGCCATGGCGGAATTCAGCTCCATGCTGAGGCTGCCACTGCTCTGCAATGAAAGGGCTGAGCAGGTCTGAGCTCTCTGCTGTAATTCCAGAGATCTGCAGCACAGGGTCTGGGCACACCCCACTTACCTCTTCCCTGAACACAGATGCTTGCTCTTTGCAGCCAGGTAAACGCTGGATAAAACTCACCACCTGCAATTGCATGTAAGAGAAAGAAAACACAGACAATTAAAATGAGACATCATCAAGAAAAAACCTCTAATTTGTGTATGAGAATTCCCTATGCAAGAATGTTTAAAACTTTAATACTCAAAACTCATTAATGAAGGATATAGATGGAAAACATTGCTAGGTTGCTGCTGCAACTCCTCTGCATATTTTGGTTACCACCAATAACTGCCCCTATTGCCATTTGACCATTTCTCTCCCTGTAAGAATCCAGCTTTTCCACTTTTCTAGAAGGTTCTCAGAGAATCAACATTATTTTTCCAGATAAAAAGTTATATATGGCTTAGACTACTTTAAATTCACTCTCAACTCCACTTTCTCTACAGTACTGTTGGAAAGTAAAACAAACATAAAAAAAGGATTTACACAGTTTCCCAAGATGACATGCCTCTAAGAGACAAGATAAACCAACTCAATGAGCACTACTGGTTTACCAAAATGCAAAGGCAGAAGAGCTGGAAAGGAAGACGGAAGGCAGAAGAGAAGGAAAGGAGTTTTTGGTTTAATTTAATCTGTGCTGGGTGCACAGGATGCACGGAACCAAAAGGATTAAACAAATAAAAGTTAATTTTACATTTCACATTAGGGAAAACCTTTCTAGGCAAGGAATCTGTTAACATTTGGAATAATCTCCCTGGACTCATGCAAGCAGCCTGGGGTTACATTATATAACACCAAGGAGTGTGAGGAGTAGCCCTGTGTGCAGTCGAGGATGACTTAATGTGCATTGTCTTCTCCAGCTGCAGCTTCACTGGTTCACAGGAGATTTGTATATTGAGGCGTAATCAGATCAAACATCTCCTGTTAATTGGATGCCCCGTTGCAGGAGCAGCTCTGCTTCATGAGGCGTAACCATGTGAGTTGTTGCAGATGTGACATTTCTTCCCTGTACACAAACAAGCAGCTGGGAGGGGTCACTGTCAGATTCAGGCTCCTTTCAACTCAAAATTGTCAAAGTCTCTCCTAAATCACATCCCTGTACCTCCAGATCCTCCTACCCCTAGACTTGGAGTCAATCCCTCCCCTGCAGTTCCAGCCAGGCAGGAACGGGGCTCTCAGAGTGCCCTCCAGGTTTGCTCTGCCCTGGCAGGAGCAGCTCTGACTCCTGTGGTTTCTGTTATGTAACCTGAAAGCAGAGCATCCCTCTCCTTTGTCCTCCTCTTCCCCTCCATCTTAAAGGCAAACCCTAAAATCCACATCTCTGTTGGACAGTGACTCCAAATTTTCTTCTGCAGAAGTGTAAATATTAATAATCAATACCTATTAATAATCAATACCAAACCACTACTTTCCTTTTGAGTCCCCCTGTCTGCTAATAATTAAAACACAAATGAAAATCTTTTTGCCAGGTCTGGCTCCTTTGAGAATTTACAAGACAGTTGGACCCCTGGGGCAAGAGCTGAGTGCTCTTCAGTGTCTGTGGCACTGAGAGGCTGGCAGACATCTCCAGGGAATGAATAACCTGGGCTTGGCTTGTTCCTGCATCCTTCCCTGCACAACTGCTGCTGGCTACTGTCAGTGACACGGAGTGACAGACCTTTGATCTGCCCCAAAGTCCTTTGTAGGGACACTGCAAGCTCCCTGCGCCACTGGAGAGGCCTCTTGAGCAAACAGCAGCCCCGGGGTTTACCAGGAATGGAGAACAGAGAGGGAAGAAAGATGCAAGAGGAGAAAATGGGAGAGAAGGTCCCCTGGGCATGAGACAGACCCCACTGAGCCACAGAGACCTGCCTGGCTATCACTGCTGGGGAGGAGGGTTCCCAAACCAAGATAGGGCAGTTGAGGGAGGCTTGGGAGCACAAGAACAAAACACCACAGGAATCCAACACAACTCCACAATACTGGTAGGGAAGCCTTGAACCCTGAGAAAGGCTGAGACGGAGAGGGCTCAAAGTGAGGGTGGGACAGGTGTTGGACAGGGAACATCTCAGTGGGATCAGAGCTTTTCTAAAAGAAGGTAACAGTCTGCTGGCCCTTCCTGCTGTAACCATCCCATGGCTCAGAACTGCCTGCTGGAAACTCTTACACTCCCCAAGCACACTGGAGAAGTGAAAGGGCTTGAAAAAGAGCTTTGTGCAATCCTGAGAACACCCTGGAAATTGGACACCACCCTTCTGGAAGGTGCTGATGTGTGGCAGACACACTGAGATCAGCACAGGATTGATGGCCCTGGTGACAAGGCAGCCCCACACTGCACTCCTCCAACAGCTACTGCAGGACTGGCCCCTCTGAGGCCACAGAGAGGAGCTGGGTTAACTGGGATTTCGAAATCCACTTACACTTGGCACAAGGACAGTCCCCCCACCCGGGGTACTGGCATTTGAAGCAGGATTAACTAATGAACAATACAACTCTAGCACATCTTAATGTTCTTCTATGAGTCGATAGTCTGTGCTCTGAAAACATCACAGGAAGCTTTCAATAAATACCAAAGCTGCATTAAAGTAACTACTCTTAGTGACTGCTCAGTGTTACCACGACTTTCTTAGCTTGAGGGCCCCTAAATACTGCTACTGCTGCTCCTCTGCCATTTCAGCTGCTCCCAACCAGCAGAGAATGAAAGGAACGTTTTTTTTCCTTAATGTGGGTTTTATAAAATAAAAACAGTTCTTCAGCCTGAAACCAAAGGAGAATTTTACACCCCCATTGCTCCTGTTTCAGATCAGCACAGGACTCCTTTGGACTCCTTCAGGACTCCTTTGTGCAGCAGAGTTCAAAGCACAACCCAACAGCAAATGTTTGCCCTGCAGGATGTTGGGAGCCCAAATGCCAACAGACCAAATGTACTTTGGACACCCTAAAACACAGCAAGTCCTGCTGCTTTCAACTCCCAGATCTGTGGCTACATTGCACTGCACATGCTGATCCTCCAAGTGCTCAGAGAGAACCCAAATTGATTCCTCTGGGAATTTGGGATGAACATAATTTAAACCAGACGCACTTTACTGAAATTCAAGATACAACCTGTAATGACTTCAGCCAGTACATTGTGGTGCTGCAACTGAGCTTTTTAATGTGCCATTCACACTGCTACTGGCAGCCAAAAGTTCCCCAGTTGTTTCAGGCTGCAGCAGAGTTCAGTTTATTCTGGGTTTGAATCACTATATCCAGTGCCCTGCATCCATGTCTGTGGTCCCTGCTCACACTCATCTGTTATCAAACAAATATCCCAGTTAAATTTACACAGCAGTTGCTTTAAAGGTCAGCTGCAAAGGACAAATTTTATTTGGCTTGGATCCTGACACTGTACTGCCATGAAGCGGCCTCCTGTTTTATCCAAAAGAAAGAGATTTTGATTATCATGTCAGAGGATTATCTGCTTCCGACATTATTGATTTCATAAAAGACTTTTTGGAAAATCATTGGAAGCTTTCTCAAAAGGACAGGAACAGTAAATCTTTCAGAGATTTTTTTTTCCTCCAGAGTATGAATTTAATTCTAAGACATTTTTATTAAAAAGAGCAAAAAAACACAACCAAAACCCAACACTACCACCAAACCACAACAACTCAAGACAAAAAAGGACCAGGTTTTAAATCAGCACTAATTGCTCTGTCCCTTTTCCAGCTGCTGTGGTTCCCATCTCCCACATCACTGCAAATCCCACCAGACTCCTACCACTCCTCCAGCATGAAGAGCAAAGTCAAGATAGGATTTATTCGATGTTAAGAGGCACTTAGGGAAAATGCACTTTCTAAAAGTCTCTGAAGATCCTCTCTGCATCATGAGCAGCAGTACCTTTTTCCTGCTTTGCAGATTCTCTGCATCCTTGCAAGCACAACTCTATAGCACACTTCTCTGGAATTAAATGCCCTGCAATTAAGCACCAGGATCCAAATTATAACTATTTCCCAAGCACAGAGAGAAATATTTATGTCCAACGCATCGAGGCAAAAACCAACTACTCAGCACACAAAACACTCTGGCTTTTTCACACACCACCTAATTACAGGAGACATCTCAAGAGCTGGAGAGACACATCTCCAGCTGCACAGCTACCTCTGCCAGAAATCAGGTCAGGCTGTGGGCAGTTTTGCTCCCAGGGAATCAGGCAGGGAGATGCAGCAGGAGTGGGCATGCACAGTGCAGTCTGGAATTCTCTGCACTATAAAAGTGAATCAGCAGCAAAGTCACAGGAGAGGGGGAGGGAGATCAGAGAAAGGGAATCTGCTGTCAGAATGATGCTTCAGGCATGAGGACTGAGAAATCGAGGGGTAAATACACAGAGGGAGGGAGGGAGGGAGGAAATCCTTTTGAGGGTAATAAGCTGTGGATACCACAGGGTTAACAGGGGTCCTTCCCCTCCCTGATAAAGGGTCTTGAGTCTAACTTCCAGCTGAGTCAGCTGTGGCACACGCACAGCAAACAGAAGAGCACTGCCTAGGAGAGGGAAGGAAATAAAGATGTCTCCCAATAAGCACTCCAGAGGAAGAGTGCTCTGGCATTCCTGCATCCCGGGAGAGTGGAGCAGGGAACAGGTAACTCACCTCCTCCACAGTCCATTTGGCAACTTGTTTGGCTGTCAGGCCCGAGACCTCCGGCAAGAGCCTGCAGTGCTGCTCCCAGAAGAGATGGAGGCGATGGGTCGGGTTAGAGGCCAGGGAAGGCATGAAGATAGACTGGTGGAGGGCCTGCTGGAGATCCAAATCAGGGCCTGAAAAAGGAAACACGATAAGTCAGAGACAGGCTTCAAGTAGGAGCAACTACATGAAAGCAGGAAGAAGGCTCACAGCCTGGAGGGGAAAGCAAGGCAGGGTGAGCAGAGCCAGGCACAGCTACTGTGTGGCACACGGAGCTCTCAGGACGTTCTCTCCCTCCTGAGCAGGAGAAAGGGAAAAAAAAGGTAAGATCGCCAGGCTGAAGGCTTTATCATTAGCTTCTTCCCTGGAAAATGATGTCATGCTGCTAACAGAGAAGATGTTTGCAGCATATTATTGACAAGGTGGAGGAATTCTGGTAACAGCATCCTCAGCTGGGAACTGATGGCACCGTTCCAGCCCCAGCTGTAGCCAGAGCTCTGTGCTGCCAGCATGGCCTGGGCTCACTCCCCAGGAGACTCCCAGGCCAGGAGTGCTCAAGGTACCTCCAGACATCAGCTCCCTCCTCATGTGTCAAGTGAAGCTCTGAAAACCAAGGCAAAAAAAGGAGGAAGGAATCACCCCTCCCTAATGAGATCACTGGAGCAATGCAGAGTCACGGTCCTGCAGGGACGTGCTGGTTATACAACAGGAAGCCAGGCAAGGATGGGAGCAGGCTGGGAAGTACTCCTCTGGTTTATAGCGGCACGGGTGGGGGGGCTACCCTCGACCCCCCCCCACCCCTGCAGGCTGCCCAGCGCCATCCCGTGGCATCTCCAAGCATTCCCACTGCATCCCAGCCCTCGGGAAGGCTCCGTGTGCCTGGAGCAGCCGCTGCTCTGCCCCTCTGCTGACCTTGCTGCCTCTGCTGCCCCAGCTGCCCTGCTGCTCCTGCTGCCCCTGCTACCTCTGCCTCTCTGCTGCCCCTGCTGCTCGGCTGCCCCTGCTCAGTGGCTCTCAGTGGGCTGGGGTGTAGGATGTGGGGGGTAAGCAGTCACTATGTGGAAAGCACAGAGGAAAACGGCAGAAATACAAAGAAAAAGCAGGTTCCCAGGGCTTTCCAGCTGCCCCCTAACTGAAGGGGAAGCAGCTCTGGAGGTAAAGCCTGTTCTAGTGAACAGTCACTCCCCTGGCCCCAGAGCCCACTCAGCTCATCTCATCTCCACATCCCTATTGGTCATGGGACAGCATCAAATAGCATCAAATTTCTAATAATGAAACCAAGGGAGGATAAATAAAGCCTGAGTAAGAACTGCTCAGTTCAGGAGCTCCTGGTGGACAGAGGGCACAGGACCTGCTCCTGAGAGGGCTGTTACCCCCTCCTTCCCTGCTGCACTGCTGCAGTGGTGGGGACAGACAGACCAGGTCTTGTCCCCACCTCCTGCTCCAAGAGGTCCCACTTGCGCCCAAGGTCTCCCCCACTGCCACATTCCTGCTGGGTGGGCATTACTTCCATCTCAAACCAATTCTTTTTCTCCACTAAGCACAAATCTTTGGACTAAGCCCCCAAACCATGACCCGGACAAGTGACTTTCCCTCTGACAAAGAAGAAGTGATCTCATAGTTTAAATACAGCTGAGAGGAAAGCTCTGGGTAATTGTGAAATTACAGGTCAGTGGATGATTGCATTTCCCTCCCCTGATTTCCATCACTCCATGCAAGGGGAATGTGAAGGGAGAGTGGGCAGCTTTCCCTGCCAGCTGCAACTACAGCTTGGAGTGAGCAGATCCCTCAGCTCTGACTGCAGAACTCAGCACTAGGTAAAAATGAGTATTAAAAAAAAAAAAAACCACAACATCCAGGCACCTGTCCCAGTTTGTGCCTGCTTAGCTATTTTTGATTGGAGACTTATTACCATCTTAAATCCTCCTAAAAGCCTGGTCAGCTCCGTTCTCTGAAATGGCTTTTTATAGTAAATCTGAAAGTTAAGCATATGGTTTGCTAAAGTGATAGCAGAAAGCTGCTCTGATAACTTAACCTGTCACATACCAGGAAAAAAACACCACTGTTTTTCCATTTAGCTTTTCATTTTCTTTTTAATCCTTAAGAGAACCTTTAAAAAGTCCTCCAATGATTCAGAATATGTTTCTGAATACCCATGAGGATCTAAAAAAAGGGGTTGATGGAACTTAAACTATCTGCTAAGTTTTGAGCAAGTCTCCCTTGAGCCCTGTGCTGGCTCTGTCACAGCCTGACAAAGGTCACAGACTGTTTGGGAAGCCCTTGTCACTACAGAGGAGTTTGCAGTGGCACAAAGACCAGTGCAAACTTGTCTTCTCAGTTAATAAATACAAGGCTCCACTCTACAAAGTACTGAATCTTTCACTTCTAAGTAATTTTACCCTTTCTCCTCATTTTAAACGAATTGCCATCATCTGCAGCATGTGCTTTCTCTTGAATGTGGAATCAAAGACAAAAAAAATCTGTGAATTCTGAATGCTCCTTGTGACTGTGGGGATATTGCAGAGATAGGCACACACACAGAAAGAAGGAACAAAACTTAACCAACCTTTCCCATTGCTTTCCTGTTTCACCAGCTGAAACTTGATGTAGGTATGTGAGCACCCGAGCCTGAAAGCAACAATTACAAAACATTTCAGAAGATACAGAAATGAATGTAATTTCTTCTCCCTGCAAAGATAAATGAGATTTATAGAAACTAAAAACTTTTTCCTCTTAAAATAAGCAACAGCTTCATCCCTGACATCTCTCTGAGGTAAGGGCTGTTGTAATAAATTCATGGCCAGAACTCAGATCTGAGTTTACTGCAGGAAATAGAGGGCCCAAAATAACAGGAGGAAGGGAGGAGATTTACCATATCATTCTAAAACGCTCTGCTGCAAAACTTCAATCAAATTGGGCTGTTTGCTATTTACATCTTTATTTCAGATACAGCAGCAGCATCAAGAAACACTATAGTAAATGCATGAAAATTCATCACAAAAGTCTTGTTTACGTTTTTGGTGTGGCTTTGATGGCTGCAGAGGAATCCTCCTCTCCCCAGCCTCTCTCCCGACTGTCTTCTGATTGCTCTGATGGAGTGTGGATGCTGCTTTGACACCACTTTTCACTGTCTGGTGCAGATTTTCTGGAAAGACAGATAAATGACAATAGCTGAGCTGACATTCTCTCTGTTCCCTTTTCCCACAGGAGAGCAAAGCTGGCTGCTCCTAGCAAGTGAGAGCAACAAGCACCATCTTGTGGCAGAACTTTCCTCTTCCCTCCATGAGTAAAAAGTGTTTTATTCCTCTTCTGCAAGGATTGAGAGAGTTTAAGGGAAATAAATCAGCCTCTGTGGACTCAGGCTCTGATCCTAGCAGCTACAGAAAACCACTGTGTTATGGTGAAAGCAAGAGATTTAGCATTTCTTGATACCTCTGGATAACATTTAAGAGTTTCCATTACTAAGTTTGATGCATAAACTGAGCTACAGAGTTGGCCAAAGGAGGGCAAGCAGCAGGATGATACCAGACTTACAGGCTGAATTCAGACATCCCACTATCAGAAAATGAAATACTTAGAAGAAAAGAAATATATTACAATTCTAAAATGCCATTTATTCTGTGAGAATTCAAAATCTCCCAAGAGCTTTATGGTAAGAGTGCTATTGAAATGCAACCAATTTTGGTGTGGAAATTAGGGAATGAAGATGCCTGCACAGTTGTAGCATGGGAGGAAGCAATTTGGCCATGAAGGCTAGGGAGGAGAAAGAAGCATTCATTCATTCATTCATTCCTTTTTTATGGACAAATAGATCTTGAAAATGTTATAAATCTAAACCAATAGATGAACTTTAAAATATAGATAAGCCTTCACATACAACATTTTAATTTTAAAAAATTAAAGTATTGCTGGAGTTTGCCCTAGTGAGACTGGGGTTGTGAAGACTAAAAATTATCTTAAAAAATCCTTCATATCCTGGTGTGTCCCATGACAGGTTTAACTGACTCCTGCACTCCAAGAACCACGGCACAGTTTCCTTCAATGCTGCTCAGCTGCAAGATTTTCTTGTGAGAAAACAAAGTATCTGAGAGTGCTCAGCTTGTCTGCTGCTAAGTGATACATACAGTGCTCAGCCGACCCAGAGTGGATCACAGTTACAGTTTAATAGTGCAAAATAATCTTGGCTTGACAGTTTTAGGACAGGAAACAAAGGAAAAGAATATATTTTAAATTGAAACAGCAAGAAAAAAGTTATGGAGACAGAATGCAATTTCCTTTGTTGGAATGTGACCAGAGCACCAGGATTAAAGAATCAAGAAACTTATTAAGGCATATGAGGGTATAGAAGTGCACTACTCTGTGTTAAGAGTGACTGGGGCACACGTCAATATTACAGACAGATGAACTCAATGCTCCGCTGTGTCACTGCCAATTCCAGTGGTTTTCATCCTTGTAAATGGTTTTGCTCCCCAGTACGTGGCCAAGAGTAAAATCCAGCTCACCTGGATTGTGAAGAGTTGCCCTGAGAAGACTCCCCTGCTCCCAGCAATGGGCCAGGGGTCTCCAGCCTCCTGGCTTTCTGCATCATGTTCCCAGAGGAAGGTCTCTCCCCACTCAGCCGGTCCTGTAAGAGGTTTTCTCTGCTGAGGTTCACATCAGAGTATGGGCAGCCAACTAAGCTGTGATGGAGAAATAAAAAAGAGAGAGGACAATGAAAGCTTTACAGTCATACAGTCTTCCCTACGTCAGGAAGAGAAATCCATCACAAACCCAGAAAAAAGGAGGCCATCACAGGAGATGCTGTTACCCAGCTCTAGGGGTGAGAAAGCAGGGGACCATATGGCAGAATTAAAATCCAAAGTCGTGTTGTTAAAGAGCCACCACAGAGGACAAGAATTCATCCTCTGTAACTTGCTTATCAGAACAACATTTCATGAATCAATGGAGTTCTGCAACTTTCAGTCTGAAAAATTCAAAGCCCTTTGCTGTATTATAAACTACCAGGTCTTCTGACCTTCCACCTGAGATTGTTTTCTTGCTCTTAAAATAATTTACTTGAGAAAAAGCTTCCTCTTCCAAGAGCAGACAAGAAATCAAAAGGCAGAGCACAAAACATAAGCAACCTCTCCTCACTTATACTTTATCATCCTTCCCATGCCCTCTCCTCTTTAACTGTCTCCTTGCATGTTGTTCTTGGGTATATTATTTCACAAATATAACTCCTTCAGTACTGCTGGAATGTAGAATCTGGAGTGAATGAATCTGTTTGCACTGCAGCTATCATGATTATAGTGGTAGAAACAAAATTTATGACCAAACAGCCTGCTTACACACAAGAGGGAGCTGTGATCGCAGTTATAGCTATCTCCAGAATAACTACCCTGAGATCATTTCAGTGCAGTGCAGTTGCTTGATGCTGCATCATTATAATTATTATTGTTGTTGTGGTTGTAGCTGCTGTTATTGTCATTAACAACACTCATCCACATACGTGTAATGTGTTCCGTAACGGGGGCCCCGGACGTGCCCGATGCCCTGGCAGCCTGGAGTAGGACACGCCTGTCCCACAGCTCCCTCTGGATCTTCAGCACCTGACAGCAGTAAAAAAAGGAAGATAAACAGATTTGCACATGAGGAGCAGACTGCACTTAGGAAATTATCCAGCATAACAAAAGCGTGTGCTGTATTTACCTAGAGGAACTTGCAGAGCGTGTCCAGTTTTGTCACACCAGCCTACAGGATGGATGTCAGGGCTGTCTGCATCCACCCAGAAATCGTAGTGATGGTCCCAGCCATCAAAATGTATCTGAAAGAGGCAGAAGTCTCAGGGAAAGACACAGTTCAGGGCATGACTCAGCTCTTATGTTAACTTCCCCCTTTGTTTCACCTTGCTCAGCTTGGGGCTGATTCATTCAATCTTTCAGATCAATTTTTCAGTAAGGCGCAATCATCTCTGTGCTCAGTCTAACTCTTTGTTTTCCTGCATCTGTGTTTCACAGAATAACCAGGTTCTGGTGATACAGTCTGTCACCCCACAGCCCGTGGGACGCTCTAACATGCAAAGTCCAAAGCTATGCAAACACAAACGCTTATTTGTTTTGTTTTCTGTGGATCCCCAAATACCATAAAAGCCAACAAATTTGGTGAGTTTTGCAGTGAACAAGCTGCAATTTTCTGCTGGATGAAGAGACTGCCAGTAGCTCAGATCCAGGTCAGGTTAACAGAGACTGAGGATCACTGGAGTTTAAAGGCTACTGGGTTGTTCATGCAGGAAGGTTTCAATGTATGAATTGAGTATCTTGACACTATGGACTGGCAAAGCTTGGCTTTTGTTCACAGCAATGAGACTCAAAACCAGCCAGATAATGGGGAGTGAACTCCACTCCTGCCCATGTAATCATCCTTTAGGAAGGAGATCTGTGGCCATGGAGTCTCCATCAGTGCAGCCTCCACTTTAGCTGGCTCATACTTAGTTTCTCAGAAGCCAAAGCACAACAGATTATTTGGGCAACATATTTGCATGAAAAGACTAGGTTAAAATGCATTTATGTGACAAATTTGTACTGGAGAATGATGCTGCTTCCCACATGTAGCAGGGTTTAAATTGCTTTGGGTTTCCCTTTCCTGGTAGGAGAAAACCGCAGTCAGGCAGCTTCCCCAGCAGAACACTCCTGCTGCCATCAGTCACACAGATCACAGGGAACATGCCAAGAGATGGGACATCACACTGTCAAGTATTAGTTCAAAACAGTTACGTTAGAACAGTAGCTAACACCAGGCCAATTCCATCAGATTTCAGCAAAACAAAGCAACAGGAACCAATTCCAGCTGGGCAGGCCCAGAGGCCACAGCAGCTGCCAGGCTGTTGTTTGCTGCTCCTTGTTCCCAAGTGTTGTTTTCCCTGTGGTGCCCATCCCAGGGTTCTCAGCACAGGCTCTGCACTTGGGAGCAAGGTCATACCTTAACACGATGGCTGTCTTTGTCAATGATTGTTGCCACTCTTATCAAGATGGGATTTCGTCTGTCCACAGCCTCTAACTTCGTATTAACCTGGAATCCGTGAGGAGGACGCTGCAAGAGAGGATTGTAAGCAGAATGCTCAAAAGCCTTGGAGTTCCGAGCTGGCACCTGCTCTGAATGAAATATGCTCCGGTTTCCATCCACCTCTAGCTGCCTTTGGAGCTTTGGGTTATCTCACATGGCAGACTGTTCAGAGGCTAAAATCAGAGTTTCCAAGAGGACTTAGCTGAGTGTTTGTCAGCAGCCCCAAACTGCTGGAGAGGCAGCCTGAGGTGGCTCAGCACAGAGGAGCTGTCCTAGCCAGAACAAGAGACTCTTCCCTCACAGACAAAAGGCCAGGGACCACCACAAGAGGCTCCACTGACTCAGCCTCCCCAGGCTGAGAGCACACCTCCCACACAGCAGGGACATGGTCTTCTCTAGAAGAGGAGACTGAGAAGGGAGATATCTCAGCAGTCCATATGAATATCTCCAGGGCAAGTGTCAGAGGATGGTGCCAAACTCTCCAGCAGGGCCCAGTGACAGGAAAAGGAGCAATGGCCCTGAAATAAAACACTAGAACCTCAACATGAGGAAGAACTTTTCCTGGAGGCTAGCAGAGCACTGGAACAGTTGGCCAGGGAGGGTGTGGAGTCTCCCTCTCTGGTGACATTCCAAATCCACCTGGATGCAAAATTCCAAACCAACCTGTGTCACCTGCTCCAGGTGACTCTGCTTTGGCAGGGGATTGGAATGGATGATCTCCAGCCTCTCTTCCAACCTGACTATTCTGTGATGTCACACCAGCCAGGACAGTGGCCAGTTCTCCACTTTTCACATCTGAATACACCATTGGGTGAAGCCTCTCTTCACTACCCTACATCCTCCCTGGCATCAGCTACAGCTCCTGGCTATCAGTTATCCTCATTACACAGATTACTCCTTATGACAACACCTGTGCTGCTCATGAACAACTGCTGGGAGCTGCTGTGCTGGGGCTCACAGCAGCTCTGGCCCTGGAGCCTCCTCTGCAAACGTTCACTCACCCTTTTCCTCAAACCCTGAAGACTTTGGGAAAACTCCAGAATGTCCTTTGACCTGATGTGTGCCCTTTGCAGCACCCTATGTAACCTCTAAGCAACAGACAGCTTTTACCAATTTTTCCATTAATCGGACTGCAAATTTCTCCTCTGACCTCCTTAGCAGGAGGTTATGGATGCTCATTCAAAACATGTCTCTCTTCACTTCTGCACACAGAGGTGAGGGTTTTAGCAAGAAATGATAAATTGTCTATTTGAACATGACCAAGTTAATGAAATTATTAAAATCACTCTTCCCTCCCAGTCTTCCTTACCCTTGTTATCAGTGGCTGGGGGCAGGAAGGAGATGCACTCCTGAGCTAAGGGGTTTAACTCCACACCTGAAGTTCCTCCTTGGTCATTTCACCAGGACACAGACATGTATCAGACACTGGACACACCACCAAACAGACAATCTAAACTGCTTTTATTTTCAAGAGCATCTTATTGAACCAGCCAACCTTGTCTGTCCTCCCTGAAGAAGAAGCTGAGCGCTCAAGGTCCAAATCCTGCCCAGAAGAGGAGCCAGGCTCTTTGCTTAAGCCTTGCTGAAGGGTTGCTGCCCTTTTGGCAATAGCTTATGAATGTTTTGAAATTGCCAGCCCAAGAGGATGGGCTGAAATAACAATGCTTACATTGGAGCTGTCTCCTGAGTTTTTGGGTGGAGAGTGCAGAAATCCAGACCAAAGACCTGCTATTTGTGCTGATGACCCATGTCTCCAGACTACGTAAGACAGCTCTTTAAAATTGTTAAAAGCTAATTCAGTGAGAAATGCCTGTTCTGGCTCTCAACCCGCATTTTTATGTACTGATTTCCTGTAATTGCTAGCTGGAATAATAATAATTATTTTTAAAAAATCAATAGCTTTGCCATTTATTTGCACTTCAATCCAACCAAGACAGAAAAAAATAACGAGGTTTGATCTTGAAAGACTCCTACTAACTGCTGATATATCAAATACCTTTTCTTTTTTGTCTCATTTTTGAAACACAGTTTTAGATGCTAATTTGCACTCTGGAGTTTCATGAGGGCCAGAACTGGTCTTTCTACTCTTCCCCAAAGCCTGATACCTGAAGGAGCAGAACAGTGGCTGCAGAAATGTCTGGAAAACAGAAAAGAAGGCAGACAAGGCAGCTGCATCCCACTTCAGAAGACACTTCACTTTGGAAGAATCCAAAGAAGGGAGTTCTTGGTACTGAACAGGCTCCCTGTCCTGAGCAAAGCCTCTTATGTTCAGGTGATATCTCTCACCACACTTCAGACCCTGAAAATCTGAGGGGAGAAGCCACAATGGCAGATCTTACAGAGGACTTGTGATGGGAGTTTTAAGTTCACATTTTCCAGCTGTATTGGGATTTCAAAAAAGCTTAGTCCATCCTTGGGGGCAACAACTGTGTCCCACTCACAGGCTCCACTCCTCATCCTGCCCCTGGCTCCAAGGTGCTTCCCAGCCATGGGAAACCTCAATCTCAGGGATGTTTTGGATGTGCTGCAGATAACTCCAGTTAAAGCCCTACTGTTCTCTGAAGAGGCAAAAACTTCTTCCACCTCCCTGACACCACTCTGCACCCTGCACCAACCTCATGTGGACACCTGCTGAAATATGGCAATTATCAAACCTGTCTGGCTGAATTTTTGCCTCTCTTATCTGAGGCCTCCCTGATTGCTTTTCCTCCTCAGTCCCAAAGACCTTTCCACAAAAATACACAGGAGGGCAGCAGGTATTAACCTGCAATTCCCACTTCAGAAAAAGGAACCAAGACAAGTGTCCCGATGGCAAAGAAGAGTTTTTAAACATATTGCAAAGTTTAGCAAGGTGAGTCAGCAGCATGGAACAGGAAAAATCAAATTAAAAGTACAGTCATTTTAGAGGCTTTTGGTTTGTTTCTGCTCACAGTGAGACTCCAGATAAACACATTGAACTGCAAAGAAAGAAACAAAAGCTCATTGTCTCAAGGTGGAGAGAAGCACCCTTACACTGAGTCTGCAAGATGGTCTTAGGGGTTTGGCAGAGATGCTCTTTCATCTGTTAATACATTTATTTCTGTGGAGGGCACAGCTGCCTCCTCCCCAGAAGGACCACTATCCACATCAGCACATGTAAATCCTTGATATGAACTTCTCTACCTTAATTCCAGCCTCACCAGCCAGGGAAGTACAGATTTGCACAACTGCAAGGTGAATTTTAGAAAGGTTTTTAAAACTTCATATAGAGTAGACACCAGATAACCGCATTCTATCTCCTCTCTGTGCCCTCTATCAGGCACTTCCTACATACCTCTGGAAGCCACTGTGGACTGAAGGCTCTGCCCTTAAATCTGCTAATGGAGCCACTGAAGATACTTAGTCAAAAATCCTTTCCAAGCCAGCCTTCCATAGTATTAAAAACCAAAAAATCTTGTATTTTGCTGTGTGTTTTTGTTTTAGTCGCATTGAGATGATCTTAAACTCAAAGTAAACCACAGTTTCACCTTCCTCGCACAGACAAGGTGAACTATGCTCAAATAAAGCCTCTAACAAAAAAGGGTGGATAACAGCACCTGAGCAAGAGCAATCAAAGACATTCACTTACCAGTTTAAAGGCTCTTGCAGGAGCTGCTTGGGAATTAGTTTCTTCCAAGTACTTCTCCCATGAGAAGGTTTTGGAATCCCTGTGTCCTGAAAAAACAGAGAATAAACATTTCTGTAAGAAAAACTCCATATTTACTGTTACAAACAGCAAAAAGGCAGCTCTGTGACACTGTAATGATCACTTACAATGGATGGTGCTGTAAAGTGGCCTGTTTGCTCCTACCCACCATCTTCAGCACCCAGAGCAGCTCTGCCAGTTCCCCAGTTTTACACTGAGCTTAAACCCTGGCGAGTTCACTTCTGCACAGCTTAATCAATTCTTATCCTCTAAAGAAAACTCCAATTGTGAGCTAGTCAGATGATTCTGTGATGTGCAATGGCATTGCCAAGTTAATTTCCTGTTTTATGAACTACTCTATGTGTGAGCACCTGTAAAGACTGCAGAACCTTCTCCTCTCCTGCTGCCCGCTTGCCCAGGCTCAGTAAACCCAGCAGCCTGGAGAGAAAATGCTCCACGAGTGTGCTGCTCTAACAACAGTGCCATGTCTCTCCCTGGCAATTACATTTAAGAAACTGCTCCACGTTTTTCCTATTTCAGTAATGTTTACCCGCAGGACAGGTTCTTTTTGGCAGGAGGGTGCAGTGACTAAATGCAGAGCACCGTCTGCAAACTACTGCATTAAGTCCTTCAGCAGAGAGACCAGAACTGGCTGCAGGTTTTGTGGGGGGCACAGGAAATCCTGATATGAGCAGAGAACTGTAGAGCCCAGCCCTGCTGAACCTTCCAAGAGCAGGGACAGATGAGGTGCTGCTGAGAGGGAATGTTCACAACCCCTTGTACATCTACAGTGAAAACACTGAGGCCAATTCCCCCCATGCAGAGGGATCGGGCAGTACTTCCTGCTCCACTGAACCTGGAACACAGCAACTACAGGAATTCTTGCTCCAGGGCTGTCAGTCTGACAAATGTCAGGCTTAATTTTTTTTATGTTTGCTATTCTTAAGCCGAAAGAGCACTTCCAAGGCCTGAAAACAACACTGGTTTCCCTGTATGTTCTGTCCTCTCTTATTTGCCAACATTCTTTTCATTTACCAAATTCCAGTACAGCAGAAAGAGATGTGGATTCAGTTACTCCTTAATTTCCAAACATTCCATCTAGGAAATCATTAGAGCATGGTGCTAACAAAGCCAAGGCTGTAGTTCAATCCCTGTATGGGCCATTCATTTAAGGGTTGGACTCAATGATTCTTGTGGGTCCTCCCAATCCAGAGTATTCTGTGATTTCCAGAAATTCCATCTAGGAAATCAGGGTACAGATCCCTTTTTCTCCCAGCTCACCCTGAAGGAAATGCTTGAAATCCTTCTCACTTTCTCCCTTCTAAAATCAAATTCAATTATAAATTACCAAACCCTGTTCGATTTTGTCCTAGCTTGCAAGATGTGTCTGGGTGTGTGTGTTCTGTCCCCAGCTGTCAGAGCTGGGGCAGTTCTCTGCTGTTCTTGGGGCAGTTTTCTTGATCTCTCCCACAGCCAATCCTCCCTCCAGGAGATCTCTGCTGTCCATGGCCACTGAGTGTCCCTGCAGGGCTGATCCAATTCCAGCATCCCATGGGGAGATGCTGCGCCCAGGGGAGGAGCCAAGCATTCCTCCCTGGATGCAATCTGAGCCTGGAGCAGCACAGCAGCCTTTGCCCCCTGCATTGCCAGAGGAGCAGCTTTCTGCTGCCCTGCATTGCCAGAGGGAGCCCAGGCCCATCTGCAGCAGCCCTGGAGCTGCAGAGGAAAACTCCCCCCTTGTGCAGGATCCCTGCTCCAGCAGCAGCACAGCTGGCACTGCAGGAGGGCTGAGCCCCCATGGGATGGGGCTGTGCCACCCCTGAGCCACAGCGTGCCAGGGCCTGCTCTCACTCTGGCAGGCTTTGTTTGTATTACTGCATTTTTATTTTTATATTTTCTTTTAATTTTTATTTTTTCCTAATAAAGAACTGTTATTCCTATTCCCATATCTTTGCCCGAGAGTCCTTTAATTTCAAAATTACAATAGGAGGGGGGTGGTTTACATTTTTCATTTCAAGAGAGGCTCCTGCCTTCCTTAGCAAACACCTGGCTTTTCAAACTGAGACAGATTTCTTCAATAAACTATGAAACAACATAAATTGCAGTGGCAAAAAGTAGGAACAACAATATTGTTCAGGCAGTAAAGAGTTCTGAAGTGAACCTGGAACTTGCAAGTATGTAATTATGTGGAAGATATAGTTTGCAGGTTTTTTGGCTGAGGCAGAAAGTAAGTCTCACTTGCAACCTACCAGGTGGTGTTGTCAGTGGGGTTCCAGTTTCTTGGCAGTAGCCAACAGGACGGATATATGGGCTGCTCGTTTCACACCTGTACCAAAGAGGGAAAGTTGGCACCAGTCAGATGGAAAGCAAAAAGAAAGGCAGGATTTCAAATGCTGTCTGATAGGCCTTTGCTGGGTGAGCAGATGCTTTCAGTGGGTGTGATCACGGTGTAGAAGACAAGCACTGCCTCGTTAGAATGTGTAACACTGGGTTTTCAAGGCATTCAAGCTGTCCCAAAAGAAAGGGAAATACAAAGTAAATCTTGAAATGGTTTGGTTGAAAGGGACCTTAAAGCCCATCCTGTTCTACCCCTGCCACGGCAGGGACACCTCCCACTGTGCCAGGTGCTCCAAGCCCTGTCCAGCCTGGCTTTGGGCACTGCCAGGGATCCAGGGGCAGCCACAGCTCTCTGGGCACCTTGTGCCAGGGCCTGCCCACTCTGCCAGGGAACAATTCCTTCCCAATATCCCATCCATCCCTGCCCTCTGGCAGTGGGAAGCCATTCCCTGCGTCCTGTCCCTCCATCCATTGTCCAAAGACCATCTCCAGCTCTCCTGGAGCCCCTTCAGGCACCACAAGTTTTCTTACCTCCAGTGCTTCCCAGACAGCTCAGGCAACCCCCACTGGGGCTGCACTGCCCAGCACACAAACAGGAAGGCAACTACCGGGCAACTGGCTCTTTGTGAAAACCCCAAGTAATTATTTGGATGCCTGAAACCTGATATAAGATCCCAACTTTAGGGCCTGCTTCTAAAACAAAGCCAGTCTACCTTCAGACATGTATCAGAAATAAGAGTCTTTTACCAGTAGTCATAGCTCTCATCCCAGTTATCGAAATGGATCAGCAGCCGGTTTTCCACCATGTCTGTGATGGTGGCGACACAAACCATGGACGGGTTCTTCTTGTCCACTGCCTCCAGTTTCATTCCCAGACGAAACCCAGAAGGTGTGACAGGCTGAGGAACAGGACACCAGGAAAGAGAAATCAGCCACATTCTTGATCACGCCATTGAAATCCCCATTATAAACTCCTTTGATCCCAAAACCCACAGAACAAAACATGCTACAGTGACTATCAAGATGTTTGCAGACAGGATTTTCCGTGAGTTCTGGCAATAACTATTACTAAAAAAGAGCTAATGTGACTCAAAAAACAGCATTTCCAGGTACACTGACCACTGCAGCCTCCCAGGCTCAGACACACCCTGCAGTGATTTGCTGAGGATAACAGGCATTGCACATCCTGTTTTACTGGTGGAAAAGTTAGGAGAGTCTTCAAGGAGAGAAAGTGACTGAGTGGGAAGTAGGGCAGAGCTGGGCCCTTGATCCTACTGGAGTCAGTGACTGTCCACGTGCAGCCTCCAATCCACCGGCCCATGGGCCTCGCGCCATCCCAGTAACATGGAATGGGATGGAGGATTTCACAGGAACTGAGGTTAACAGCCACTGAGAGAGCACCAGTGGGGAAGGATGACAAAAGCTCAAGATCCACAGCCCCATAATTAATCCCACAGCACACATGAGCATGCTGCTGGAATCCAGAAATTATTTTGGAAATTATTAAATTACATGAAAGTGACACAAATATCTTGACTGTAGGGGCACAGCAAAACAGACTGTTGTAATATATTTAATAAATGGCTCAGTAAATCTTTTCCTCCAGCATTAAGGAGGAAGGAAAATACAAATTTTTTCTCTGGAATGTCAGTGACTGGGGAAAGCAAGAAAAATTGTACTGATTTTCCTTCTTAAAAATAAAACACAGCAGGAAGTAGTTTGCATCTGATTGTACCATGGTTGTACCTCTGACATAAGCATATTAAAACCACATAAATATTGTGGTCAAAACTCACTTAGCACCAGACCTATTGAAACCCCTTCTATTCCATATCACCACTTACACTGCTGAGGGTCTTAAAAAGGCTTTTTGGAGCTGCCTGAGCTTTGCAGTTCTTCAGATAGGAAGTCCAATTAAATTCTCCCTCCTTGAAACCTAGGAAGAGAGAAAAAAAGATTGTTTTACATGCCCCTGGTACATTCTGGTGGGTTTTTCAGAAATGGAAATTACCTGGAAAGACTATGAACTTTGCATGAAAACTGCCCTACTATGATCTCCAGGGGCTGTGCATTTCAGCTAAACCAGCTCTCTCTTATTCACCATAATGTCCAATCATTAATCTCAACCTTCAAACGTTTCTAGGAAATTGAATGCAGGAAAGAACTGAATGCAGAAAATAAGTATGTTCTGAAGCACAGAGAGATATTCAATCCAGAGTTTCTGCTGTAACTAACAATGTCAGTCTTTAGGAATATCACAGAGAAGATACTTCGCTCTTTTGTGAGTCACTGTGTTAGTTAAACCTCTTCCCTTTAGCCCCTCAGATCAAGTTCCACGATGAAATCACACTAAAAATGAAATATGCAGAGCCAGGACATCTTAGTAGAATTTATGGTTTCTTGTACACCCCTCTATTTTTTGTCATACCTTTAGGAGGGAGCAGCTTATGGCTTGTTTTTTCACACCAGCCCACAGGGTGGATGTCTGAGGAATCAGCATTAGCCCAGAAGTCATAGCACTCTGGGTAACCATCGAAGTGCAGTCGCATCCTGTACCCCTGGACCTACAGTGAGAGAAGCTCTGATTATCACCAAGGGTCACAAAGGAGAAAAATAATCACTTATAAAACACTCCCTCATGTTTGCACTTACAGAGAAAGTAACTTAGGATCTCATTTATTTCTCAGAAACTCTAGTTGTATTTTAACTTATTTGCTCTCCCAGTTTCCATGCTCCTCTTTCCCCACTTCAAACAGCTGGAAATAGAACTGGTCAGTGGAATCTCCCTGACCCCTGCTCCATGCCATGAACACATTCCTGGGGTACAAAAGCAGCCCCAGAACTTAAATGTCTATACCAGATCAACCCAGATTTCACATAACTGAAGCTGCATAAAAGCATTCTGACTTGTTTAAATTTACTAAATCTTCGGGCCTCATGGCATTGTTCTTTTTCATACTCATTCACTACAGGCAATTAATAGGTTTGCTATTCTTAGTTACAAGTGCAAAAATCTGCCAGTAGGATTTCAGACAAAGATCCTTAATTACATAACACCTTTCCTTCAGTGTCACCATTAATTAACTAACTAAAGTACCATCACTCTTATGTTTCTACTTTTTATTGAAAAAAGAAATAATTCTAGATGTACATGGGACTTTTGGAATCAAAGACAAGAAAAGCAACTACCTCAGCAACTGTGAGAACACAGAATCGAGAGGGGTGTTCAGGATCCACCCCTTCCAATTTCATTCCAACTTTAAATCCATTTCGGCCTTGTGGGAATGACTGATACTGTGAGAGGGGAAGAAACATTTGTTTTTAATTCCTAAAGACAAAATCTATTGCAGAGCAGTCATAACATACTTAAGGCTTCAATTTTTATATTTCAGGCTTCAAATGCTCAACTCAGAGAAGAAAATCCCACCCCAAGTGACTGTGGCTCCAACAGACAGGTGCAGGCTCAGGGATCAGTAATGGCACCATCGCCTTATTTCACATTTACTCGTTATTCTAATTAATCTCTCAAAACCACTGCACTGTTGCAATTGGCTACGAACGCATCTTTGAGCAGATGCAGAAATGAGCTCTTCTCAAACACAAAAGAATCCCCTTCCCAGCTCAGTGCAGAATCAAAGAGCTGGGAAAGTTACAATCACTTTGCATCAGTCCAGACTCCCATCAAAAGGTAACTTGTCAACTTCAAATGGTGAAAGGGACAAGGCAGGCTTGATCTGCAGCCCAGTTTTAGAGTTATTCCAGAAAACTTTTGTGTTTTTCATTTATCTGCAGTCTTAATCCAAGTGAAACAGTTGAAATACAGTAAAAGTTAAAAAGCACTCTGAATTGGGATTGCAAATGACCCAGTGCACGACTGGACCTTCCTTTTAAGCTCCCTCTGGAAGGACCAACAGCCCTGATCTCTGAAGAGCTCACTGGGAGCTGCACATTTAACTGGGTGCAGAGGCAGCTTCACCAAGGCTGAACTTGGCCTCTGGCACTGCCATGTGACTGACACAAGCCCACCCTCCCTCCTGGCACTCCCAGTGTGCCCACACCATTGCCTGACCAGCACAGGGACAGGCTGGGAGGGTGGGAGGGTGTCACAGGACATGTGGAGGGAGGCTGCCCCTCTCCAGCTGTCCTTGGAAGCTGCCTAACCGCCCACTGGTCCAGACGAGAGCAGATCCAAACAGCTGCTGCTTATTTGTGGGATTCAACCAGCATTTTTTACACCCTGCTTTGGGATGAGATGCCCAGGGCAAATGCCTGTTTGCCTGGCCTACTTGTACCAAAACTACTCAGAAATACAAGTGCTAGCTCAAGGGCGGTCTCCAGTCCCACCTCCACCGAGCTGGTTATCCTGTGACTGCCAGTAATCCTGTAATGTTGCCTGAGAAAAACAGCAAGAGAGTGAAAAAAGCTGCCAACCTCTCTGAACAGCTTTTGGGAAGCAGCTGGCATCTGTTCCTCTTCCAAGTAGGAAGACCAGTTCCATACCTTCTTCTTTCCAGGAAGCACTAATTAATCAAAAACAACAAGAAAATGAACGCTTCTCTCTGATGCCTCCTGCTCTGCTTCTCCTCTCTTCTCCTTCTCCTCCCATGTTTGCTGTGGCACCCCAGAAGAGGCAGTGTTACTCAACTTCTGAGGGAAGGTTTTGCTTTCCTTCTCTGCTTTTGCTTGCTTTTGGAAACTCCGGCAATAGGAAAACTGCGCTCATTCCTCAGGAAATTAAAATTGATTGTATCACAGCTCAAATGAACTGTGGCACCTGGACTGCTGGCAAGATGCCCATGGAAAGGTGCCAAGGAAGAGTCTGGACAAGACAGAATAACTTAAAATTCTGGGAATTAATTCCTCCTCCTGACATTTCACAGAGGAATAAGGGGTTAAATATAAACTAACAGGCAGCACAGAGAGGCACATAATTGCAGCTAAAATAAACCTAAAATAAAATAAATTAAAAACCAAGTGATTTTTTGCTAAGTTCACAATATTTTTTTATATACACACATATATTTATAACCTCCTAATAATACAATGCATCTACTAGAGAGGCAGCTCCCAGATGATGGAAATAACTTGGATTCATTCTGGTAGAACAACAGTCATACACACAGAAAATTACATTCTAAATGTACATTAAAACTTTACCCCCCAGTTACATACTGACTGATTTAAGGTATATAATACATTTAACTCATAGTCTACAATCAATCATGTTGTTTACAATTTATTTTTTACTTAGCACTCTAGGCTGTGACTGAAGCTCTCTAAAGTCAATGAGAAAAAGATTCTTATTATCTTCAGTGAGCTCTGGATGAAGCTGACTCCTTCCAGATCCTTACCCTGTGTCCATTATGCAGGCAAATCCAGGATATTCCTGCTAATACACCTCTGAAGCTGACAGTGGTAAGAGGGTTATGGACGCAATAAGCTGTTCTGAATGTGAAATGAGCTCTCCTGTCCTTTATTCTTCTGTTTATTATTATTCACTTTATAATAGCTACTAAAAAAATCTATAAACATTAAAGAAAAGAGACTATGAGCTTAGCTCACCTTGTTTTATTGGTTTAGTGTTTCTGCGGCTTTTCATATTATTTGATTTATTCTTCTCCTAGACACAGATACGTTAAAAAGAAGTTTAGCAAGATTGTTTTTCCTTCCCTCTGATCATCTCACAATGCAGGTACAACACGGATGTAACAGGTAACTAAAAGGACTACTAGCTAGCATTGCTGTCTCTTTAACAACCCTGAAAGAACATCAGGAGGGAATGTTACACAGATAAGCTGATCTTGGTATCCCAAAGTGCTTTACAAGTTATTAAATATATGCTACTGAAGTTCATTTAAATGTTAAAGAGCAGCACAGGACCAAAATCTCCATTACAATACAGAGGATTTGCTTTCTGCAATGCAGGATTTGCTGCTCACATCAGCAGCCTTACTGGAACAGTCCTTTTTCCTTTCCCTTTCTTACATCCATCTATGCCAGGGAATGGATACAGGGGGGAAAAAAAGGAATTTATGAAGCCCTGAAGGAAGCGGAAACTTCAAGTAACTCCTGTCATAGATGAGCACCCCAGACAAAGTGGTCTCTCTGTGTCACATTCCACACCCAACCCTCATTCCCGTTTCTTCTGTGTGTTTGCAAACTCGGGCTTGATTCCTCCCAGGCCATCATTTCTCAGAGCAAACCAAAACCAGGCAAAATGTGCCATACAAAGCTGCCTGCCAAATACTCCCCAAAAGGGACAGGGGGACAGTTTCTAATGAGAACGAGGAGAAGGGGGAAGAGAGAGACTGCAAGGACTTCTGAAAACATCCATCCCTTAAAACATCTCACCCACATCCCAAAGAAAAGCTGAGCAAGACGATGAATTAAACTGCTCATGACAGCTGAGGCTGCAGCTTTATAGCCCCTGTTCTGCCATACAGAACCCTGCATTATGTGAATAAACATAAAATGGCTCAGAGAGGCACTGATGAGCAGAAGCAGAGCACAGGGCCCCAGGAGGGGGTTGGGGGCTGCAGGAAATTGAAGGAAAGATCAGCTCAGAACTGAGGTACTGCTGGTTATGCACCACTAATACAGGTTTCTGGTAGTGCAGTGAGAGTACATGCCAGTATGCAATAAAACCCAAACAAACCCTGTGGTTTGACATTGATCTTCAATATCACACAACAGTATTTGAATGTAGCTATTCTGGAGACGTGGTGTTATTACTGTGAACTCCTGACTTTCACTTCACCTGAGCTATTCATTCACCCCTGTGACTCCTTAGAACAGATTTCCCATCACTGATGTAAATCCGGATCAGACCCAGATCATTCCCTGGGTACAGAACAAGCTCCCTCAGCCCAGTTGGCACTGCACAAGGAACTCTGAGATAACTGCCCTTGGTTTTCACAGCTCTTCTTAAAGGAAGTACATGCAGCCTCATTTACCTCATCCTCAAATGCATTTTCCTCCTCATCGTCCGAATCCAAAGGCAATCTTCTCTTCCTCCGGAGACGTCTGACAGGTCTGCCAGCCTCAGCCACCTGACAGCCACTGCTGGTAGTAACATTTCCATTATTTCCTGTTTCTGCAATCATCTGGAATGTCTTTGATATCATTAAACATCCAAAATTAAAAACAATATAAAAATAAAATATTATTCCTGCACTGTTTCCAGTGTCTCTGAACCGCTTGAAATGAGGAGGCCTGGGCTGAGGACCTGAAGAAATGAAAGGTGTCTGCAGGATTTCCTGGATATAGAACTGTAACACTTGGTCTGACAGGTTCATTCTACTCACAGCAACACCAAGCTCCCTTTAAATGTTTTCAAACAAAAAATGGGGAAAATCTGGGATTTCTGTACCTCTCCCTGTGCTGCTGGGAGCCTGTTTGAGTACAAATCTTTCCATTCTCAAAGCAATCCATTTGCTCACAGGTTTGGGAATCAAGAGCAGGGCACAGCTTGTCTTGGCACTGCAGAAGTAAAGAAAAAGACAACTATCAAATTAAAATGTTAAAACACCTTTGAGGCAATGAGTTCTGCCAAAGTCCTTTACAAACTTTCATTAACTGACACTCAGTATCCCATTGTGAGGGAAGTAACCATCACCTGTGTGCTGCCACACCACCTCAGCAGAGAAAACCCCCTTTTATTGGTAATGTTTTAATTTTGGAACACTGGTCTCCAATAGTACTCTCAGGCACTTCTTGGTTGACTTGATGATCTTAAAGGTCTTTTCAAACGTTAATGACTCCTTGATACTATCTGTGAGAGAGCTCTCTGCTGAAACAGTGAGTAATTTAATCAAAGGAAACTGGTGACTACGAAGTAAGTGATGCTGAACAGCCTGAAGGGCTGACCCCAGGCTGAAGGGCCGACCCACGTTGCAGCAGTTTGTGGAGAACTGTTGCCCATGGGATGGACTCATTTTGAGAAGTTCATGAAAAATTGTCTCCCACGAGAGGATTCCCTGCTGAAGCAAGGAAGGACTCTTGACTCCCCTCCCTGAGCAGCAACAGAAACAACGCTGTGATGAACGGACCATAACCCCCATTCCCATCCCCCCGCGCCACTCAGGGGAGGAGGCAGAGCTGGGAAGGAGGAGGAGTTTGACACTCATGCCTGCTCCAGTACAGCGCCGCACACGCTCAGCCTGTCCTGCTAAGGACGTCACAGGAAATCCAGATGCAGAACTAGAAAACCCATCCAGACACACACAGGGCAGCTTCGGGAAAAGCATGACACATGGCAGACTTCAGAGATTCATCCTTGGAGCTTAAAACACAGGCCATGCAGGAACACTTTACTGGTCCAGATAAGATTATTAAAGTGTGTTAAATAGTGTCACCATGCACCTTTTATTACTCCTGCCCTGCAAATGACACCAAGTATAAAAAAATTAAACTAAAAAACCACCTTTTTGATGAGTAAATAGCTGCAAAGATTACCCACTCCTTGATCTTCTGTACTGTGTGCACTACGGAGCTACTGAACTCCAGAATGAAAGAGGCAAGTCAAAGGTGGTTGCACTTGCAAGTTCTGCTCCAAAGCTTTTATTCCAAGCACTTCATTAGTCTGAGATCTTTTTCAGGCATCTGCACTTCACTGAAACTTCAGTCTGAAAGCATTTGCTTCACTCTGAAACAGGGCTCCTTTGTTGAGTGGAGAAGCCCCCTCTGTCTTCTACTCCTATGTGCTTCCTGGTCTCAGAATCCTGCCTCCGGCACCCTACCAAAGCTTCATCCCAAATGTTCTTCCCTCTCTTTTATCTAAAGCTTGTATTTTTTAAAGCTTTAAATATGCTGGACTTGCTTCTGAAATGCTCACATCCTTCTGTGCAGCCCCAAGGAGACAGAGCATCATTTCATTTCAACACAAAGAGAAATATCCCATTCTGAAGAAATGCTAATTCTAAGTGGACTCAGCTTCCTGCAGGATTCCATCCAGTTCATCTCCCTCAAACACTTCAGGAGCAGCAGCGTCCTGGTGCAGATTTCAGAGGCTGAGGCTGATGGGACAGCTCGGTGCCATGGCAGAAGGACAGTCAGTGGAAGGAGATCTCCAAGCTCCACATGCTGTTCCAGACAGAGTTCCTGTGCCCAGGAGCTGGGAAGCTGCCCGTGGCACTGCAGGAGCAGAGGTCTCCAGGGCAGTGACGCCCCTGCACATGAATGAACAGTTCTGGTTCTGCCCAAACCAGTGCAGACAGAGGCTAGGGCTCCCTCCTGCCAAAATCTCACAGTGCACCTGTGGCCAGGTGAGCTGGGGAAGCCCAACCCCAATCCCAGAACACATAAATTTGTATCAGAAAAACAATGAGCATCTTTACTAACAGTCTCTGATCTGAGGGTGATGCCTGGCTGATCATGGGGGGAACCTCCAGTTTCATCCCACAGCTCTATCCCTCATTCCTAAATTCTGGAAATGCAGAATCTACTATCAGGACTGAATCTTCCTTTACGCAACAGAGCTCAGTAGAGCAGGTTTGCTAATATGAAATCTACACAAACCCTCCAGAAATAATCTGTCCTTCCAGAGATGTTCTTGAATGGTATTAAGGAAAAATGCATTTTGTGCATGCAAGAACTGGAATATAGCAGGAAGAGAGAGGAGGAAAAAGGATTAAACAGGAAAAAAAAATATATTTGGCATCTTAAGGACAAAGCAGCTCTCTGGGCAGCCAGTTATTGTGTTCCAGCTGAACATTCCAACCAGACCCACTAACCAAGGTACTGAGGGCTCTTACACTTGATCATCTAATATAAAAGATAACATTATTATTTGGTGTCTTTCAGTCTAATAAATAATGTGGTGCTTTGTTGATTCTCTGCTATTAGGAGGAATCAATAAAAGTGAAGCTGTTTCTGCAATGGAATGTTACAGCTAGGTAAGGAGCAGAAGTGCAATGACTTGGATTGAACGCAGGGCAAAAGTTATACCACTGCAAAATAACCCAAAGGAGCCAATGGACCAATTCCATGTTTTATGGGAGTGTAGACCGCTGATCTCAGAACACCCCAAGCATGAAGGTTTATTCACATCTGCTGGCAGAATTGTCTCCTCATAGCTTAAGGTCCTTCACAGCCCTTCCCCACTGCACAAAGGGAGAAGGAGGAAGAAAAGGAAGATTATGAACACAGGTGAAATGTCGGGGACCTGATTCTGAACGCCTGATGTGGTAACAACAGCAACCACCTGATTTTTCAGAGCTCTCAAGTTTCTTCAGCTCAAATTTATTTCACTTGAAATTGATCTTTTCCTCCCCAAGACTCAGAACTTGCAGCCTTGAAGGCAATTCTGTGTATTTGTTTTCAGCACAAAGGAACAGAACAGCTGAATACCTTCATTTGCAAATGTCAACAGCCACTCCCCCTCCTCTAACACAGAACCCCAGGTTTGTGATCATCAGACCTTGGTTCTGATTCATGAGAGTCCTGTTTGCCCCTGAACTCCATTCTTGACCTGAAGCCTTCCAGGTGCTCAACTTTCTACCTACAGGTTCAGTGTGAGCATAATTCAACCAAAGGCAGACCCACAGACCTGATGCTGGGCAACCCAGGACACTTCAGCATTCCTGCAGCTCCAATTCCAGCACCACCACAGCTCTTTATGATTATTTTAATTGGGCCAAAAGCAGGATAGATGTTTGCAAATGGCAATAGGAAATATATCTGGGACAACCTGTGTAGGAGTTCCCCAGCTTCCACTGGTTTATGGGAACTGCAGGTGTGGAACATCTGTGGCCGTGTCCATGTTCAGGGTCACAGAACACATCCACATCCCCATGGCTGCAGGGAGAGGCAGGAATTGGACTCAATGAGCCTTGTGTTGGGTGGTATTGAATATATTAATATTTGATGTAGCCTTGTACATCTATAAACATTTGTTTATAGCAAACGTTTGGTTGCCAGTTTCACCAAGGGCAAGTCCACCCCTTTTTAGATTTTATTCTTTGTGTTCAGGCTTTAAAAATAAAGAAGCTCAAGTACCAAGATTATTTACAAAGCTCCCTCTAGGAGAAGGAGTTTGGAAGTTACTTGGACAGAAGGAATTAACTTGGAGAATTTACTTCAAACTGGGCCAAGAAAAATGTCAAAAATCACAATGTAGAAAATAATCTGGAACTTAACCAGAGAAGACCTGATAAAATAATTGGTCTTTCTCATCTCTGCATTTCATAAATCCAGTAGAACCCACAGAAAAATAAAATAATCACTTTTCTTATAATGCTCCCTTATTAGTAAAATCTGCATTAAAATCAAGACAATCCAATAAAAGGAAGCAAATGGGGCAATTAAAAAGAGAAACTAACATGAAACATTTTGAAGAACCATAGTCAGGCCCAAATATTCCTCATTTGTCCCAGTTTGTGATTTCTATTCATCTTTAGCATTTTAAGTCTCAGAAACATTAAGGCAAAAGAAGATACTACAAAACTGAGATGAGTCATTCAGTTCCAAGTTGCAGATTCAGATTTATGAAATGATAAATGATTGCCAGGCTGGCAGAGATAATGAAGCCTAATTAATATGCTTCCACCCAGACCTATATGCTTTATCTTTCGACAGGGAATCCACAGGAAAAGGCCAGAAATACTCAGGTTTTCATCTCGTTTCTGCCCCTGAACCAGTGCAGGCTTGGGAAACCACCTCGTTGTTACTGAAGAAAACCAGCTTTGGCTTTTAACATCCATCTTACCTTTGTTAGGAGATGAAAAATTAAAAAAAAAACCACAAAAAACAAACAAAACAAAACAAAAAAAAAAAACGGGAAAAAAAGAGTAAAAGTTCACTCAAAGTGAGTGTGAAGGCTAAATGGGTAGATAGGGGTTCACTCTACTTCTATAAACACCATCAGACTTGATGGGAAGAGAAATATTTTAACAGAAATCCCATTCCAGGTGCTGCCAGAATAACTTCCAATGACATGAGGGTTTCAGTGTCTCTCTCTGGTGAGGAATGCAATGGTGCAATAAACCCAAACACTGTAAATCAAGTATTAACGTGAAGTTTGCAGCACTTCTGGCTAAGCTTCCATGGACCAGGAGGCAAAATCCCATTCAAGAAGCACTCGGCGTAGAGGGAACCATCTGACACTGTGCTGTTCTGGGAATAACTGATTTACAAATCACCTTTCTGCCCTGAAAAAGGGCAGGAGCTGAGCAAAGCTGCTCCTCTCACTCACCGCAAACCAGCTCTGAGAGCTCCCATCTCCTCGGAGCTCTGCAGCGGTGTCTGACACCTGACATGTGACATCTGCCAGCCTCTCCTGTGCCATCAATGAGGAACAGAGCTGCACTTTAAACAGAAACACACAAACCCCATCATGACTCCTTGCAGCACAACTAAACTCAGAACTGCTGTCTTGGTTTGGAAAGACAGGAGTCTGCTAAGGAAGGCAGGAGCCTCCCCTGAAACGGAGAATGTAAACCCTCCCCACCCCTCCGAATTGCTACAATTTTAAATTAAGGGGCTCTCAGGCAAAGATATGGGAGCAGGCAATAACAGTTCTTTAATAGGGAAGAAATAAAAAGAATAAAATAAACAATACAGTCCACTGGAACAACACTGACAGAGTCAGAACCCAACCTGACACCCTGTTGGTCAGGGTGCTAGTGGCAGTCCGATTGAAAATGTGGCTGCAGTCCTCTGAAGTATCAGGTGTGGTTCTGTTGGAGCAAGGGGGTTCTGTAGAGAAGGATGTAGTCTTCCTCTGAAGATCCAGGAGGAAAAGGTAGCTGCTGTTCCTCTGGGGAATCTCGTGGAGAAAAATAAACTGAAACTGCAATTTCAGAATCTTGGAGTATATGGGGTAGCAGTGCTTGGCTCCTCCCTCTGGGCGGAGCATCTCACAATGGGATGTTATAGTTCTTATCAGTCATGCACCGATATTCAATAGTCTGTTATCAGCGGAGGTCCCTCCCGAGGAAGGTGTGAATGTGGTCATTCAAAGAGAGAGATAAGGCAAACTGCTCACTTGACAAGGTAATCAGCCATACAGATGGTAATGGAAAACATCTTGCATGCAATCTTCAACATTATCCACCCCTTTTCCTATTTCCATCTGTATCACAAAAAAACCAAACAAACAAAACCCAAACCTTACACACAGTCCTCACTTAAGACTAGGTTTCCCTGTGGTACACAACGGCTTTCTCCATCTTTCTGCATTACCCACCAAGTGCAACCAGGTCCTTGAGCAAAAACAATTCCACGGATGGGTTTATCTTTGCCTGAGGTGGGAGTAATCCAAACAGTCTTTCCTAAAATACCTTTCATGTGTACAACAGGGACTTTATCTCCATCCACTGTGTGCAGTGGTTCAGACTGGGCAGGACCAGCTCGATTTATGGACCCTCTGGTGTTGACCATCCAGGTGGCCTTTGCTAGGTTCATTTCCCAATTTCTAAAAGTCCCCCCCCCGAGTGCTTTCAGGGTAGTTTTAAGTAGTCCATTGCACCGTTCAACTTTCCCGGCAGCTGGTGCATGATAGGGGATATGATATATCCATTCAATGCCATGTTCCCTGGCCCAGGTGTTGATAAGGCCATTCTTGAAATGAGTCCCATTATCTGACTCAATTCTCTCAGGGGTGCCATGTCTCCACAGGATTTGCTTTTCCAGGCCCAGGATGGTGTTCCTGGCAGTGGCATGAGGCACAGGGTGGGTCTCCAACCATCCAGTGGTGGCTTCCACCATGGTCAGCACGTAGCGCTTGCCTTGGCGTGTCTGGGGCAGTGTGATGTAGTCAATCTGCCAGGCCTCCCCATACTTGTACTTGGACCACCGCCCACCATACCAGAGGGGCTTCACCGCGCTTGGCCTGTTTGATGGCAGCGCATGTCTCACAGTCATGGATAACCTGAGAAATGCTGTCCATGGTTAGATCCACCCCTCGGTCTCGTGCCCACTTATAGGTGGCATCTCTACCCTGATGACCTGAGGCATCATGGGCCCATCGAGCTAAGAACAACTCCCCCCTATGTTGCCAATCTAAGTCTATCTTTGACACCTCTATTTTTGCTGCCAGATCTACCTGCTCATTGTTTCGGTGTTCCTCATTAGCCCGACTCTTGGGGACATGGGCATCAACATGACGGACTTTCACAGGTAGCTTCTCTAACCGAGCGGCAATGTCTTTCCATTCATCAGCAGCCCAGATCGGTTTTCCCCTACGCTGCCAGTTGGCCTTTTTCCACCTCTCTAGCCATCCCCACAGAGCATTGGCTACCATCCATGAATCAGTGTAAAGGTAGAGCTTTGGCCACTTCTCTCTCTCAGCAATGTCCAGGGCCAGCTGAACAGCTTTGAGTTCAGCAAGTTGGCTTGACCCACCTTCTCCATCGGTAGCTTGTGCAACTTGTCGTGTGGGGCTCCATACAGCTGCTTTCCACTTCCGGTTCATCCCTACGATGCGACAGGAACCATCAGTGAAAAGAGCGTAGCGCATTTCCTCTGGGGGCAGCTGGTTATATGGAGGAGCTTCTTCAGCCCGTGTCACTGGTTCTTGTTCCTCTTCATCAGTCAGACCAAAGTTCTCACCTTCCGGCCAGTTTGTAATTATTTCCAGAATCCCAGGGCGTATTCGGGTTTCCAATACGGGCGCTGTGTGATAAGAGCAATCCACTTGCTCCATGTAGTGTCAGTGGCATGGTGGGTGGTGGGAACCTTTCCTTTAAACATCCACCCCAGTACCGGTAGTCGGGGTGCCAGGAGGAGTTGTGCTTCCGTGCCAATCACCTCTGAGGCAGCCTGGACTCCTTCATAGGCAGCCAAGATTTCCTTCTCTGTGGGAGTGTAGTTGGCTTCAGACCCTCTGTAACTTCGGCCCAAAATCCCAGGGGTCGGCCTCGAGTCTCCCCAGGCGCCTTCTGCCAAAGGCTCCAGGACAAGCCATGGTTCCCGGCTGCAGAGTAGAGCACGTTCTTCACCTCTGGTCCTGTCCTGACTGGGCCAAGGGCAACCGCATGAGCGATTTCCTGCTTGATCTGGGCAAAGGCTTGTTGCTGCTCTGGGCCCCAGTGGAACTCGTTCTTCTTGCGGGTGACCAGGTAGAGAGGGCTCACAATCTGACTGTATTCGGGAATGTGCATCCTCCAAAAGCCTATGGCACCCAGAAAAGCTTGGCGTTTCCTTCTTGCTAGTTGGTGGAGACATCGCGGTGATTTTGTTGATGACTTCAGTGGGAATCTGACGCCTTCCGTCTTGCCACTTAACTCCCAGGAACTGGATCTCTCGGGCAGGTCCCTTGACTTTGCTCTTCTTGATAGCGAAGCCGGCTTCTAGCAGAATCCTGATGATCCTCTCTCCTTTCTCAAATACTTCCATTGCCGTGTTTCCCCACACAATGATGTCATCGATGTACTGCAAGTGCTCTGGAGCCTCACCCTTTTCCAGTGCAGTCTGGATCAGTCCATGGCAGATGGTGGGACTGTGCTTCCACCCCTGGGGCAGTCGGTTCCAGGTGTACTGCACGCCCCTCCAGGTGAAAGCAAACTGAGGCCTGCATTCTGCTGCCAAAGGAATGGAGAAAAATGCGTTAGCAATGTCTATAGTGGCATACCACTTTGCTGCCTTGGACTCCAGCTCGTACTGGAGCTCCAGCATGTCCGCACAGCAGCGCCAGCGGTGGAGTCACTTCATTCAAGCCACGGTAGTCCACAGTCAATCTCCATTCTTTGTCAGACTTGGCGCACAGGCCAGATGGGACTGTTGAAGGGTGAGTGAGTCTTGCTGACCACCCCTTGGCTCTCCAGCTCACGGATCATTTTGTGGATGGGGATCACAGCATCTCGATTCGGTCCGATACTGCCGGGCGGTGCACTGTTGAGGTGGCAATTGGCACTCGTTGCTCTTCCACTTTCAGGAGACCTACTGCGGATGGACTTTCTGATAGTCCAGGCAAAGTGTTCAACTGCTTGATGTTTTCTGCCTCCACAGCAGCTATGCCAAAAGCCCATCTGAGTCCCTTTGGGTCTTTGTAATAGCCGTTCGGAGGAAATCTATGCCCAGAATACACGGGGCCTCTGGGCCAGTCACAATAGGATGTTTTTTCCACTCTTTCCCAGTCAGGCTCACCTCGGCTTCTAACAGGGTCAATTGCTGTGATCCCCCGTCACCCCGGCAATGGAAATGGGTTCTGCCCCCACATGTCCCGATGGTATTAGGGTACACTGCGCACCAGTATCAACTAAGGCATTGTACTTTCGTGGTTCTGATGAGCCAGGCCATCGGATCCACACCGGTCCAGAAAATCCGGTTTTCCCGTACCTCTCCCTGGCTAGAGGCAGGGCCCCTCTAACCCTGGGTATACATGGTAGAGGTACCTTCCAGGGGATCTGACAGATCATACTCAGCAGCTCGGTCATGGGAGGTTGAGGCTACCTTCACTTTACTGGAGTTCCCTCGATTAGTGTTTCCCTCCTTGAGTTGACGCACCGTGCTGCCAGGACAGAAGTGGGTTTTCTATCCCACCTTCCCATGTCTTCCCCATGATCACGCAGGAAAAACCACAGGTCGGCTCGTGGGGTGTACCCTCTCTCTGTAGTTGGGGAACGTTGGACTCTGACTCTGGGGCCTGTGACTCGCACTGGTGCCATATGGGAACTGTTCCTCCTCACCTCCTCCCTCATCTCCCTCATCTCCTCTCTGAGTTCTTGGACTACGGCAGAGACATGAGCCTGCATCGGGCCATTAATCATACTTTCATAATTCCTAAGCTTGTTGGCCACAGAACCCACTGTCTCTCGGTTGGTGTCAGCATTAATTGTTGCAATAAAGGTGGTGTATTGGGATGGCCCTAGATTTGCCAGGCTCCACAACATTTGCCCTGTGCACCTGACTTTGTCGGGGTCATTATCATGCTGTCCATCCCTCCCAAAAAGTACCTCCAACACTGCCACTTCTCTCAGCTGTTGGATCCCTTCCTCAAGAGTCTTCCAGCGCATTCTATGGTGGTGCTCCTGCATTCTTTCCCTGTGAACAAACCTCTCTCTGACACTTATTAAAAGCCGCTCCCAGAGGGAAAGGGACCCTGGCTCCCTTACAAAAATCTGATTGATACCTGAGTCCTGGGTCAAGGGTCCCAAATTCCTTGCCTCACCACCATCCAGCTGGACACCTGTACCCATAAGATCCCAGACCGAAGTAGCCAGGTTGTATAAGCCTCACGTCCCCCGTCGCGTACAATGTCTTTGTGCAGATTACGGAGACTTTCGACGCTCAGGGACTCGGTGATGATCGCAACCTCTGGTTCCCCTGTGGCTTGTGAGGGCCCTCCCTATCTGGGTGCTCTGCTTTCATCTTAGATCTCCTTGTTTCTACAGGGGCAACTGCTGCTGGCTGTGATTGCCTTTGCAATTCAGCTGGAGCCTGGACAGTTGTAACATCTGTGGGTTCTGCTGCTGCTGCACTGTTAGACTCTCCCTCTTCAGGGTGGGGGAAGGCCTCTCACCAGCTGGGGAAGTGTATTCCTTCAGCATCTGGCCTATCTCCTTCACCAAACCCCCCACCCAATCTGGGTAGTTCACATCTGGAGTGGGTTGTGGGGCAGGGTCAGGCTCTGGGGCAGCAGCATCCCTAGCTGGGGTGGACTGTGGGGCAGGGGCAGGCTCTGGGGCAGCAGCATCCCTAGACTCTGGAGGCGTATTAGGTTCTGGGGTAGGTGTCATGGTAGTTATCCAGGTTAGTCTCCCCTTCTCTCTGAATGCTAAATAGAGCAGGCCTATCAGCAACACCAGCCACTGTATGATATCATTAATATTTAAAGTGGATCTGAACCCTTCAAAAACTGGTGGGGTGGACCCAAAGAAATGGCTAAAGGGTTGGGAGAAGATTTCGCCTGGGGTCATTTCCTTACAGCAGGTTCCATTATTAAAGTAACCCCAAAAACACACACTTAATGTGTGATAGCTGTGAATCCATGTGCCTGCTTTCCAGAGGAAGTTAAAAATCCATGAATTCCTCACCTTATTCACCCATAACACAAACCGGATAACAGACACAGTAGCCTTGGTTATAGGACCCATGTTTAGATAAGGGCCTATAAATGGGAGAAATACAGCCACGATCACGTGCCACCCAAACCAGGGCAAGTTGGACCACATGGTGTCGCTTAATGAGGTTTCTATAGCCACACACACAAGTTAGATTACTCAAGAACTGTTATTCCCTTTTGGTTTCTGTGCCCTCGCCCCACGTTGAAGCCAAAATCTGTCTTGGTTTGGAAAGACAGGAGTCTGCTAAGGAAGGCAGGAGCCTCCCCTGAAACGGAGAATGTAAACCCTCCCCACCCCTCCGAATTGCTACAATTTTAAATTAAGGGGCTCTCAGGCAAAGATATGGGAGCAGGCAATAACAGTTCTTTAATAGGGAAGAAATAAAAAGAATAAAATAAACAATACAGTCCACTGGAACAACACTGACAGAGTCAGAACCCAACCTGACACCCTGTTGGTCAGGGTGCTAGTGGCAGTCCGATTGAAAATGTGGCTGCAGTCCTCTGAAGTATCAGGTGTGGTTCTGTTGGAGCAAGGGGGTTCTGTAGAGAAGGATGTAGTCTTCCTCTGAAGATCCAGGAGGAAAAGGTAGCTGCTGTTCCTCTGGGGAATCTCGTGGAGAAAAATAAACTGAAACTGCAATTTCAGAATCTTGGAGTATATGGGGTAGCAGTGCTTGGCTCCTCCCTCTGGGCGGAGCATCTCACAATGGGATGTTATAGTTCTTATCAGTCATGCACCGATATTCAATAGTCTGTTATCAGCGGAGGTCCCCTCCCGAGGAAGGTGTGAATGTGGTCATTCAAAGAGAGAGATAAGGCAAACTGCTCACTTGACAAGGTAATCAGCCATACAGATGGTAATGGAAAACATCTTGCATGCAATCTTCAACAACTGCTCAGAACACTAAGGAGCTCAGACACAGCCACTTCGCCTGTACTTAGTGATGGTGACAGACAATGCTTTACTCACCCGTCAAAACCTGTTACTCACCTCAGGCAAGCAATATTTTGCAAGGCTGAACTAATACAATTACCAAATAAAACCCCAGCCTCATCTCCAGGAACTTCATCAGTTAGGGACTGAAATGAACCTTCAGAGGCAGCAATAGAATTGTACCAATGCCTCAAGAGAAACTGCCAGGAGCCACCAGCAAGCATTTAATGGCGTGAAGAGACTGTCTACGTCAGTGAAGGGAAAAAAAGACAAAATTCAGAACTGAGGAATTCCAAGCTCCCCCCTGCACTTCCTACTAATTTTTGTTTCCCATAAAGAGGAAAACATTTTAACTACAAATCAAGGAAAATATTGCACTGAAAGATTAGAGTGGGAAAAGGGTCTAGGAAGGGAGATGGATGCTTTGGCTGATATGGAGGAGAAGCAAAGACTTTTTGTCTAGGTTCCACCATAGGATCACAAGGTGAAGCACTTGGGTTTTCAGGAGTTTGTCCAGCTCATTTGTACAACAGAGCCCTTCCAAGTTTCCCCTAAGCACACGATAACATATGGATTATGGTATGCTATTGCACTGGGAGACAAGTAAACAGCACCACAGCAATGTGACCTCAATCAGCTCATAGCATCAGACACCAAAATTGTGAGTTTACTCTAAACCAGTAGCTCATCCTAGAACAAAGCCCAAAGCACTGTTGGAGCCTTTGAGCTGCTCACCTTGGTTTGCTGACACAGCTGTGTCAAAAACACACGTATCTATTTCAGCAGTCAGAAGAAAAGCACTGGCACAGGCTGTGGCTGCTGAATGTGTGCCCGTTCCACACGCAGCCCCTCCCCCGCCGATGCCAGCCGGCATTCCAGTGTTCCCACAGAGCATCACACACCTGACAGTGCTGCCTCCTCGAGTGTGACTGCTCCCCTTTGCCACCACACCCACCTTGCTGCCTGTCTCTGTAGGTTTGGGTGACACTGTGACAGCGGTGTGGCAGCAGCTCCTCTCTCCTGTCCTAACAGGCACTCAGTGCCATGCTGGACAGCATTCTGAACTATTCCAAACAGACTGGGAGGGATGCAAAAGAAGGCACAAAACCTTATTCCATGACCACAGAGTTAATGCTTTCTGTTCCTTTATGGAAAGAGAGGAACAGAAACAGAGTGCACTTCCAGTTTTATGGGTTTCACTAAGAGCCTTTGGTGCTGAGCTGCTTTCCCCAACTCTCACCTCCTCCTGCCCGGGAAGAGCAGTGACTCTGGGGAGGGCACCTGGCCATTGCCTGAGCCCCGCACAAACCTCCATGGGGCTCAGCTGGGAGCCCCAGGAATGACTCCTGCAGGCCTGAAACCACAGAGCTGCTAATCCCAGTCCCTGGGAATCACCTGTACTCACTACAACACTTAAATACACTTCTGAACATCACCTGAAGCCACACAGGAATTACACACCTAAAAAACCTTCATGCTCTGCAGGAGTGGCCCAAAGTAGAATCACAGAATCCTAGAATGCTTTGGGATCAGAAGGGACCTTAAATCTCATCCAGTCTCAACCCCTGCCATGGGCAGGGACACCTTCCACTGTCCCAGGTAGCTCTGAGCCCTGCCCAACCTGACCTTGGACACTTGCAGGGATCCAGGGGCAACCACGGCTATCCTGGGTAACTTGTACCAGGGCCTCCCCACCCTCACAGAGAAGAATTCCTTCTTAATATCTGATCTAAACCTGCCTCTGTCAGTGTGAAGCCATTCCTGCTTTCCCTGTCACTCCAGGCCCTTGTAAATAGTCTCTCTCCAGCTTTCTTGCAGGTTTGTTCCCTTTAGGCACTGGAAAGCTGCAATTAGGTCACCTCAAAGCTTTCTCTTCTCCAGGCTGAACAATCCCAATTCTCTCAGCCTTTCAAAAAGTTTAAAAGCTACAGCATAAATAGAGTTGTCAAAACAAATCCTGTGTGATTCATGAATACAACCTCTACCTGTTTGCTTAGCTCTACCATGCATTTATCCCGTCACTTTGCTGGATTCAATCAGAAATTTAAAAACCAAAACAAAACAAATAGGAGATGAGCCAAAAGATGCTAAACCCAGCAATAAAACACCCATTCCTTGGGGGTAAAGTATTTTACCAGTAAATTGAACCATTCTCTGGAAAATAATCTGTCAAATTTAGCAAAGCACATCTGCCTTCACACCTCACCTGTGGAGCACAGTGAGTGATGCTAATTAGGAGAAAGAGGGTTTGGTCAGATCTCTGTTGGCTTTGGTTACTAATTGATTCCACGCGCAGGAGCGTGCAGCTGCCAGGCCTCCTTAATAAGGACTCATTTGGTCATTTTCCCCCCCAAGTCTCCAATCTGATTTTTCATCCCACTGTGTCTCCTCCTTCCCGCTCTTGTGCCCATGCAGCACAATTGGAGGGCTTGAGGAAAGGCTGAAATAGATTAAAAAGTACAGAAAATATGGGACAGAGAGAACAGTGTGTGGGGAAGAAGAACCAACACTGCAACTCATGATCACCTTGTTATTTCACAGAGAGACTGTAAATGCCCAGAGTAATCACTGCTGTGGGTCAACCTGGTTTTGATCTAGTCTATGTACATTTCCTTGATATTCAAGCTGTGCAATTCTGAGAATGGGATTTAGGCCTCCAGAACACTTTCCTGCCCAGAGGTGAGGCATGGACTGGCACATGGACACTCCACACCTTGTTGTCTGACAACACTCGCAGTGGGATTGCTGGGGTGTCCTGTGCCAGGACTTGGACTCAATGATCCCTGTGGGTCCCTTCCAACTCAGGATATTCCATGATTTTATGATCTCCATCGTCATCCTGAGAGGATCTGATTCCATGTCCCAGTGTCAGGCTTTCAGCAGGTCATCTCTCAAAAACTACCAGCACTAATGGCAAAGGACAAGGGGTTACACTGAAGCTTCACCCTCAACACCAATGGAATACACTGTCATACCCAGAGGTATCTGCACTAAACACTTTGCATGAAGACAGAAGTGAGATAAGGGCTAGCCAGGCCTTCTCCTGCAGATAGACCAACACTATTTTAAGCACATTTAAAGTAAGACTACAGACACTGCTTCAAATAAATTCGCAATGCTACTTCTAAAAATCAGTGTGAAGACTTAAAAGTTCAGTAAATAAAGAACTGGTGATAAAATTGCTGACAAACAGCATGGCTGATGGAAGGAAAACACACCCTGGGTCCTGAGGAGTCAGTGGGGCAGCAATGGTCTGCAGAGTACATCTGGCTGTGTACCCACTCACCCTCCTGCAACTTGCTCATTATGGCAATGAAACCCTGAAGACACAGTAAATCACCTCTGGCCAAGACAAACAGAGCTGGCTCTGCACAACCTGCCCAGCAGTTGTACCCAGCTGTCCTCAGCAGCTCAAACTGGGCTCTGAGTCCACCCCAGCACTCACTGGGAATTACAATTAATTTCACACACGTTCACCTTTAATGGGATTACTTGCAATGTGAGGTGCAATCAATTTTAGGGCAAAACCAGTGCACAGAGGCCAAAAACATCCTCTGTTTTAATTGCATCTGTAATTACTTTGTAAAACTGCAATCCAGTAGATTACCCTGGGGACTCCTATTAATCATTATTACTTATCTCCCATGGCCAAGCAGGAATACTCGCTCAGGAAAAGACTGTTCCCATCTTCAAAAACATATAATCTGAGCAGATTATAGATCATAAACTGAGGAAGAAAAACGCTGATTAGACCACGTCAGACTGCTCTTAATTGCTGTGTAGGGAAGGAAAGTTTGAAGCACCAAGTCAGTTTTCCCTCCTTTTGACTTCTATTTTACTATATAATAAAACACAGACCTAAAAGGTCTGTTACAACTTGGCACAAAATATCAGAGCTCTTTATCCCTTAATCCCAGTTACAGGCTATTTTTAAAAACTTATCTGGGCAGTAATTGAATAAATTAGATGTTTTCATAGAATAAATCTAATCCGATTCCTTGCAGCACCAGGAGCCCATAAAACTGTCCTAATCTCTTTCTCCTGACACCAAACATCACTCAGACTGTCCCACACCGACCCCTACCCGCAGCCGATCGATATTTTTGAATTATTGAATTTATCCCTCTATTTATTCAGCACAGACTTCCCCTCCCAAAATCCCCATTCCATTAGTTCTGCACTTTGAATTTGCTGCCAGAAACTTTGATGGTTTTTTGTTTTATTCCGTCATGTAAAATCTGTTTTCAAATTTAAATCTTTCTGGTTTTCGGGTGGTCTCCAAGAACTGTTACTAGTGCACTGGACTTATATGTTTGTTAATATTTTTGAGCTGCCACAGCCCCGAGGAGTTTCACCGGAGCGGCGCCCAGGCGGGATAACCCCAATTTTCTCCTCAACTTCTTGGGTCAAAATTGGACAACCACTACCGCAGAAACTGCAAATACTTTGTGACCGTGCAAAGAACTTCAGCCCGCGTTCTGCCGGCGCCCATCGGCGGGTTTGCGGTGGTTTTGCCCCTTTTGGGGGTTTAAACGCACTTTGCGTCCCGCGGGGCCCCAGCGGCCCCGGCCCGGAGGCGCCATTTGCGCTCCCGGCCCCCCACCCCCCCAAGATGGCGGCGCCCCCGCCCGGCCCCGACCCCTGCCCTCCCTCACTCACCGCCGGCCCGGCCCGGCCCGGCGCCGCCGCCGCCGCCGCCGCTCCGGGGCCTCGCGATGGAGCCCAGGCAGCGCTGCGAGCCCCGCGGGCCCCCGAACGCATGCGCGGCCCCGGCCCGGGGAAGGCGGCGCTGGCTGGGGACGGGGACCGGGAGCGGGGCGGTACTGGATGTGGGGTACTGGGATATGAGGTGCTGGGGTACTGCGGTATGGGAAATTGGGTGTGTGGTACTGGGATAGGGGGCACTGGGTATGGGGTACGGGGAGGACCTAGGACAGAGCTGGCAGTGCGATGGAAATGCACTGGGGTAGGGATGGCACTGGGACATGGAAGCGTAGGATGGGAATGAACGGGGATAGGGCTGGCGCTGGGACGGGACAAACGTGAGGCACCGGGGACACTGGCACGGGGCATATGGATGTCAAGGGCACAGCCCCGCTCCCTGAGCCGGCTGGGTGACGCCTGGGCACGGCCCTGGGCGTTGGGGCAGGTTCATGACTGACACGGGATTTGGGCAGCGGAGGTTTGGGATGGGAGCTGTAAATCGCCATTGCCACCGGCAAATTGTGACCACGGTGTCCCGCTGCCTCCCCCCAGGGTTAACAGAGGATATTGCCCCGTCTTCTCTGCATTCGTTAAATTTGTTTGTCTTCTTATCTGGGACTGTTATTTTCCTTTGTATTTGAATTTTGCAACGATAAAAGAGGTGGGGGTAGGATTTTTTAATGACGCATCAGGGGTTTCCGCCAAGAGCAGAAGCAGGCCCCAAGCTGTGACAGCTTAAATGGAATGGGATTTTGGGAAAATAATACATGAGATTTGCAATGGCTCATTTGAAATACACATCACAATATTCTTCATCCCTCGAGTGAGGCACATAAAATACCCTTTAGAATCTTTAAATCTAGTCAGAAAGCAAATACATTTCTTACCTCATCTGTGCCAGCAAGTTCCAGCTAAAACACAAATCCTGCAGATGCTTGCAGCCAGTGTTGAAGTCTCAGTGGGTCCAGGTTTACAGGACTGTTTGAGACAAAAAATTTGCAAGTAATTGAATCATCCATATTTATTTAGACTCTTAATTTGATTTTAATTGTTGTAAGTTTTGTTGAGAGATCCCTAGTTTGGAGCTTCTTGCCCTTTTATCTTCCTCCTCTACTGATTGTTTTGCCAGAACCTACACGGTGCCCACCACGTGCATTCCTGCCTTCCCTCCTCAGAACTCACCTCCAAGGTGCCCCATAAGACAGTTACCCCAAGCCTAAATCAGATTTGGGGCTGTTTTTCAGTGCATTTTGGGTAGGTACTTCCAGCCTAAAGCTGAGTCCTCACTTTGTATATAATTATTCACACAGAAATGTTATTTGGGAATATTGTGGAATTATTGCAATAGACATTCCACTACTCTTCCTCTCTGGCTATGCAATATAATTATTACTGTTAATATTTTATATTATTACCATTGCCCTGGTTTCACACCTGCTGCCAAGCAGATCTCTGCAGTTTCAGATCAAGACTCCAGGCTGAGAAAGGCAAAGTGCCCACACCAGGGAGCCACACAAGTTGGAGGTTTTGATGCAAACCCTAGAGTTTAATGCAGAATTAATGGGTGAGACTCAGTGACGTTTGTGAGACTGAAATGAATATTAAATGATGCAGCAGCGCCCAGCTGAGGCGTGTGCCTGGCTCTGCCCATGTAATCACTGTTCTGGGGGCACTCCCAATGCTTCACACAAATTATCAGCACTTAAGATGTCTCAGAACGTCCATTCCCTGGGAATTCCTGCTCCAACACTCCAACCCACACATGTAGTGGCTGGGGAGGATGAGCGCATCTCAAGGTCTGTCCCTGCTCTGGGCAGTAAAGCACAGGTGCTCCTGCAATGTGTGGTGTGTCCAAACCCTGCACTGCACACCCAGGAACTGCTGTTGCTCCCGGTGCTCACACATGAAGGATTTTTGGCTTTCCCTCTTCTTACTGTACAACCTCCACCTCAGACAAGTTTCCCACATACCTTCCTTAGGTATGTGGGAGGTCTGTCCTCAGGTATTTAAGGAATAGATGCTTCTCCCAAAGGGCTCACTAAAATCTGGCTTGGTCACTTGGAATGGAGTTGCCAGACAGCAGAAACTGGAGTCCCTTTTTAGTCTTTACCTAGACTGTATGATTTGCAGATTTTCTTAAAATTATTTTTCAGTTAATTATCCCTTACTAGCAAACATCTTGCCTTGGCTGGTTTCCTTCTGTATTAAGCAGCAAAAAGGATTAAAAACGTCATTTTGAGAGTATAAGATGTTAGAGCACTAAATATATATATAGCTGGAAAAGGCTTTTTCTTCTGAAGATATCACTTCCACAGAAATTTCTCATGCCGCCGTAGTAATATGACATTTGATAAAGTCTGAGCCACTTGCTGAGCCCTGACCCCTCTCAAAGTGTGGGGAGATACTCTGTGTTGCAAGCAGCTCTGATGATCTATTACCTCTTCATCTTTTTAATATGGCAGGACAAGTTTCAAATGATCAAATTATATGGAATTACTGCACCTATGAAGTGACTCTCCCTGGAGAGCCACTGCCATCAAGTTGTGAGCAGTTTGGAATTGGCTAAAGGACAGTTTTAGGGGAAGCTGTAACTTACCTTTTTGTTCCAGACCAGGAACTCACAAAATACATTTTGCCTTCTATTTTTCAGAACGTTGCTTGCAGGCAGAACAGGTGCTGGGGATGTCACTTCTTCATTCAAAGCCGATTGTGCAGGAGAAGAGCTTGTGGGAAGTTCAGTCTGAGCAATTTGCAAATGGCCCAAGTCTAAATTTGGGATATTATTCAGGAACACCTACACACCTACAAAACTCTTGCTAGAAGCTGCCCTCCCATCTCCCCAGGTCTTCAGGGATGCTGGGGACATACCACAGAACAGCTGCCACCACCATCCTCTGTGCTTCCAAGCCCAGAAGCACATCCTGAGCTTTTTCTTTTTATGAAGGCTCTTCCCAAGCATAGGTGTTTCAGTAGGAGGAAAAACTCCTGAAAAATATGCTGGAGAAATAAGTTCTTTATCTGGACTGTATTCAAGTGTTGTGCCTACACTGAATGTGAAGTGACTTTCTGAATTAGGAACCTTTTTTCTGTGAGTGACTCTACAAATTCAGGCTTACCTTGATCAATAGAAAATGCTGACAATCACAACACAGCACCATGTAACCAAATGTCATCAAGCAAAAATAGTCTTTATTCAAATTTCATGGAAACAGGGATCACTGTACTTTGCAAGACAGGGAAAAATAAAATAAAAAAATTTAATATAAAACAAGGATATTGTCACAATACCAGAATATGGAACTATAGTTCTTTTCCCTATAGATTACTGCAAATACCTCTATTTTTTTTTCCTTTTGACTGTGCTATTCACAACTTTGTAAGTCCAAAAAATATGGAACAAAAGTAGTATGAAACTTAAGACTTAGCACTTCCACTAAATGGCAGACATCAAAGGGCATCAATCGAGGGCAAAATCTGTTGAATCCATGATACCTACCTATCAGTCATCACTGCAAATCCATAAACCCACCAGAGTGCAGTGCTCATTCCCTGGGCTCATTCCCTGCAAGGCTCTCCTTGGAAAACAGGGCAATTTGGGGGCTCGAGGAAGAGCTGCATGTAAAGAGAACCTTTCTATTTGGATAGAAAATGAGCAGAGCAGCCTCACACCAGAGAGCGCTACAGGGAGAGAGCGCTGCAGCTAATGACAGACAGACCATCAGGTTGTTAAAAATACATAGCATCGACAGGGTTTCTACTTCAATCACTTGGTTACAGCTACTAAACATGTACAAAAGACTTTTCCAACCATTCCAAGTGGCATTGCAGCAAGGTTAGGATCTGGAGCGGGACCTTGATCGTGACCGGGAGTGTGACCGAGAGGCAGACCTAGACCTGGACTTGGACCGGGACCTTGGCTTTGAATCAGATTTAGACCTGGAACGAGAATCTGATTTGATATTTGGTTTGAACTTGGAAATGGATCTAGACCTGGAGCGGGACACTACATGCTCCCCCTCGCCTTTTGCCTCCTTCTTGTCCGACTCGGATTTGAGCTGCTCCTTTTCTTTGGAGCCTGACCTGGACCGCTCGTGGCTATCCTTTCTTCTCTTCTTGCTGCTGCCTTTGCTGTCTCGCTTGCTGCGCCTCTTGCTTTTCTCACTCTTGCTGTGGCTCCGGCTTCTACTTCTGCTATCATCCCTGCTCCTTTTCCTACTTTTCCTTTTATCCTTGCTGTGGCTCCTGCTCCTACTCTCCTCCCTGCTTTTGCTCCTGCTTCTACCCTTGCTAATGCTCTTCTCCCTGTCTTTGCTTCTACTCTTCTCCTTGCTTCTGCTCCTCATGCTCTCCTTCGCCTCTCCCCTCTCCTTACTCCCACTCCTGCTCCTGCTCTTTTCCTTGCTGTGGCTCCTGCTCTTGGCTTTCTCATCACTGTTATGGAGAATGCCCTCAGATTTATCCTTGCTTTTGTTTCGGGATTTCTCTGCACTCCTGCTGCGGCTCCTACTTTTATTCTCTTTACTTGGAGTCCTGCTTTTCTCCTTCTGGCCTCTGCTACGGCTCTTGCTTCGACTACGGCTCTTGCTTCTGGAACGGGACACAGACCTGGAAGTGCAAAAGCAACAGACAGCTCAGCTTTAGTGCAGCAAGGGTTTGAACAGAGCGTGCAGAGAATGGGAGGGAAAAGAAAAAAAAGGGTTCCTGCTACAAATTTAACATGATGCTTCTGACTGATGTGGGAGCCCCCAGTTCTCCCAAGACAAATACATACCTGGATCTGGATCTGCTCTTGGAGCGGCTGCTACTGGCACTGCGGCTCCTGCTCTTATGGGAGTGTCTGCTTCGAGAGCGAGACCTGCAACACAAGGAACCACCTTCATGTTAGCACGTGTCCATAGGGAGCTTGTGACCCCCGTGGGCAGAACCCCACTGGGCTAAAGCACCTTTCAGAAGCCAAATGTTCAGAGCTACACAACACAGTTACAAACTCAGAGCACCCTCTCCCCACCTTTCACCCCTGCTGCCATGTCTGGCTGTGACTAAGGTAGTAATCTGAAAGCAAAGATGCCAGTTTATTTAAGGGATAATCACTTTCCCAATCAAATCACAGTTTGAATATGGTGAGACACTGGCATAAAGCTTTGACTTCAGATTTTGATTTCATAAGCAATTTCTTCTAGGAACAGTAAAGATTTGCCTGAGTTTTCTTGCAACAAGTTCTACCCCAGAATTGGTGCTGCTGAAGCAGCTCTTGGTCAGTCAAGGAAAGCAACAAATCTCTTAGAAACAGGGAACAGGTGGAGGTTTCTAAGCTGAGAAAGAACTGTTAGTCCTGGTGCTTGGAGCAGAACACAGTGTTCAGAGCTGAAGTGTTAGAAGCACCTTCTGTTTCGTTCCATGAGCGTGGCTCCACCGGCCATGCAGCAGCTCCCACAAGGAACAAGGGCTGAGTTATCAGGGAAGAACAGTGACAGGTGTTCAGGGAGCAGGTCCACACATCCACCAAGGGAGACACCTCAGAACACAGCCCTCATTTGCCCTGGATATTAATATATGCTCAAAAAACTAATGTTTGATAACTCCAAACATTTCCAGTGTTTTGGAACCCAAAAGTCTCAAGGTGCTCTATGTTCCTTAACTGCAGCCTGAGATATGTTACAGACATACCTTGAATGGCTTCGGCTTCTGGAGTAAGAGCGGCGCCGTCTCGATCCAGGTCTGTCTTCCATCAATCTAATCTTTCTGCCATTCACTTCTGTCCCATCCAGCTTTTCAAGGGCTCTTTTCATGTCAGAATAGGATTTGAACTCAATCACACCTTCGTTTTTCCTTCCTTTGTGTGCATCTGCATATGTCACTTCCCCTGCCTGACGCATATAATCCTAGAGGAAGAGGACAGAATCACCATCGCCTTGAATCCAGAGCCAGGCTTCCAGCTGACCCTGCTCACTTCTGACATGATGCTCCCTGAGCATCTTCTATTCACAGGGATGTCACCAAGTGTTTGATCCAAACAGCACCTGTAGTGCCAAATAACACACTATGACTTCACAGAGTTGGTGTAATTAGAACCAGGTTGATAGCTTTGAGACAAATTATAATTTAAGGTCTCCCACTTCAAGTCTTAGATCAAATATGCTCTGGGCTCTTAAGTTTCAAATTATAGAAGTGATTAAAGAAGTAAAATGCTTGCTCTCCTAATCATGTTTTCAGAAATAATTAGGAAAGGTGACAAAGGTTGAATATGAAGAGGCGAGAAGCCCACAGAGAAGCAGACCTCCCTTCATCCTCTGCCTTGTCAACATAGCTTGTTCTGCTGGAAAAACCCCCACAGAACTCCAAGCTCAATTCTTTTTCCCACTTCATGCTTCCTGGCTTCTCTGTTTCAATTTCTAAACCTCTCTTTAGAGGGTTTATCAGGGGTCTGTTCTGCCCTGCTTTGAGCAAGGCACAACAGGGCCTTTGCCAGGCCAGGGCATCTTTCAGCCCCCGTGGAAACTGGCTGCAGCGGAAACAGGGCATAGAGCTCTGGTTTGTTTTCAACCCAGCTACTCCCATTTTAAGTACACTGAAATGAAAGCTATTCCCAAAAAAGCAGTAATGCATCCATTGGAGGATTAATCATGCCATGCTCTACTTAGGATTTTAATACAAAAGCAAAGACAAGCTATTGATAGTGTGAAGCATTAACAACAAAGACACTGGAAGCATCTCTGTATGTACCTGACCTAGTGTAAAATTCACTTACAGACCAGTTTCTACTATGTCAAAGTTTGTTTAGAACAAATTTTACACACCCTTAAAAGAGAACCATAAGAGAAAGTGTTCCAGTAAGAACAAGTGGGTTTAACCATTGCTGCTCAGTTTGATAAAGAAGCACTAATCTTTTTGCATCCACTATTGAAATCCTGCTGCCTGAATCTATGATGTGGATAATCACAAGCCAACACGATACCTCCAGAGTACTCAGAGGCACTGTGGACTCCACAGTGTCACTCAACACCTCCACTGTTAGAATCACCTGCCACTCCTCTGGACGTCAAAAATAAGTTTTTGGCAGAGATTTTTCATGATTACTCATTCTGGAAGCATCCTTACCCTGAAACTCTCCTTAAAACAGCTTTAGATGATGTGGAAAATCCTAATAGAGAATTTGCAGGAACAATGCTGTTGTTTCAAACAGCTCTAGCACCTTACAAGTTGATGGGTTAAATCCAAACTGACAAGGGCAAACTCCTTCATCTCTAGTGAATCCTGTCCCTGGCATGATTTGAGTCTGTTTTGACAGGGCTTAAGAGAAGATAAAACACACCTGTATGTGATGTTAGCTGGTGCTAAGGATAAAATTATTCTCCCACTGTCCAGTGCCACCAGTTCTGCAGGTGCAACTCCCAACCTCTCATGAATGGCTTCATATACGCAAACACAGTCCCGTATTAAGGTGTGTGTTACTTCCAAAATCTATTCCCCATGGAGTTGCTCAGCTGGAGCAAAGCAGAGCAGCACATCACTTTGCCTTGCTGAAGATGTCTTTCACCCTTTGTGCTCTGTAACAGAGAGAGGGTAAGGAAAGGGGCCCCATACCTTCAGATCCTGCCAACTGCAGCGGCTTGACAAATTTTCCACAATCAATCTGTATTCTGTACGGGTCGGGGGACCGTACTTATCTCTTCCGCTTCTTCTATAACCATATCCACCTTTAGGAGGTGACAAGCAGACAGCAGAGCTTCAGCCAGGGAAATGGAGCCTCGCTCTCCGCCCCGACGGAACTGCTCTGCCCCGGGTGTTCCCAAAGACACCACAGACCCCCTCTCAGGGCTAAATCCACCCCCCTTTATGTAACACCTTGCAAAGACCCAAAGCATTAAAACAGTTTTACTACAAGCTCGTAATTAAACAAGGCACAGAACTAGAATTACAGTAGAATTAACATGCAATTATATTTAATATTATTTTTAAAACAGTTTGAAAGAAGAAACTGAATAAAGCCAGTTGATTAATGTTATTTACATTACTTTAAAGTTTTCTGAATATCTGACATGAATAAAGCTTTTCAGGCACCTATTTCAGATTAATCTCTTATGTTTCTAACCCTTGGGATCCTCACCACCCAGGTCTAATGGGAAAAGCTTGAGGTCGTCATATGGCTTCTTTTTTTTTTGGACAGCCAAGGGCCACAAAGGTCAAAGAGCCACTCATGGAAAGGTACCCCAAGGTCAGCAAATGGAACGGGCAGTCATCTTAGCCTCAAAGGACTCTTTCAATTAAAACATTGAGGTCCTTGTTAAATCTGTGTTAAACATCACATTGCAAATAAACCATTCAAATAGTTAAACAAAGTGATAATAATAAAAATGGCACAAGAAACTGTGTTTATTAATGTATCAATTAAAAGAGTTTAATACAACAAGCAAATTAATAAATATTCAGATCAACAATTACATTTACAGTTACAGAACACTAGTCACAACTTTGTATTGCTTTCCTTTTATATTACTTTTATAAAAGAGTAAAACAATGTTTTATTTAAAATAAGCCATGGATACAAATGCACAAGTGCTTACTGCGTCCAGAACCGTAACTGCTGTCCCGGCGTGGGCCCCGGGCATGCTCCACGATCACTCTCTCCCCACACAGATCCTTCCCATTCAGCTCATAAACAGCATCATCAGCATCTCGCAGATCATCGAACTCCACAAAGCCATACCTAGGGATAGGGAGGGAAAAGGGATCACTGAGAAGGAACTGAACCTGAGATATTTGTGCTTAAAAGCATCTCATGGGTTTCTGCAGAGCCCTGTGCATGCTGTCCTGCAGATGAGCCTCCTGAGCATATCTGAGGGTTCAAGGCTTTGAGCCTTGAAAAAAACCTAAAAAAGGAAAACCCTTCCAAAAACAGGGAGAGAAACAGGAAGGCATGAAAACACATCTGCTGATTCGCTGAATTGAACCTAAAGTAATTCTTCATCAACAAAATGATAAATCATGTGAGAGTGTAATGGCTGAATTCATTTATGTTAGCAAAAGATAACAATTATGGCATACTCTTTGATGAAATCAAGGGTGTCATCTATCTTTTTAAAGGTAGTAGTTAAACCCCTCCCCACTGAAAGTGAACACTACCCCACACACCAAAATTAATAAATAAACACAGAATCACAGAATTGTTCAGATTGGAAAAGCCCTCCAAGATCAGGGAGTCTGACCATGATGTTAGAGATGGCCTTCATCATCCCTGGAAGTGCCCAAGGCCAGCCTGGATGGGGCTTCGAGCAACCTGGGACAGCAGAAGGGGTCCCTGCTCATGGCAGGGGGTGGAGCAGGATGGGTTTTAAGGTCGTGCCCTCCCACCCAAACCACTTCTCTTTGGAAAGCAAACACTGATTTGGAACAGAGGTAGATGGAAGGATGGAAATTTGAAGCTTTGACCTGTGTTCCTCAATCCACAGCACAAATTACATCCCTCTGTCCTGCAGGTGTTGTATTAGGATGAAGCCCTGAATTCTTCAGAGCTGCCCAGAGTAATGCAGGCAGGTAAGTACCAGGCGTAGAACTGGTTTGGTTTTTTTCTTAGAGGCATCACAAGCACTTTTTAGGGTGTTCATAGAAGATAAAAGGCAGGCTGAAAAGTTCAATTTTCTGGTCACTTCATACATTCACTACACATACAGTCACAGAGCTGTGACTGTCAGTGCAGCTCTGAGCAGGAAAGAATGTGAAAACTAAGAGCACACAATTAAAAACTGCAATTTGAAATGGAGAATCCTGTATGACCCACATTTTCATTTCCCTGTCCTTCCCTCAGGTAATAATTGCTTTAAGCCATTGAATTCCAAGCTCAAATTACAAGTAGTGAGCTGCAGCTAAGCTTTTAGAGCTCTGTGGTATCACTTTGCATTCCATTGTCTCTCTCCAGCATTCCAGTTTAGCTGCTGAAACAGCCAGTGGAGGATCCACCAAGGAGAACCCCAGGATTTCCAGAAACAACTGCAAGAATCTCTTCAGTCAAACACCATGCAGGAAGTCTGAATTGTTTCCTAAGCAATACCAGAAATAAACCATGGACGAAGGCTCAGGAGAGCACAGCTCAGCCCAGGGCTTCCCAAGCACAGACACAAAACCTGATTGCTCAAGTTCCATTTTTGACAAAGAATTTAACTTCAAACCTGTCAAAAGACTTCAGAATATAAAACTAGAAAAAAACAATTAAATTGACTTAAAAGCAGAAAGACAAGTCCCTTTACCACATCAGCCACATAACAACAGTTCCACATCTGTTAAGAAAGTTTAGTTGGCTTCCCTTCCCCCCATCTCCAACATGCATGAAGCAGAAATATTGAATTTGGGGCTTACTCAGCAACAGGAAAACTGCTCCCCTCCCCCCAACATTTCCAAGGATACACAGCAGGACTGGAAAACAGCAGCCTCAGGTATTTCAGCTAATCTTCAACAACTCCTGAGGCTGTGTGGGTTAAAACACTGACACATGAACACTTTTTTGCTTTAATAATGGATTTTATTCATCTTATAAACCTGTTAAATGTCCACCTGCCAGCACAAGCAGCATTAAAACTTAATGAGCCTCTTTCACTTTAATGCTTAAGGAGTAACTTGTACAAGAAATTCCTCTTCTCCACTGTAATTAATACCTGCCTCTCCTAGCTACATAATGATAAATCCATATTCCATTCAGCCTTTCTAAGGAAGGCTTCAAGCTGAGTTTCTTGGGAAAAGCAAAAGCACTCATGAGGCTTTGGGTGTTGGGGAAAACCCCACCAAAAATGGCAATTTGCTTTTTCTTCAAAAATCCACACTTGAATGTCTTGGCCAAGCCCTGGTGGAGCAGGATCCAACCCCTGGAGCTGCAGTGTGGACTCAGCTACTGGAACAGCACGGGTAAGAACACAGAGGTATGGCAGGTTTGGGGTGTTTGTGGGGGGGGCAGAACACACCCCCAGACAGCCTGAGGGCTCTGGGAGCAGCTCTGCCCCCCATTTCCAACACAGTGGGGGTCTTTTGGGGGAGGTTATCATGGGGTGCCGCCTGACTCACCCTGCAGTGCTTGCCCTGGGGTGCAGAGGGGCCTGGGGGGGCCCGCAGGGTGACACCCCCTCGCTGCAGAAGGCAGGGCAGAACACAGATGAGCTGGCCCTAGGAACTGAAGTGAGACTCAGCTGTCCTACCCCCCAGCTGTCACAGAAACCCAGGTGTCCTGCCTTCCAAAAAGGAGAAGACCACCCATCCGAGCCCTCCCCAGAGGGGGGGACCAGGTATCTTGCATCCACTCTAAAAAAAGGGAAACCCAACCGCCCAGCCTCCGTCACCCCACCCAAAGGAGAGTCCAGGCATCCGCATCCCCCCTGACAGAGCCCCAGCCATCCTGCACCCCCAAAAAAGGCCAAGACGTCATGTCCCCCCTTGACAAGAAGGGGAACGCAGGCATCCTGCCCCCCACCTCTAAAGGGAACCCGAGCATCCTGCTTCCCCAAGGGGAGAGCCCAGGTGTCTTGCTACCCCCTCCCAAGGAGATCCCAGACAACCTGTCACCCTCCCCAGAATGGGGAACCCGGGCTCCCTGCCTCCCCCCACAAAAGGGGGAACCAACGCATCCTGTCCCCCCTCCAGAATGGGCCCAGACCTCCTGCCCCCATCCCCCCCAAAAAAAAGGAGAAACCCAAACCTTCCGTGTCCCCGAAAAAAGGAACCAAGCAGACTGCCCTCTTCCAATAAAAGCCCAGCAACCCTCTCCCCCGCAGAAAGGGCGGACCCAGCCGCCCTGTCCCTCCTCCAGGGGCAGTTCAAGCACCCTGCCCACCTCCCAAAAGAGAGAACCCAACATGCTGCCCTAATAAAGGACCGGGCTTCGCGTCCCCCACCAAGAAGGAGCTCAAGCTTCCTGCCTCTCTCATCGCACCCAAAGGAGGCGACCCAGCCGTCCTGCCCCCACCACTGCCCAGAGCGCCCCAGCGGCCTCTTTCCCCGCAGCCCCTCCGAGAGCATCAGGCGCCCGGGCCCTCCCCTCGCGGCAGCCGGGCCGAGCCCGCGCTTACCCGTTCTTGAGATCCACCTCGAGGATTTTGCCGTAGCCCTTGAAGAAGCGCTCCACGTCGCGCTCCCGGGCCTGGTAGCTGAGGCGGCCGATGTAGACCCGCGGCATCGCGGGGCCGGGGCTGGGCCCGCGGGGCGTGAGGGGCCCGAGGGCCGCGCGGCCGCCTGACGTCACGGCGGCGCGCGGGCAGCGACGCAAGGCAACGTCACCGCGTGCCACGCCCCTGGCGCGGGCTGGCTCTTAAGGAGGCCATGCCGCCGGGTGGGCCCCACCGGCCCGGAGGTGGGATCCCGTTCCCTATGGAGAGGCTGGCTCGATCCCGCTTTCCCACGTGTCTTACGTGCAGGGCAGCGTGCGATCCCCCTTCCCATGGCTCAGGGGGCTTGTGGGGTCCCCTCTCCCCATACACCGGGTGTATTGGGGTTTGCCTTCCCATGGGGGTCCCGTTCCCTATGGAGAGGATGGGTCGATCCTCCCTTTCCCACGTGCAGGGCGCTAATGACGGTGCCGAGGTGCTTATGGGGTCCTCTCTTTGGCAGGGGCCTGAGGATTGCCCCACTCCTAAAATGCTGGATCCTGATGGGACCCCAAAGGCCGGCAGGGATGGGGGTCCCCCATCCCCACACTCGAGGTGCCCAGGTGTCCCCCCATGGCAATCCCCATCCGTGAGCAGACTTGGCTTTTTCTCATTCCCTCTGGTGAGCAACGATATCCCTCTTGCTGAACTCTAAATGTCAGTTTGGGGGAATTATTTTTATCCTTTTGGTTAAGACGTCAGATGCCTAAATCACACCAAATCCCAGCAGAGGCTCTTGGAACATTCCAACATTAGTAGCCACATCCTTGAAAAACCCCACAATCACCTCCAAAATGATTAATATTGTGTAGGTGCAACACCAGCACCTGGATTTCCAGCCATGATCTTGCTCATTTGACAAGGAGAATTAAATTTATTTATTTATTCCTTTGTGCCCTGATATAGGAGTGAGACGTCGGAACATTTTGTGTAAGAGTTCTCTAAAGCATGTTGGGTTTTATCGCTGAGCCCAATAAACAATGGGGGATAAAAGCTCTGCATTAATTTTTCTGGTTTATGCCATGCTTAATAGTGCTTGTAATGATCTCTTGGCTCTTTTTTGGTTTTTTTCCCCACTTTATCCATCGATCAGGAAGCACCGAGGCACAGGATAGGGCTCTGCTTCCAATGCTGGCATGGGGAAGGAAAATGCAAAATATTGAAGGATTTATTAGGGATGGAGGAGCAGAATGGGGATGCTGGTGCAGTCTGTCCTGGGGCACACCTGCTCTCTGATAAGGGAGGTCTCTGTGAGGGGTTTTAGGGGGCATGAAATGGCTTTGACACATCCATTTAGTTGCCAGCATGGCAGTGGGATTTAATTTCAGAGAATTCTGCTCTTCCAAGTGCACATGCAGTTGTACAGTGCTCCCTCCAATCCTGCCCTGCTCTTCTCCTCCTTTTCTGGGGAACCAGAAAATCCCCCAAATGAAGGTACACCTTCCTGGGCTGTCCCTCACACAGTGCACAGGAATGACACTGCCAGCTCCCAGTGAGGAGTGACCTCCCCGGGCCCCCCAGGCCTTTGGCAGATCCAGAGAGGCCCTGCCATAACCCCACCAACTCATCCAGGACTCCAGGATGAATCCCAGAAGAGCCTTCAGCTGACACAAACGGTCCCTCACAATTCCTCTATCTGTCACTATAAGACATGAAAGAACACAAGCACACCACGGTTCTCAAGGTGAAGGAAGAAAAGGGCAGTTTATTTTCTGACTCCAACATTTATAGTTTTCCAAAAGTGACAGCAGATTGGAGGGTGACAGTGACACCTCTTCAATCACACTGGACAAACCAACAGTCCCTCAATTTTCTCCTCCTCCATAAAGGAAGACAAAACAATGGGTTATTTACAGAAAGTGTGTGATAAAGTTCACTACAAGAATGTCAACATCAGAAGGCTTAGAAAATCTTAAAAAACCAGGGTGACATCTATCCATGCACAATTCTGCACAATTCCGCTGTCCTCCCACTCGGAGCATGTTGGGAACTGGGCACAAGGTGGGAGAACCCCAGTGACGTCCCTGGGCTGGGCCTGGGACCAGCAAAGAAAGTTTGCAAAGGAAAAGAAAGTTTGAGGAACCCAACCCAAGGGAGGTTATTTCCATTGCAAGATGTGTTTGAGGAACATTTCCCCTGTAGCTCATCCTATGGAGCAGCATGGAGAGCCTGCTGGGATCCAAGAACATCACCCAGGAACAGGGACAGTCACAGCAGAAGCAGCCCTGTGGACACTACACACCTGGGTCATTCCAGAGGCATTCCATGTAGGCATTTCTGCATGGGGGAGAAGGTCCCAAATGAAAAACCTAAGGTCTGGGACATTCGGATGTCCAATGCTGTCCCCTTCCCCATCCCTCCCTGAGTACTGCTCCCAGGGGCACTGGGACACAGCACTGCCCGGGCAGGACATTCCACATGGAAATACAGCTGGAATCAGCTCTGGGCTCAAACAGATCTCTGGGAAATCAGGGTTTTGGGGTTATTTCTGCATCTCCCACCTCCTGCTGCCAGGAGACAGGTGTCACGCTGTGATGTCACTGTGATGGAACACAGGCTGGAGAACTTCCCAGGCAGCTGGAGCCACAGGATTCCATCCTGCTGACTGTCAGGACCAAGAAGCTGGTTGGAGGCAGCCAAGCTGTGGAAAAAGAAGTCTAAATGGAGCTATCTTTACAGGAGACATCCTGTGCTTCTGTCACAGAAGATCCAGCTTGGTGGGTGGCTTCAGCTTCTCCTGACCATCCCAGAGATGATATGGGACCATCTTGGGATGCTGCTGTGGGACCCCCTGCAGACAAAAACGCCCTTGAAGGTTGGCCTGATGAATCCTGGGACCACAACATGAAATTTTTCTCCTTAGAGATCTCTGCTAGCACCAGACCTTTGGCTGACTCTTTCCTCAAGAAGCTCTGGGAGATCCTGAACAGCCAGAGTTTCGAGTCAATCTGGTGGGGCAACGATGGGAACTGCATTGTGATTGGAGAAAAGCTCTTCAGGAAGGAAGTGCTGGGCAGGAGGGGGCCCCAGAAGATCTTTGAAACTGAGTCCATGAGAAGCTTCCTTCTCCAGCTCATGTTCCATGGCTTCCGCAGAATGGAAGGGGATTCTCCCCTGCTGACCTCCATGGAGAAACTCAGAGCAGTAGCAGCAGCTGGGTCTACACTGGGAAAGGTACTCCGAGTTTCCTTGGGACACTCACAGGGAGGTTCAAGTTCAGCTAAAATGAGCCTTGACAAGGCTGGAGACTGGATGGGATCAAACAGCTTCGTTTTGTCTTGGGGTCAGTTAATCTGGGCACGCTGAGGGGCCTGAAAACTAGCGGGCTTTGGGTTTCTTCAGCAGTTTTCTGGCTTTTGACAACCCTACACTTCTCTGCTCCCAAATGCTCAAAACATGAGGGTGGATGTGACTTAACAAAGCTCTGTCCTAACACTTCACTCAGCCAAAGCCAGAGTCCTTTAAACACCCGTTTTAAACACCCATTTGTCCTTTCCAGTCACCTCCTGGCTCTCTCTCAGATTTCTTCCTCCTCCTTGCAGCAAACAACTTCTTTCCTTTGCCTTTTGCAGCTACTGTTCTACTCCAACCCCTTTTTCACGAGGGATGACCTGCCCTGTGTCCGGAGGGCTCTGCAGGGTGCTGGGGAAAGCGCAAACCCCCTGGCTGTGCCCCTCCCGGCCACTGAGATCCTGGCAAACCTCCCAAGGAAAAGGTGGGATGCTCAGCCGGCGGCAGGAGCGGAGGAGGAGGAGGACCCCCAGGCATGTCCGAGCAGCGGCTGCACGGCGCCCGAGGCACGGGCGGGCACAGCCCCCCGGGCCGGCACTGCCGGGCCCTCCCCACACAAGCGGCCTTGCAGGCGTGGCCCCGCCGGCGCCCGCAGGCCGCTCCTGCTCGGCCCCACGCCCCTCCTGCCCCACACGGGCCTCGCACGCCTCGCACTGCCCACACTCTGCGCTGGGCAGCCAAACCCAGGAGCTGCGCAGGGCCCCGGGGCTGAGCCGCCGCCGCCCTCCCGTCCGTGGTTTGGGATGGCCATGCTGGGGCCGGGGCCGGCGGCCGGCCGCGCTCCGACCCGCGGTCACTGCCCCACCTGCACCTGCACAGCCAGCGCTGCCGGGCCTCGGCACGGCTGGACTGGGAAGAGCAGGGGCCATAGGGAGCTTGTGGGGTCATAGAGTAGAAGAGCAGCACAGGAGGAAGCAAGAACACATTGTTGGTTGTTCTCAATAATAAATCTTTTCACATTGCTCTGCAGTGTCACAGTCACTGTCCCACACCCAGACTGGAGGGCCTTCAGGGACATTGAGGGTCTGGCTCCAGCCCTTGATGGCCAGAGGCTCCGGCCCTTGCAGTGCTCTTGGCCAAACCCCCCCGGGCTCCTCCAGGAGCTGCAGCAGCACCTAGGGCCACCCCAACCACACACCCCTCGTCATTTGGGGCAGTCCATGCCCCTTCCTCCTCCTACTCGGAGCTGGCCTGGAGGCAGCAGGACTGCAGGGAGATAACCTGGGCTTCCCTACCCATCCCACATTCCAGCTGGGATAACTACAGCCCTGCCAGCCCCAAAAGCACATCTGAGGGGGAACTGCTGTTCTTTTCACACCCTGAGCTGAGTGAGCCATCATTTGGGATCCCAAACTGCCACCCTCAGCCACAGTGAGACGCAGCCTTCCTCCTTGCAGCTCTTCCACACAAAGCTGCGGAGGCTTTTAAAGCTTTCAGTGGACATCCAAAATGTGAAAAACAAAGGAAAAAAAGAAATTCAATGGATCTGGAGGGTCTTTTCCCCCCTCAAGTCTGTGGACAAGCATTTGGAACAGGACAGGGCTCCAGGAGCTGCAGGTCAGAGGAGGAGGATCTGCTTGGAGGACACGAAGGGCTTCATGGAGGCGTCCAGCGCTGCCCTGTAGTCCTGAAGGGGGACCTCGGTGCAGGCCGGTGCTGTCAGCTGGCCCCTGCGGATGAGCTGGCACAGGGCGTCCATCATCGCAGCCACGCTCTCCTGGTCTGCACGGGAAGGAGGGAGCTCTCACTGCGCCACGCAGGGCCATCCACCACCCCTGGGAGCACCCGCCCGAGGCCATACGGAGTCCCTGGGTGTGACATGCCCCAGCTCAGGCATGTGGGATGAGGGAAGAGCCCCTGGCATGGTCCCTGCCTGAGGCCAGCATCAGTGTCAGCACCCTGGTGATGCCTTAAGTTTTAGCTTTCTTAATTTCCAGATTCTGTACTGCATTAGTGTGTAACTCTGAACTTCACATAAAGTGTCAGCAAGTTCTCCTCACAGTTCAGTCAGAACAATCCTTTTCCAGCCCCAGAACCAAGGACACCGCTGCAGCTTCAGGCCCAATAAGTGCAAACAAGAGCGAACTGAGGAGAGCAAACTGGGAGGATGGGACTGTAATTGGACAATTAACCCCAATATGGAAATGGACCAAAACTTATAGAAGTGTGAAAACTTGTGACCCACCATCCATCTTGGGTGTATCCTCGGCCAGGCTCTTGTACTGCCCAAGGTGTGTCCTTTGAAGGAAGCCTTTTAATAAATCCCTACTTTATTCCTTTAACACTGTCCAGCCTCTGCTCTAGGCAGCCTCTAAAGGCATCACTGGGACAAGAGAGATGTCTCTGTGAGTGGGATTGAGGATGGTGCTGGGTGGGGTTTGTTCCCACTTCCATGCCTGGCAGGGGACAGAACCTCAGTCCCCCTGGCTCAGGTCCCTCAGCCCCCCTGGCTCAGGTCCCTCAGCCCCCCTGGCTCAGGTCCCTCAGCCCCCCTGGCTCAGGTCCCTCAGCTCCCCTGGCTCAGGTCCCTCAGCTCCCCTGGCTCAGGTCCCTCAGCCCCCCTGGCTCAGGTCCCTCAGCTCCCCTGGCTCAGGTCCCTCAGCTCCCCAGCTCAGATCCCTCAGCTCCCCTGGTTCAGGTCCCTCAGCCCCCCAGCTCAGGTCCCTCAGCCCCCCGGCTCACCCTGCGCGTGGTCCTTCCGCCACTGCGTCATCCAGAACCCGCGGAGCCGCATGTCCCGGAAGATGAAGGCACTCTGTGGAATGTGTGACACCTGTGTGCCCTCCTGGTACCCAGCGATGTCCCCTTGTGCATCCAGTGACTCCCATGTCCCCTCACACAGGCAGTGACACGCGTGTGTCCCCTCCCAGCGTGACAATGGTGGAAAGTGGCAGTAAGGCCCCTTGTTAGAGCTCCCATTTGTGAGCCAGGGATGCAGAGAGGTGACTCTGAGGTGTGGAGTCAGGGCAGGTTTGATGCTCAGCACCTGTGGGATCATTTTCCCCCTGGAATTTTTTGGCAGTCCAAACCCTCCATATAAAAAGCCAAGAGCCCAGCAGTGGGATGCAGCTTGTCCTGTGATGGACCCCATCAGGCAAATTAAAAAGGCTGGAGGGTCTCAATCTGCACCTGGGGAGAGCCAGGTGCCCACAGTACTGAGGGGATGGGGACATGCAGTGGAGCACAGGAGACTAAGGAGGGACATCCCCAGTACTCACCACAGGCACCATCACAGGCTGCTTTGCCATCCCCCCATAGGTGACCATGGTCCCCTTGGGCCTGGAGTAGGAAAAGGGGGATTGGATTAAGTGGTCCCAAAAGTGCAGCTCTGAGTTGCTACCTCCTTCCTCTGCCATCCCCAACCCCCCTGGGGCTGTCCTTGCACCCAGGGCTCCCCAGTTATTCCTCAGATCCCACTTTCCAAGCTCTCCTCTTGCTTCCGTGCACCATTAGCTGAATTTGCAGCTCAGCACACCAGTTACACCTGGCCAGGACGTGGGGAACCTTCACAACTGGACCCCAACTACTCCCAGCAGCATGAGACTTCAAATCGCTTTTGTTACCCAAAACCAATTTTCCATTCATCTTTCCTCTCCAAAAGTTCAAGAGACTCCAGAGCAGGACCCTCTATTGCCAGTTTCTGTCCCCAAGCTTGTGCCCAAGCCACCACCCAGCCAAACTTACTGCAGATGCCGCAGCATCTCCGTGGTGCTTTTGCCTCCGACGCAATTCAGGGCGAGCCGGGGCCTCGGGATGCTCTGCAAGGGTTTATGACAAAGGTTCCCAAATTTTATGGCTTCTTTAGGGGATGGGACCATGGTTCTTGATAAAGCATCTGCATTAACCTCAACATTTACCTGAGGGCTGCTGAGAGCAGTAGAGCTAAAATCCATCAGAATCATGGAACAGATGGGGTTGGAAGGGACTCATTCCAATCCCCTGCCATGTGCAGAAGACACCTTCAGCTAGACCAGGCTGCTTCAAGCCCAATCTGATTGGAAGCAAAATCTGTGATCTTTCCCTTGTAGCAGCAGCAAAATCCCTCCACTACGAGGGCTAAATCCTGATCTAGAGAGAAATTTGTCCTTCCCACCATCCCTGCATTTCCCTGCAGTGCTGAACAGCAGCAACAGCCCTGGACCATCTCTCAGTGGGATCAGCATTGAGGTACCTTAAATATATCTTTCATCTCTGGCTTTCTCAGCATCTCCTCTGTGACGACATGGTCAGCGCCCAGGGCCATCAGCCTCTCCACCAGTTTCGAGAGATCATGTCTGGGGAGGGAAAAAGGAGATAAAAAAGAGGACTAGATGAGCCAGGAAGCAGAGTTCCCCCTTCTCCTTCCTTCTGCTCTGGTGTTGCGTGGGGACAACAGGAAAGAGGCTGGAGAACAACTTGGAGGAGGAAATGGGAGAAAATCCTGGGTTGGATGGGCAGGATGAACAGATCCAGCTCCCAGACTCGCTCCTCCCCAGAGGACCCACCTGTCCCTCACCACATTGATGGTCTTGATGCCAGAGGCCCTGGCGATCTGGATGACGGCCTGGCCCACCCCGCTGTTGGCGGCATTCTGGATGACGGAGTCACCTGGATGTGAATAAACCCAGATTCCCACTGCAGAGGCAGCCAGGAAATCCACGTGGAATTGCTCCCTCGTGGCAGGGCCATACCAGGTGCCAGGCTCTCGAAGTCAGCCAGCAGACGGAACGCCGTGCAGGGGTTGACGCTCAGAGTGGCAGCACAGAGCACCGGGATGTCACTGGGCACCTTCAGCAGCATCTCCTCAGGGAACACTCCCCATGTCCGCCACGTCCCTGGGAACAGCAGCACCATGGGCACAGCCACAGCAGGGGGGAAAGCAAAGGAAAACCATCAGCTCACATTGTATTGTAGCCTTGGCACCGGCAGCATCAGGTGCTGGGAACCAGCTACACCCTGGAGAGAGAATTATGGAATAGGTTCCCATATGGGTAGAGTCAAAATGCTCCAAGAGGCAAGGAATGGATTCCTCGTTGCCTGCCAAGATTTATCACCCAGCAAAGCCTAATCATTTCCCAGAGGGATAATGGGACTGGGGCTCCGTGGGTATGTGTACAGAGATAATGGAAGTACTCTCCATCCTATGGATGAGCCCATATATTCCAAGCCAATTTAGTCAGCTTTACTCTCTCTACGCTTATATCCAATTTAACCCTCTATCATCTATTTACAGTGGTTTTATGCTTAAAAATACCCCATTAGGCTCTTAACGCTATCGTTTTCCTTCTCTCATTTAGCAAAAAGTCTTTTAAGAGGAAATAGGCAAAGAACAAGCTGTGACACTAAACCACAACCAGCAAATATCAGGCCATTGGCATTTTGGAGGAGCATGGGAGACATTTGTTGGGAAATAAATTCCCACACTTTCCCAGCAGAGCATTATTAAAGAGAAAACTACAGTGAGAGGCCACCGTGACCTTGCCCATGTGAAATATTTTATCCCAGCTCTTTAGGGAAGTTCTAAGCTGATATGACAAAACGTGGTTGTTTCCCGAGAAACACTGATTGCTGCAATGCTTTGTAATAGCACAGACATCCCATAAAGGGTCTATGCTACAGAAAAGAAGATTATTGCTAAATTTAAGTTTGGCATAAGGAATGGCATTGCCACTGCTCCTCCATTCCAGTTGTTCTAGGGTGCACGCTAAGTCCTGTGCACAGAAGCCCCTTCCCTGGGGACCCCCATCCTTCTCGAGAACGTTCCTGTGTCTGTGGAGGATATGCATCATCACTTGCTAGGGCTGGGCAGCAGAAACTCAGCTTGCTTTTAAAAAATACATTAAAAATAAAATAAAAACAACTTCATTAATTTAAAAGAAAAACATGTAGTGAAAATAAACCAAGGCATAAACAGGTAAGAAATAACCCCATCAATCATCCCAATTGTCTCATTGTGATTGGTCTCACATGGCACTAAATTGGTTCCAACTCCTGCTTTCCTTGCCCAGCATTCCCTAATGGAGTTTTGTTCCCCATTTTGAGTCCCATCCCATCAGGTGTAATTGCTGTAAGTGCAGGGGTTCATGGCTCTACCCACACCCTGCAAAGATGGTGCTTTGGAGAGCTGTGCTTTTGCACTGGAACCCCCAAAATCCCCACAGCAGCTCACACAGGAGCTGACCACGGGTTTGCTCTCTGGGCAAGCCTGAGCACCCCCCATGGGCTCCAGCACCACAAAATCCCCAGTGAAGATGCTTTGCGGGGGGGTGAGCAAGGACCCAGCAGTGCCGAGGATGAACTCACCGAGTCCGGCGTCCGCGGGGATGACCCAGTCCCCAGGTTTCAGAGCCTTCACACGGCGCCCAACCTCCAGCACCTCCCCGACACCTTCGTTCCCCCCCACGGCTGGCAGCGGTGACAGGAGGGGGTAGGTTCCTGTAGGGAAGCTGGAGGTGAGCTGGAGGCCCCCTCATACCCCAAAATCCCCGTGCCAGGAGCCATCTCTGAGCACTCAGAGACAGGAGTTGGGTTTGAAGATCCTGGTGGGTCCCTTCCAACTCGGAGCATCCTGCAAGGGCCAATGTGCACAGTATTAATCCAACACACTACCTTGGATCATGTTGATGTCGGCAGGATTGATGGGGGCTGCCAACATCTTGACGTGGACATCACAGTCCCCCAGCTTGGGCACTTCCAGATCCTTCAGTCTGAACAGGTAAACACAAAGGAAAAGGGCATTAACACCAGTTTGATGGTGTCTTATGTGCTGTGGCTGAAGCTGGAGGGTGCCTGTATCACCTACGCACCTCACCTAAATTACCAGCACCATATGCCCCATCCCATTAAAACAATCAGATTTCTGTTAAACAGAAGGACAGATTTTTGGAGGAGGCTGCTAAAAGCCAACCGCCCAAAACAATCCCGTGTCATCAAGCTCAGAGATGCTCACTAAACTTAACAAACTCAGCAGGTCGTGTCAAAAAGCTGCGGTTTTGGCTGGGGATTTTACGGCTCATCCTGCCCCGCTCAAGCGTTATGGGAACCTGGGGTATTTCTGGAAATCTGTGAAAAGGGAGAAGTCATAAAGCACAAAGCAAGACCAGTCTTGCAGAAGCAGTGGGGTGGTAACAGCAAATCTCAGGAAGCAGCAGTGGTGACAAGCACCGTTGCACAACTAAATGATCATCTGGAAGAGCAACAGTCCTTCTCCAAAAAAACAGGGGGGTGGTGTCTGGATGCACCTCGATAATGTATCAGCAGGAACTGAGCTGGTTCAAGAGGGGCAGCAAGAGCTCAAAGTCTCCTCCCTTGAAAAAAAAAAGGCCTAAACTCCACTAAACGACAACTTTCTCCTTTCCAGGATTTTTGATGCTGAGCATCAGCAGTTGTCCCAAAAAATGCTTGTGATGCTGCTTTGGTCCCTAAATTGGGATCTCAAAGGGAAGACCCATCAATGGGATGCAACCCAGGGTGAAGCTGGGGCACAGCAATGCTGAGGCATGGACCTCCCTGTCATACCCTAAATTATGCAAGAACGGGCTTTTTGACAAAAACATGAGGTTTAAGGCCAACTGACAGAGCAGCAGCAGGAGGGTGGGGGATATGGAGGCATCACCCCCAGCATCCACCTGTGAAACCATGGCACCTGGAAAACATTGGGGCATCCTAGGGTCCTCCAGTCCCTCTGTGTGTTCAGCGGTCCCACAGGGAGCTGCAACCCATCCCCACCCTTCACACCTGGGGTGGGCAAGTCCTGGCCCCCCTGCACGGCACCTCCAAAGCAGCCCTGCAGCACCCCAAAACCAGCACCCCACTCCTCTCTGCACCCCTGCAGCTCCACATCTCTGCCCAGCTGTGCCCCCCTCCCCAGCCTTGGCCCTACGCCTGCACCCCCTCCCTGCAATGCCCCCCCACATTCACACCCACCCCATTCCTGCACCCCCTGCAATGCACCCCCGTGTCCCATCCTTACTGCACGACGGCTGCGGCCTCCCCGTGCCGCTCATAGAGCAGCCCGAGCGGAGGGGTCCCCGCCCTGGCCGACCGTGCCCGCACCGGGGGGGTCCGAACCAGGGAGGTCAGCACTCGGAGGGTCCGTCCCGGCGGGGTCGCCACTCGAGGGATCCGCGCCCCGCGCAGCACCCGCGCTGTCGATCGCTGCATTCGGCTGAACTCGGCTCCGCTCGGCTCAACTCGGCACTTCTCGGCACTCCCCGGCTGAGCCCGGCGCTGCCGCCAGCGACGCTCGGGTTAGCCCCGCCCCGCCGGCCCGCCCCCCCCCCGCGCCTTAAGGCGGCCCGGCCGCTGGTGCGCCGAGGGGGCGGGGATTCGGCGGGGACGCCCCGCGCCCTCCCCGGGCCCGCTTGCCGCTGGTTTGTCCCGAAAACGCTGTAAAGTTATTAACTGTGCCCGCGTCTGCGCAGCCAGGCATCGTTGATGGGCACAGGAGCATCTCGGTCCGCTTGGTCACTGGATCATGGAATCGTTTAGATCGGAAAATACCTCCAGGATCGTCGTTGTGAGACAGCCCTGGATCCCTGGCAGTGCCCAAGGCCAGGCTGGACATTGGGGCTGGGAGCACCTGGGAGAGTGGGAGGTGTCGCTGCCGTGGCAGGCGTGGAATGGGATGAACTTTAAGGTCTCTTCCCACCCAAACCATTGCATGGTTCTGTGATTTGGGGGAGAAAAGTCCCTTTTCTCTGCTTTACTACGCAGTGCCTTCCAGCTGCCCTGTCTGGGATAGACACTCCGTGCAGTTCGGCAGATGATTGTTTAAAACAACAGATGCCTGACGCAAGTGGTGAGAAAAAAATTCCCGACAGTAATTTAATTCAATGTTTTGTATAATTATCTTGAAGGAAAGGTCTCATTTAGTCTTCCAATTATAATTGACTAGATCAGAGAGGGAACAGAGAAGCAGAGCCTCCTGCCTTCCCGATAGACCTGCCACAGAGAATTGCTTTGCAAAGGATTGATATCCAAGGGACGAGTTGCTTGGTTCAGCCCCACAGATTCCTCCTGGATCCTCACAGATTGTCCCAAGACTGGCCCCATTCTGGTGATCCAGCACAGACAGACACTGCTGGGTACTAAAACAAGGCCAGGTGCTCAGGGCAGGATCTTTCTGTCTCAGGTGACCCAGCCCTAAGACTGTCATGATCCTAAATAGAAGATTTAGTCAAGCTGCTTGGTATGTTCACATAATTTTTTAACAAAAAAGGAAAGCAACATATTCTTTGGGGTGTGAATTCAGATTCAAGATGATCAAGATGAACGAAAAGTTCAGGTTTGGAAAAAACTCTCTTCCAAAGTGCTGGTGACAGGTTTTCTGCCTTTTCTAGGTTATGATTTGCTTTTGGGGGTGCCTTGGAGGGCTCGGGGGTGTTCCTACCAGAGCCTGTGTGACAGCATGGGGGAGAGAGACTAAAAAAGAACTTTTCTCACCAACTTCTTTAGTTTATAAGGAGCCTTGAGGTCACTTGTAGGTGGATGTAAAAGTCTCCCATGTGATGGCACTGCAAGGACAGCAGAGTCAGAGTCAGATGTCACTGCAAGGACAGACAAAACAGCCTTTTCCCACCTGGTTGGTTTGGGATCCTGGACACATCCAGGTCCTGGCAGCCCCTCCACCTCCAGGCAGGAAGGGGCCTCCCCAGCTGCCTCCAGCATGGCTGGACATCTCAATCATTTTAATCTAATCACAACAATAAAAGAATGGGATTTTAATACCTTCAAAACCTACAGCTTTCCAAGGACGCCAGGAATGCCTCAGATATTTTGTGTTGGGGGGAAGCACGAGCAATCCATGGTGGAGAATGCTGGTCGTGTCCATGCTCTGCCCAGCATGGCAAAGGGTTAATCACTAATTACAGAAGCCAAAGGAGAGGCCTCTCCATCCCCTTGCAAACATGTGCGCCCGCAAATCAGAGCTGGCAGACGATTTATGATTATTTTGTTAATGTTTCTCCTGTAACAAGCACAATTTCCGGGTGATTAATGACTACTTCATATCCTGGAATTGCACTTTTTTATAGGAGTGTTGCATGAAAATCCACTTTGCACTTGAGGGTTTAGGAGTGGGTGGGCGGAGGAGGAAGAGGAGATGATTCCCCAGCACCTGGCAGGGGGAAGGAGTGCTGTCCTCTGCTCCCCTCTGCTTTAACCCCTGTTATTGTTAACGAGTTCTGATTTTTCACAATATCATGATTTACAGCCATCGATTAATTGGAGTTGTTCACACTTGGGAATGGCTGGAAAGCAAAAGTGCTGATGATAAGTTGGATTTGTTCCTGCAGGCGTAAGGGGATGCAGGGTGAGAACAAGCAGCTTTGTGACACCAGGGTGGCATTTGCTGGGATTTCATCCCTAAATCCTGTTGAGGACAGAGATTTTATCTCCTGGTTTAGGAGGAGTTGAGCCCAGCAGGTTCAGCCTGACCCCAGGAGCCTCATGTGGACTATGCTGCCTCCAGCTCTCCCAGTGCTTAATTAAGTTAATGTGGAATTATTAATTAACTGCTTATAAGACTGACACCCCTTTTAATTAAAGGGAATAATAATTTATTGCCTTTTCCCTTTTTGGTGGAGAAATGGAAGGTGTGTCTGCTTTGCTTAGGAAAAAATAAGAAAGCTGAGGCTGGAGAGATTTCTGGGAAGGGTTTCTGAGGGGGGATTTTGATGTTGCATCTCCGTGGCTGTTCCAGGGCAGCTAGATGTGGTGCAAGCCCTGTTGGATCCCCTGGACATCAAGTCAAGAGGCTGGGATGGGATTTCAGGGCTGGGATGCACCAAAAGGACGAGGCTTGCAAACAAGCTGCAAAATATCTTCCTTGTTCAGGCAGAGAAGGGGATGCTCAGAATCCCCCATGGGGGAAGGCGGCGGAGGGGCTGCCCCGGCCCTCGAGCCCTGAGCTCCTGTGTCCCCAGACCCTTCTCCCTCTTCCAATCACTGCAGCCACCATCCTGCTCCTGTGTCCATTGCAGGCTCCTGGGGCCAGTCCCTCCCCACCTCCTGCATTTTGTAATGCTTAAGAACAGCTCAGCTGGTTATTTTCCCATTTGGAACCTCATTCCCCCCAAACCCAGCACTGCTGGCAGAGCCCCATTGCTCTGACATCAATCGCTTTTTATTAGACATGCCTGAATCTTTGAATGGAAAACACATTCTCCTTAAAGATCTGCTTTACATGATCCTTGGTTTATCCCTGAATCCCTCATTTAACATCTCTGATGGAGCTGGACAATCCCATAAACTATTGAATTCTTCACCTCAAAACGTGTGCCTGATGGTCCCAGCTCCATATGGGGATGAGGGCAGTGGGTTGGGATGCCCACAGAGGTTTTTTTAAGCCCACTGATGGCTGTTTTTTGCCTCTGATTTTTATTAATCCCCCTTTAAGTTGTTTTATTGTCAGATAATTAAGAAAAAATGTCTAGGAAGAAACATGACGCTCAGTGGCGAATGGAGAATTGATGAGTTCTGATCCTCTGCCAAGGAGATGAACAAGGAGGATTCAACTCCAGCCGTAAATTAGGAAGGAGAGAGAGATGCTGAGAGGATCCAGCTGTGCTGGGACATCGTCCTTGCTTGCTCCTTGCTTTTCCCATCATGGCTTTTTCCTGTGCTGCCAATATTCAGGTTGTGCAGTGGAGCTCTTCCATCCCTGGACTTTCAGGGTGATTGATGTAAAAACCATCCTGTTCAGGCATTTTTCCAGCTTGGGACAGTGCAGGAACTGGTCTCGGGGGTTGGTGTTTGGGAGGTGGCTCAGAAGTGAGGTGTGATGTCCACAGGGCATCATCCAGCTGGATGAGGAAGAGGATGGCTGGGGTGGGGAGGGGAGACGCTGCTTTTGGGGAGGTGCTTCTTTTGGGCCCCATGTTGCCACAATGGCACCCAGAGGCATCATCCCAAGTGACTTGGCAGCGGACATCTCTTGGAACAGCTTGAAAAGTTTCCCAGGTGAAAAAAGGCACCAAATTGGTGTCTTTTATCCTTTTTAAACTGCATTTTAACTTCTCATTTTCCTTCTGTTGTCTGTAGACCTGAAATGTCCCCATCATTGCAGGAAATCGTTAGTATGAACAATTATTTGGGAAAAGAACTGATGTCTGGGTTCTGTCCATTCCTGAGCCAGTTGGTTTTGTTTGTTCCCATGAGATGCCTGATGAACTCTTTTTGTCACAAACTGCCAAGCGCGTCCTTTCCCCAATGGGTTTTGAAAAGGCACCAAAGCAGAGCTGCTGATGCTCAGAGGAGGGCAAATAAGAGAGAGGAGAGCTGACGCTTCCCCTGCACATAAAACTGAACAAAATAAACCCAAACAAGATGTAAAACCAAATTTAAAATGATAATAAATAAACGTTGGATGTGATACTGTTCCCTCCTTTCCTTGCTGTTGGATTTTAAAAGGAGCTGGTTGCATAGCCAGCTCTGTGCTCAGGCTCCAGCCTGTCAGCACTGAGACATGATTATGAGAAATTTGAGCAATAGCCAAACCTCAGGTCTGAAAATAAATGACATTTGTGATTTTGGATGTGATCAGAGACACAAAATGCCTCAGCTGATTTACATCCCTCCAAAGAAAACCTCCATCCTGAGGCAATACCGAAGGAGCAGCACAAAGAGCTTTGGTGGAGAACTGGCTGGGTTCAATGCCTTGGTTCTGGTTGGCTTTTAATCAAGGTCATTTTCTTGCGAGGTTTAGAGATGGGCAAATGCATGCAGCTGGAATGGCAGCTGGGCTGGGTGAAGTGCTGAGCAGGTGGGCAGATGGATGCTGCATGGTACTGGGTATTTTGGGGTTAAAAGCAGTCTGTGAAAATTCCAGGAGCATTTATGACGCTCCCAGACAGCTCCAAAAGCAGAGAAGGGACTGGAATGGACACTTGTGTCCCCAGTAATGTGATTTTTAACTGTTTATGTGACAATTCCAGGGTAGGGACCACAAGGTAATGCAGAGTTATTCCTGCATTTCTACCCCACACTCACAGAGGTCTTTCCAAGAATAAAAAAAAGATACAAAAATGACCTGAAGGAAGAAAAATAAGCCCACAACAAGGTGACATGGAGGAAACATTTGGGCTTTTCCTGCAGGGGTGGCCAGGAAGCAGCTGTGACTCCAGGTGCCGTGGGTGCAGCCCCAGGAGCATCACAGTGTGCCCAGAAGTGACACTGGTGGTGCTGGTGTCCGCATGTCTGTCACACTCCAGAGAGGACAGAAATGGGAGGGTTTAGGGGGGTAACAGAGGGGGAACAAGCAGAGTCCTAGTAAGTGTTGGGATTTAAAATTCTGCAGTGGAGCTGCTGCCTTGGGCTGTTCTTCACCAGCCCAGGAGGGAGGCCCTGGGGGTTTGCATCCCTCTAAGGAGGTCCTGTGAAACCCCACTGCGGGAGTCGGTGGCACAGGGAGGTCAGTCAGGGCTGGCCAGGGCAGTGGTGGCCTGCAGGGCGCACCCAGGGCTCCCAGCTAGCTCCAGAGCATCTCCCACAGGGGCTGGGATGCTGCTGCGGGCAGGGGATGCAGGGGATGCTGCTGTGGGCTGGGCTGGATGTTCCACCTGCAGATCTGGGGACATTGCATGGAGGTCTTGAGAAATGCAGGGACAGCTTGAGACATCTCTTTTTGAGATGAAAAGCAAAGTTTCTCCTTGGAATTAGTACCTGGGGTGAGAAAACAGCAGTTTTCTGGATGCAAGTGGTCCAAGGATTTAGCCACATGTGGGACATTCATGAGGTTGTGCCACTGAGCAGTCAAAAAATGTTGGAGCAGCACCCGGGTGAGGATTTAGCTCTGTGTGTTGGCACTGATCCTTGGGCTTCCCAATTCCCCATGGAGAAACCCCTGTGCCCTTTGAGCCCAAACCAAGAGGTGGCTTGGTGAAGAGCTGGATCTTAAATAACATCTTCGAACACCTTGTAACATCTTCTAACATTTTCCTAGCTATTTCCCCTGGGAACTCTTGTTCATTTGTTGCATAGAACAGGAATAGGGAGTTTTATTTGGATGAAGGCACAGAAGTTATTTCATCCTTTCAGGCTGTGATAACTCATCTAATAGCCCTATTACATCCGGCCACGGCACTGCGGCGGGCGTCTGACCACTTGGGGCTGGACAGACAGGGAGGAGAACAGCAGGATGAGATAATCTATTTTGTCTGTTAAGAAAGAAAAAGGGCTTTTGGCATTAGCAAAAGGCAGGTGATTTAAGAAAATAGCAGAGAGTTGTTAGAGCTGGATGGGGGTGTGACAGGTGGAGGTATAGAAAAAGAAATGGGGGGATATGGGAGAAAGAGGGAGAGAGACTGGAGTAAATGGGAAAGGAGGAAAGAAAAACAGAAGGCAAAAATTTTTTGGGGGGTGAAATTGCTTAAAATTCAGTGTGGGGTGTTGTGTCCCAGCAGCTCTGCAAGAGCCGTTTGCTGCAGGGAAGGCACTGCTGGGAGTGATGCTGGGGAGGGAGTGATGGGCTCTGTGTCCTGTGGGCTTAATGGGGAAAAATGAGGAATTACTGTGCTGGCAGCAAAAGATGGTATTCTGAGATAAGTCAAAATTTAAAGGGTTTTGGTGTGGTCGATATGGAGATGCTTGCCCAGTGGTTTGGGGAGGATGAGTGGGTGCTGCAGCTCCATCCCTGGGCTCTGTGATAAGGGCTCAGGGCAGCCCCACTCCCTCAACCTGCCATTTCACAGAGGTATCTGAGAGCAAAAGAATCCTCCTGCAAGTACTGCTGGCTCCTAAGACATTCAAAGCCCCAAATCCCATCTCTTTACCCCCAACCTGGGAGAAGGGATAAGATGTGATGTAGCCACACTGGCTGCGCTTGAGGCTGCTGTCACGGAGCACCCTGGAGCTGAAAACATTTCTCTCTTGAGTGGGAGGGATAGTTGCAGTGGAGACCATTTGCAATCACAGCAAGGCCTATATTTTTCCTGCAAATGACTGTACTTGAAAAGTGATTACTTCATTTTAACTCGATTGCTCCTGCAAGACCGTCGGGGGCTGATGGCACAGGGAGACATGGCAGGGGACTGCAGGCTCATCCTGCCAGTGCTCAGGGTGGGAGGAGATGCTTGGGAAGGGTTAGGGGAAAGGATTTGCATCTCGGGAATGGGATGGAGCTTGGTCCTGATGGGTTGTCACTGGCTTCATCCCTGTAGCTTCACGGGGCAGTGCCATCTGCCCACCCATCATTCCTTCCTCACTGCTTCCCTTTGTCCCTCCTTTCTTCCTCGGTGCAGGGCTAGTCCCAGACCACACATGATGGGTGCTGTGTCCCCTCCAAACCCATCCTGTGTCCCTGTCTGCCCCCCTGGCCCTGTCAGTGCCAGGCAGGTTTCCCCCAGCTGGGGAAGCAGTGGTGGGTCCTTGGCAAACTTTCCTCCATTTCAGCCCTGTTGGACAGGTGGGATTGAGCTGGATGTGCTGGAGGGGCAATTGTCAGTAACTGTCCTCATGCAGAGCCCTGAGGACAATTCCTGCTTGTCCCCAAACGTGGTCACAACATGAATGCACATCATCCACATATTCCTCCCTGCATCCCTCCCCAGACTCAGCTCCATCATCCCGGGAGGCTCCCCCAAGCCCCTTCCCCAGGGGAGGAGTCCCCAGGAGGTGCCTCCTGCCCGCCCCGGGCCAGTGCCAGCCCTTCGCAGGGACAAGGAGCCTTTGTGGAGCCCCCGTGCCCGTCCCGCTGCGCTCATGCGAAACTGGTGCGGTGCCCGCAGTGCGCGGTAGGTCCTGGGCGCATTGATGATCCCGCTGGAGAAGCACGGGAGTGGCACCGGATGAACCCCAGGGCTCACCCGAGGAGGTGGCACGGATGGGCTGTGGGACTGTCAGAGCAGGACGGTGACCCACAGGGAACGGGGAACAGTTCTGTTGTGATACGCTGGCTGCAACAAAACACCTTTTTATTGTTTTTTGAAGTCATTGCTTTGGAAGTACAATTCAGGGGTTTAAAAGGTGGTGGAAAGCACAGCACAGTGCTCCAACAGGCTTGTGAAGCTTAAAAACTCCACGTTTCCTGGTTGATTCCCCCAGAATCCTGGGAATATTTTGCTTCTGCTTACCCGTGGCTGCATTTCCTCCCTGAACATATTCAGTTCAGCTGCTGGGTCAAGACCCCTCCAGATTCCTCCCCAGTCTGGGCAGAGACTATCCACAGCTCATCCCTCGGCTGCTGCATCACCCAGCTCCTCTTCCCAGAAGGATTTGGGGGATTTTTCTCAAAAAAACTCCAGGGGGACCCTGCAAAGTGCCACCCTCTGCACCGTGCCAGCCTGCGCCGTGCCAGCCCTCTCCTGCCTTCGCTGCCACACATCTAAGCAGCTTAATTCCCTTACTGGGCATTATTTTAACAGGCTTTTAGTGTCCCAGGGGAGAGGATTTATCAGGATCACTCCATGCTCAGCGTGAGGCAGCTTGGAGAGGAGTGTCCATCACCCTCTGCCCTCACCCCAGATGTGCTGTCCTGGTTGAGGGACACATGGTACTGGTCTGGTTTGTCCCCAGATCCATGGGGATGAATGCATCCCTGCAAGAAGTGTCACCATGGTGCTAACCTGCTGGGGGTGCTGCTGGGGGCAACTGGGAATGGAAGATAAACGTTTTGTACCCCCATGGCACAGGCAGGGGTGACACCGGGGACACTGCCAGGAGGAGTATTTGGGGTTGGCAGCTCTGAGGTGACCCCAGATGTGCTGAACCCCTGTCCCAGTGAGGAGGGGGCCAGGTGGGGTCTCTGCAGCGTCCCCAGGTCAGTGCAGTGTCCCCAAGGCTGTGTAGTGTCCCCAGGGCTGTGCAGTGCCATGTGTCAGTGCAGTGTCCCCAGATAATGAAGCCAGCCCAACACGGAGAAGCAGCACAGCAGCATCCCTAGGGATGAGCTGAACTTGGATGAAGCTGGCGGGCAGTGCTGTCCTACTTCTGAGGCTGGGAGCTCCCTGGTGGGTTCACTGGGCTCAGCAACCCCCAGATACCATCCCCTGTGCCTCTGTCACCCTGCTGGATGCTGGCAACTGGGTGCTGTCTTTCAGGACAAGGCTGAATCATCGCAGGGTGATGCCAATGCCAGAGATTCTCCCTGTGTGATTTGGGGTAAGAAGTCCCAATATTTCCAGCATTGTTCCCTCTGCTTTCCAAGTTTCCCTGTGCCCAGGCAGTTTCCCACCCTGGGGCTGCAGCCAGGGCTAGGTGACCTAAGCACGGATCACGCCAGAAAGTTCCCCTCCTCCTCACCTCAAACCTTTGGGAAAATATTTTCCTCCAGAAATAGGGCCGGAGAGGATGTCAACAAACAAGGGGCCTTTCATCCCTGCTGGCACTGCCGGCAGGGACACCAGGGCTGCCAGTGCTCTCTGCCTGATCCTGTGCACTCGGCTGGGAAAGGGACGGAGATTTTCCTCCTTTTACATCCTTCCAGGTTTTCGTTCTTTCTGCTCACTCTGAGTTAGATCCTGCACCTCCCTCTGTCACTCCCTTCCCTCGCTGGGGGGATGGTGGCTTTGCTGGGTGTCTCTGGGGTCTCAGGTGCCACTGCCACTCCCATACAGCCTTGTCCGGCTCTCCCTGTCACCATCCTGCGGAGCTAAGCATCCTATCCCTGTCCCTCAAGGACATCCAGCCTGTGGTGGAGGACCAGGGGGGTTTCAGGGTCTGAGGACACCCTGGAATGGGCAGGAGGCTCTGTCCCCAGTGCCCAGCCCATAGGGTCTTGTCTCTGCTCCACAGCCTCAGGCACAGCCCAGGGGTGATGGGGGGCACTCGAGGGCTGGGGGAGCCCACCCCAGAGTGGGTGTCACCATCACCTCCCTCTGTCCCAGCCTCCTCCCAGCACCTGTCCTGCAACTGGAAACCCTGCAGGATCCACTCCCAGCTCGGTGGGGACCCTACAACTGGGACCCCTGAGGACATCCCTTGCATTTGGGGAGTCGTGGAGGCAGGTCCCCCAAGCTGGGGACTATCCCTGCATCCCTGCACACCCGGAAAACCAGGGACCCCCCATCCCCCAGAGCCTGGCAGCCTCCTGCCCGCAGGGAACCCCTCTGTCCCCCTGCAGCCGGGTCCCCTCCGCTGCAACAGGAGACACCGCAGCACCGGGGACTCTCCGCGCAACGGGATCTCCCTGCAGCCGGGGACCCCCGTGCTTTCTCCCGCGCCCTTGCGGGGTCCTCCCGTGCACCACCCCTCAAGCAAGAGGCGCTCCCGGGCAGTCCAAGCCGCTCTCCCCCGGCACCGGAGACCTCCCCTCCCCTGAGCGTGTACCTTCCCCAGCCCGTAATTCCTGAGACCCCCATTCCCCGCCTCTCCTGGGACTTCCTCCCCCTCTCTCCCGGTACCGGATATTCCCCTCCTCCCAGCCCCCGGTACAGGAGGCCCCCCCGCCCCTTACCCACGCACCGCCCCCCCCTTCCCTTAACTCCCGGGACCGCCCCTCTCCCCGCACCCCCCCAGTACGAGAGAATCTCCTCCCTTAACGGAGCGCCGCCCGTCGCCCCCAGCTCCCGGGACCCATCCCCACCTCTCCTCTCTCCCGGTACCAGAGAACCCCCCCCCAGTCTCCCCGTAACTCCCGGGACCGCCCCCCCCGCTGCTCCCAAACTTCCCCCGCAGCGCCACCGCTCGTGTCCGCCAGGGGGCGCCGCTGCCCCGCCCGCCGTTCCCGTTGCCGGTACCGGCGCCCCCCCCTCCCGCGCCCCCCCGCGGGCGGCGGTGACGTCACGGCGGGCGCGAGCCGCCGCCGCTGGTATTTGAGGCGCGGGGCGGGCACGGGGCCCCGCTGCGCCCCCGCCGCGCCGGAACCGCGGGCGCGCAGCGGCGGCGGCGGCCACGGCCCCGCCGCCCCCCGGTCGGTCCCGGCACCGGCTGCACCATGCGGAGCGCCCGGGCGCTGCTGCTCGCCCTCGCCCTGCGGGTCTACGCGCTGGACACCGAGACGCCCGCCGGTAGGAACGGAGCGCTGGGGAGAGGGGTCCTGCTCGCTCGGTGCAGTTCCGGGGCTCCACCGACCCCGGTGCGCGGAGGGTCCCGCCCGGCCCACCGCCACCTGTTCCCACCGGAGGGTGTCCGAACCGCCTCGGGACCCCTGTCCTCCGTGAAACCACCAGAATCCCGCCTCCCTCCTCTCCGGGCACCGGCCTGAGGGCTCCTCTCGCCTGCGCCCCCCCCCCCCCCCCCCGCCACCGGGGGAAGTTTTCCCTGCCGGGAGTGCGGCGGCCGGGGGGTCTCGGCGGCGCCCCCCAGCCCGAGGATGCTCCGCCGACCGCAGCCCCACGGTGCCCGCTCGCTGCCGGTACCGGGGCCGCCGTCCAACCCCCCTCTCCCGCCGCACCCCGGGAGGGAAAACTTCCCCCGGTGGCGGCGGGGGGAGCGTGGGCGAGAGGAGCCCTCAGGCCGGTGCCCGGCGGGATCCCGGTGGTTTCACTGGGGACCCTCCGGTAGGAACAGGTGGCGGCCGCGGCGGCTCCGATCGCAGCCTCCCGGCTCTCGTTTTGCTGGGGGGGGTACTGGGGCAGTTGTACGGAGATACGATCGATCGATTAATTTGATTAATTTACCTATTTTTAATTTTCCCCTCCTCCCCCGATCTCCCCGGCGCTGAGCCCTGCGCCCCCCGGGACCCCCCAAGCAGGGGCTCGGGGAGAGCTGATGAGGCGTGTGGGACGACGACGACTCGTTCCCAGTCCCTTCGGGAAGCTGGAAATGGGGTTGGACGCTGCGGAGAATGGGAGTCTGGGGCTCCCGAGGTGCTACCGGGGGCTGCCAGCGCTTTTTTGGGGAAACGGAGCCACGGGAGCTGGTGCCTCACTCCAAGGGGTCCCTGGTGCTATTGCTCCCAGCTCCCGGGTGATGCTGATCACATCAAATACACATTAAAGTGTATTTTTGCCTAGTTCTTTGGTTTTTTACCTTTAAATCCCAGCTGTTCACCTGCACACAGTCCCTATGGTGGTGCATTGATTTTGTTTTTTTGGGTAGTGGCGTTTCTCCAAAGATTATAAATAGTGACACCCATCAGCAGAAAACAAGCGGCGGCTGACCCGTGCATGGGGGATGGAGAGACGATGGGTGGGGGGATGCGAAGCCGTTCAGGCTCCCCTGGCTATTTCAGGGTGGGGAAATGGGGAGGGAATGGGTTTGTATTTGGGGGGAGAGGCTGTGTGCTGCGGGAGCTGCTGCTCTGAGCTTTGGGGCTGAACAGGGGGTGATGGGGAAACTGAGGCATGGAGCTGGTAGGGGGCTGGTGGAGTAAGGGGCCTCTTCCCCCCCCGGTTTCAGAGGGGGATTTGGGGTTTGCTGCTCCCCAGCCCTGGTGCGTGGTTGAGCTGCTGGAGAGGCAGTGGCGGGGATGCACCGGGGACTAGGGTGGCTTTGTGGGGAGGGTCCCCTCCCAAGCAAACCCTTTTCCCTTGGTGGGGTCCCTTCCCTGCAGGACGGCATTGGCGAAGGGCAGGATTGAGCCTGCTCCTGGTGTAAATCAGGAGTGTGTTTGCTCCATTTCCCCGGCTGATGCAGAGCAGGCTCAGCTCTGCAGTGGAGCTGAAGGGACTGGATCCAGCTGGAGGTGAGGGGTCTGCTGCCAGCCCCCCTGCTCCACTGCAGGCTGCTTTTCACCTGGATCTGCTGTTTGATCCTGCTGATGTGGCTTGGCCGGCTGTGGGGAGGTTGCCCAGCTCATCCCTGGGGCTGCACAGTGGGTGAGGGCTAGGAAAAAAGGGGTATATCGATGCCATTTGCACGTGCTCTGGGCCTCTGGGGAGGACACACTGCTTGTCTCGGTGGATATTTTCAGAAGATGGGGTTTTTTTTAGCTGTGCCTTTGTGAAGAAGGGGTGTAGGTGGTCCCTTCTACAGGTGGGGGAAGTGAGGCACAGGGAGGAAGCGGGGTGCCCTGCTTACAGCCCACCACGGCCTTAGGGTGTTCATTGCTCCTTCCTGCAGCCCTCCAACTTCTCGTAGTTCATGAAGGTTTCGCAGTGACTGAGCTGTCATTGCTGGCCCGTTGTGCTTGTCACGGAGGGGGCTTGGGTGAGGTTGGGAGGCACTGGCTGACCCCCCAAACTGAGGGATGCGGGGGCTCGTGTGGTGTCAGCAGGCTGGGATGGGGACCTGTGCTTGGCACCAGCCTTTGGCAGCCCCATCTCTGCTCCCTGGGCTCTTTGCAGCAGGAGCCTTTCCCTGCTGGAAGCCCGTGGCCAGGAGCCGCCCGGGGGCAGGAGGTTGTGCAGGCTCCGGTATTTCCCTCCGCTTTTTGCCTTCCCTGCCAGGAAAGGTGGATGTGGCACTTGGGGACGTGCTGCGGGCATGGCTGGACTCAGTGATGTTTTCCAACCCAAATGATTCCATGGCAAGGTGCACCTCTGCTTCTGTGTGTTGCACCCCAAGAACTCGGCAATGAGCTGCTCAGAGGTCCCAGCCCGCGCTCCCGGGCTGTTTTCCGGCGATGGGGACACGCGATGGGGACACAGACGTGCTGCTGCGTGGCACTCCTGCCGGAATTATGCGGAAGCTGTTTGCGCTCAGCTCCGACTTCGTTAGCAGCAATTAAGCAAATAAAATATTTGTGTTTGCAGCTTCCACTTGGGAGGTTGGGACTGCCAGGGAGCGCTGGACTGGCGTTGGTGGCGTCTCCGGAGGCTCTCAGGCTGCTGGGGCAGGTGGCTGCCGGCTGCGGTGACCAGCGGGGGCCAGGCAGGGGATCGGGGCCCTCCAGTGTCCCTATCCCGCGCGACAGCGCTGGCAGGAGATGGCGCGGGTGACCCTGACCCCGGCCGGCGGGGCTGTCTCGGTCGAGTGAATGGGAGCAGCCGAGCAGACGCCGCTCCCGGGGCGGGGATTGGGGTCGGCAGCGGGGCAGCCCTCGCCCGTTAACGGTCACGGGGCTCGGGGGGTGCTGGGGGAAGGGATGAGCAGGGGATGCTCGGGGAAGGGGGGTAAGGAGCAGAGATGTCTCCGGCTGCTGCTGGGGGACAGAGTCAGTGCTTAGGTGCCTGATGCTGCTCTTCCAGCGCTTTTCCCGGTGTTTGTTTCCCTCCGCTTGGCAGTCTGTGGACTCTCCGATGCCAAGGCACTTTTGTTCTCCCCAGCTCGCCTTCACCAAGTGCATAAAATGTGCGAGAACCTTACATTTTCCTTCCAGCTTGTTTCAGGCTTCGTGGGGTTTTTTTGTTTGTTTTTTTTTTTTTTTTCCTCTTGCCTGTTCTGTCGTGCCAGGGATCTTGTTTGCTCCTACGTGTGTTTTTAATGCCCTGAGAATGCCGTGCCCTTTCCTAGAGCACCCAGACAGTGCAAACACCCTTGAGGCTTCTGTGTTGAGATGCTCCAGAAAATCCTGTTGACATGCCCAAGTGTGCCCAGGGCAGAGGTTTCTGGCTCCCGAGCCCTTGGCTCTCCAGTGTGTTCAGAGGGACACTGGAGTGTGGTGGATTTTTACCGTCCACGAGGGAGAAGCAGAATTTAGGGAGGCTCAGAGTGATGCTGATGCTCCTGGATGGACCTGTCCCTCTGGCTTTGTATCTGCAGCTCCATGGTACAGCCTGGCAATGTCTGGGTTTTTTCCTTCCCCATTAAGACTTGCAGTTGCATTTGTTTCATTTTTACTGTCTTCTTGTTCCAAAACTCCTGTTTCATGTTTTTCCTCTGGGTGCCTGGACCTGCCCTGGCCCCGGGAACAGGGATGCTGGTGAATCACCTCCTGGCCTGAAATGCACATTTTCCCCTTTGTTATCCAAACTAAGACAAACCAGCCCTATTCCAGCTTCCTTGGGAGCTTTCCCAGAATAAAGTCTATTGGGATCAGGGCTCTGGGAGAGGAGGGACACTACCTGGAAAACCAAGGCAGGTGTTTGTTGGTGGCTTTAACCCCTGTCCTGGCTGTGACCCACTCCTTGCTGCCTGTTGATGTTGGTTTTTCCCTTGACTGCACCTGAGATGGAACTTTTCCATCACTTCATCACCCAATCCTTGCTCTGCAGAGAGGCTGGGAGCTCTGAGCACCCCAAAATGCCCCAAAAGAATCTTCTCCTGGCTGCAGTCCCTCTGCAGGGATTTGCTGCTTTGCTTTGGGCAATCGTGTGAGGGTTAAGTACAGGAGGCACTAGGGAGCTAGAGGCAGAGGAAGGCAAATCCCTGCTGCATCCCTGGGAGCTGCGAGGTAGCACAGGCTCTAGAGAGCCTTATCACCATGGCCCTACCATCTGCCTGCTTAAGCTTCCATAAATAAGCTTTTTAATAATCTATTATTAACATGCACTGTAATTGTCTTATTAGACATGTCTGCAAACCTTTAGTTACTGCGTGAGTAAATGTCAATATTCCCAAACCTCTTCTCCCCCATGGCAGCTTGGGATTTGCTTTGCAGCATTCCTTTGATCCGGCTCTCTCATTCCAGCCTGGAGATCCCTCCTTCTACTTGGTGAAACTGAGGCTTTCCCCTCTGGACGAGAAGGATTCCCAACAATTAATCCCCTGAAGCTAATAGCTTCCTTGTTGGCAGCCTCAAAATAAATAGGTCCTGGAGATGGAGCTTTTCCTTTCCACTGCAGGTGGCCTGGAGGAGCTGCTGCTGCTTTTACCCCTTTTTGCTGGGGTGGATGTGGGTGGGTGATGTGTGGGGAGGGGGTGCCAGCCTGCATCTGCCTGGCCAGAGTGCTCCTGGGGACACGGGATCTGCTCCTGTTTGCCAGGTGAAGGGCGTCTCTGGGGAGTGGCTGTGGAGCTGGCAGGTGTCACAGGGACTTTCCTGGGTGTTCCTGAGCTGTTGCTTTCCTGGCCATGGGAGTGGCAAGTTCTGCCCCCTCTGCCTGGATCAAAAGCCAAAGTCCAGCTCTTCCAGCTGCTGGAAGGCAAAGGCAGAAGAGCCCTTGCCTGTGGAGCAGCCCTTTCCCTCTCCTTGCTGCCAGCACTGGGGGCTCAAATGTCAGTTGCCCTTTGCGGCTGTTATTTTATGTCTTTTTTTTAAGATCAGAAGTGTTGTTCTTGCTTGCTGGGTGGTTGCTGGCTGCAGCTCATTCCCAGCTGCTTGTGTGCTGTTCCAAGTCCTGCCTGGGTGTCGCAGCCCAGGTCTGCAGCTCCTGCACTGCTGGGGGAACGTGCTTACTACATGTTTAAGGGGCCCGGGCTTTGCACCCCAATTTCTCCCACTGGAGAGTGAATCCAAGCATGGATTGTGGCAAGCCAGCCTGGGGCTGTCCCTGTTTCCTGTCCCTGGATGCCTCTGCCAGACCCCAAATCTGGGTGCTGGTTCTATGCTTGCTGCAGGAGCAGGGCAGCAGAACTCCCCCTGTGCCATGGGGTACTGAGGGCTGCAGGGGCTGTTCCTGTGGATGCCTGGCTGCTGGGATGCTGCTTGCTCCAACGAGGAGGCTGGGCTGCAGTGGGAATGCCAAGAATGCAATGCTCCTGCAGTTTGGGGCCCCGTGGGGTCTCTGTGTGTCACCTTGACTCTGTGTGACAGATTCACAGCTGGAAGAAGCCTCTTGACTGGCTTTGGGCATAAATTTATTTCCTGACCTCCCTGCCTTCCAAAGTGCTGAAGATGTTGCGGAACAGGAGGGGGCTAAGGGAGGGTGCTTGGCGCCCTTTTAGCACCTGGCTGACCCCAGTGTCCTGCAGCAGGGATGGTGGGCCCAGCTCGGGGGGTAGGGGACTCTGGGCAGCCCTGTTGCTGAAGGCAGGGGTGGGGATGTGCCTGCCATGCCCCCCGTTACCTGGGGACCCCACTGCCCACCCAGCGTGGGCCCTGACTGGAAGCTGGGAAAGCCCCTGTCTCTGACAGGGATGCAGTGGAGCAGAGCGTTGCACTGCAGCTGGGGAGTGGGAGAATGTTGCAGCTGGAGCAACTTCCTGAATATTTTTGTCGTACACAATTTTTTTATGCCTTTTTTTAAAATTGAGCTTGAAAAATACTGTCAAATCACCCATGACAGGGTGACTGTGCTGGCACAGCCCCCCCAGGTCCCTACAGCCTTCCCAGACTGCCTGAGGGTCCATCCTTGCCCGTTCCAGGGCTGTCCTGGTGCTGGGGAGCCCTAAATTGACCAATAACTGCTTTGGCTCCCTGGACTCCCCGTGTGGATCCAACCTTTCCTGGCATCGTTAAGTTAATCAGGATTGTGGCCGGGATGGAGAGGCAGGAGATGCTGTGAGGATGAGGGACGGGGACATCGATGACCGGATGAGTCTTAACGAGGCCACTGTCCCCATGGCCCTGCTCAGGATACAAGCCCTGGTGAGCCCTGGGCGTTTGAGCCTGTGTGCTGCTTTGTGCTGGAGGCCTTCAGCCTAATTAGCCCAGTTGGCCGAGCCAAGGAGCACGAGTGGCTCCGGACCCTCGGCTGCTGGGCACACCAACTGGGGCAGGCTCCCCCAGAGCAGGATGTCACCAGGGGCGAGGGGTGGCCAGTCTAGAAGAGGAGATGAATCACTCACCGTGGCCCAGCTGCTCCCCCAGAGTGTGAGGCTTGACTTTGGGGTGCTGCCCGAGGGGTCTTGCTGCTGTGTCCTGACAGGAGATGTGGGAATGGCTTTTCTCCGGAGGGGACGGAACATTGCAGCCACTTGCTTATGGAGGTGAGAACAGGGAGAGGGATGGGCTACAGCAAACTGCATTCCTTGGCTTGGATGGATTTGGAGGTGTCTATGGAGCTTCTGTGGTTTTGGGGGTGCTCTGTAGGGCTCCTCAGGGTGCAGCCCCTCTCTGTCCTGTGCTGTGTGACCCTGGAGCCTTGGGTTCCTCCAAAAGCTGTGATGGGAACAGCAGCAATTTTCAGGGCTGGGTGGTCAGGAAGTCCAGGCAGATCCATGCAAGGATGTGTCTCCTCCAAAGTCCTTCCCTGCTGCTGGCAGCCCCACACACCCTTGGGTGCCAGGTCCTCATTCCCTGCCAGCACATCCTGCCTGTTAGCAGAGGTGTGCTGACACCCTGGGTAATTAGCTGCATAAATGCTCTTTCCTTAATTACCAGGTGCTTCAATGTGATTCGTTGAATTAGCACAGGTGGGTGATCCTGGGCACTCCCTGGCACCTCAAAGTCCTCACTGGGACATCTGGTTCTGTGGTTTTGGTGTCAATGGGGCGCCTGCCTCTTCCCCCTGTGGAGGTGGGTGCTGGAGCTTTCCAGTGTATTTTTGGGGAAGGAGCAGCTTGGGAGTGACTTCGGAAGCCTCTCAATGCCAGGGCAGACTCTGAACTCTTCCTGTGGTGAAGGTCCAGCCCTTCTGGGGCTCTTCCCAAGGACTCTCTTATTTCTGTTATTATTTCTTCTTATTTTTACTGTCTTTTCATCTGTCTGCTGAGTGATAATATCCCATTGATTTTCTGCAGCCAGCAACCAGCCTGCTTTCCCTGGATTACAACAATATTAAACTAAAGCACTGCGTCTCCTCATTGGGTTATTTCTCTTTATATCAGCTGAACTTTTTATTTAGTCTCTCACCCAGGCTCCTGTCTGGGGACCTGCTGGCTCTGAATGACATTTCTCTGTCTGAGAGGCTATGTCCTGCCTTCCTTCCCATGGAATGGTGGCTGGCTGGGCATGGGAGCTGCGATCTGTCTGGGGCAGGGTGTGTGCAGGCAGGAGGTGGAAGTGCTGGGTATTGGGGTTTCATGGTTCTCCCATGGGGTTGCAGGGTGTTGTGTGCACTTCTGACACTGCAGGGACTCTTCAGTTATTCCTGCACACTTAGTGCAATCCCAGAGTTTTTGCTGGAATGAGTTGAGGGTTCTCCAGGCCAGCATAGATGGATACCCAAGCCAGTGCTGACGGGGGTGGCTGAGCCAAAATCATGGACTGGTAAAAACAAACCTGTTTTTTTCTGGGCTTGATTTGCCATTTTCTTACCATTGCCTGGCTGAAGGGTGCCTGGCATGGTCCAGCGTGTTCCCCAGAGCTGTGACAGACCTGCTGGGCACACGGCTCCTTGTATTCCTCCCATGAGGGCTCCTGCCTTTAACCTGCCATGCCACAGCAGAGGTTCAGCCGAGTCCTGGTGCTGTTGATGGTTGTGCCCACGTCACACGTTGTCACCTTCCAGCCCCACGTCAGTCAGCCCACACTGCTGTTCCTGGCTCTCCTGGTGGCACGGAAGGAGGAGGAGGATGGTGGCCTGGATTTTGCACGGCACTGAGCCTTATTTCACTTCTCCCCACCTTTATCCCACCTAGGGCTGGCTGGGATGCTGGGCACGGTGGGGATGCTGTGGCCCTGTCCCCGCTGGGGGCTGAGGGCTCCCCGACTCCGTTCTCTGCCCTGGAATGCCATCAGTGACCCTTGGAGCTGCCTCCCAAGGCCCTCCCAGCGCTGGCACATGCTCCATCCCGGGGGGATAAGCCTCCCAGTACCGTGCTCCTGCATCCATCACCGCAGAGATGGGGGACCTGCTGTGGGAGGGGAGGCTGAGGGTTGTCCCCTTCTTATTCCTTGCAGAATGGGGTTGGTTTGGGAAACTTGCTTTGCCATGATTTCTGCAGCTGATGTTGGAGTCCCCCAGGGCTTTGGTGTGGTACTGATGTGTCCTAGGGCAGCTGCTTTTCCTTCCTGAATTCCTGCCATGGGAGCATCTCTGTGTCCTCAGGTGTCCCCTGAAAGCAGTGTGTGCCCCTTGGGGCTCATGGTCCTGGTCTCTCTGGGTCCCTGGCATGTGGAGTGGATGGTCCTCAGCAGACACCTGGGGGACCTGATAGTAATAAAGGAGCGAGGGGGAGAAATGAGCTTTATTCCCCCTGCCTTTTCTAGTTTATTTTAACTTGTTCTCATTTTGTTCCCTGAGGTGTCGCACAGCTCTGCAGCCCGTGAGCTGTAATTGCACAGGGTGTGATCGATAATGGCAGGACGGAGGTTTCCAAAGGTTTCCTGCCTTGTTTTTTGTCCCATGGAGTCCGCCACGCAGCACTGACAATGTTAATTAAGTGATGGTTCATTATTAAAGCACTTGTGCAGTGGGTTAGTGGCCTTCTGGCTGCTCAGCTTGAGGGTGTTTTTGTGCGGCAGGACATCTCTTGAGCAGGGTGCGAGTAACGGGGTGATGCTGGTCCTTCCTTGGGAACAGCACTAGCTGGATCTGGGTACTGGGCACCAACAGCCTTTGGATGGGATGTTAAATCCCCACATCCCCTCTGGGCATGGAGGTAAATCCTCCTGGCCTGTGTCCCCCAGCATCTCCAGAGCAGGCAGGGAGGTACATTCCAGGGAGACATTCCTGGTGCTGCTTGCAGCAGGGTGATGCAGCACCCTGGTCCCAGGAGTGCTGATCTCTCTGGAGCTAAGAGCATGTGGAGCTGCAGTTGGCAGCTGCGTTTGCCCCAAGGAATGATTCTGCCAAGATTAATTATTCCCCCTTTGCTTTTGCATGCATTTTTGCCATGCAGTGATGTGTGGCACACTTGGTCCTTGCCCAAGCACAGGCCATCCCTGTGGCATTGCAAAGTCTTCAGAGTTGTATTTTCCCAGTTGTATTTGCTTCAAAATGCCTGTAATGAATCCAGATTTGCCAATTCTCCCCATCCCTGGCGTTCCTTGGAGGCTGCTGGGGCTGGGTACTCACTGTGGGAAGTTTGACAACTCCTTGGGGACCTGCAGGTAAAAGCCATAAAGAGTCTTCAGCAGTCAAGAAGAAAAAAAAAGGAAAAAAGGAGATTTGTCTTCTGTAGTTGCTGGCAGATGGATATTGTTCTCTAGTCCTGCGTGTTCCAAACACTGAGGTTATCGGGCATAAGTGACTTATTATGCAAATCCTCCGTCTTAATATCTGGCTGCTCTCTCCCTGGAATTGCATTGGCCAAACCCCACACGTTCCTGGAGCTGCTAATGTTTACACATTAGCTTCTCTGGCTAATATACAAGGCTTCAAGTTGCAAATTGATGTTTCTTACAGCTGAGCAAATTATTTTTCTATTAAATACAATATTTAAAATGATTTGGTGAACCAAAACAAACTACTGGTGAGAATTCTAATGGAGCTGCTTTCCATATTCTTCCAATCAGCTTTTATCAGGGCTGAGGAATCAGTGATATTTCTTTTAAAACTGTCTCTTTGGCAGAAGTGGGGAGCGGAGGAGCAGGGACGGGGTTTGTCATCATCTCCGGGGTGTGATGCACAGAAACACTTTCAATGTTGTGCCAGTGCCCCAGGCCCTCTGCATGTGCCAAGTGCAGCTACAGAGGGATTCAGCTCCCCTTTGCTTGGGCTGGAAGAGGTTTTCCCACTGAAATCCTGGGGTGTTTGGGCTTGGCCGTGGAGCTGTTGGTGTGCCAGTGTGGCAGGGTTCCCCATCAGTATGAGATGTTGGGGTGCTGGCACACAGGACCTCTCCCTGTCTGGATTTTCTCACTGAGCTGGATTCCTCAGTGCCAAACAGCTCCTGTAACATCCCACCCCTGGGAATTTGAGCCCCCTGCAGATGGAAATGATCCTGGATCCCTTAACCTTGCCTGGGAGCCTGTGGGGTGCTGTGTACAGGATCTCACTGGCTGAGAAGTGCATCTAATTTTAGATGAGTTGCAGAATGTGCTCCCTGTCCCCCGTGTCTGCCGGCACCCAGAGGGAAGCAACTCCTGGCGTTTCCTTCCCAGGGCACGTTTCCGTAGGAGTGTGCCAAGGAAAGCACCTTTAAATAGCAGCTGGGATCTGGGAGGTGGAAGGCTGGCTCTGCTCCGGGGTGCTGGGAAGGAATGGCACCTTGGCGGGATGTGCTGGAGCTGTGGTTCTGTATCCCAACACACCCAGCTCCCTGGGCTTTCTGCCATCCCTGGCGTGATCCCGGGCTGCCAGTCTTCTGGGACTTCACCACATCCCCTCTGTGCCTCGGTTTCCCCATTTGCAGCAGCTCATTGACCATTTATCGTGTGTAAAGAGCTTCATCCTTTGGTGCAGACAAAGAGCATCTTCCTCATGTGCATTTAAGAGGAGAGGTCTTGGGTGTAATAATATGGGGGTATGCAACTGCAAAGCCTCTGCCTCCATCCCTTCTCCTGGGAGGCAATGAAAACTTTGGATTTGATGGCAGGAGAGCTCTGTTCACCCCCTGCCACATCTTGCTATGGTCAGATGATGGTTTCGCTCTGCAGGGTGTTTGCACTTGACTGCCAGGGCAGCGTGTCATGTGTCCTGTGGGTACCTGAATCCTCCCCATTTCCTGCTGAGAATTACTTGGGGTGGAGGACTGGAGCTGCTGGATAAGGCCAGGGATAAAAAATTTATTTTGACTCTGAAATATGACCAGCGTTATCTCCCCTGGCTGGTGCCTGTGCCATGGGGTGCTGTGGCTTGTGCTCCCAAGATGCTGCACCCCAGAGATGACCATGGGGCTGATCCAGTCCTGGCTAAGCCAGGGTAGGAGCAAAATGGGCTTTTTCCCGTCAGGACTGGGTGTCCTGGGTGGCTGCGCTGTATTTTGTAGCTCTGTGGAAGCAGCACTTGCTAAAGTTTTGGTATGAGCCCATTTTTCACAAAGCCTGTCCCCATTTTGGGACATTATTGGTGTTTTGTTCCCATCAGATGATACTCCAGAGGGTCTTGGGTGGGGGAGACCACAATCCTGCTGTTCCAGATGGTGCTGGGCTGTGATCCCAATCCTTCCATCCCGGATGGTGCCGGGCTGTGATCCCAATCCTTCCATCCCGGATGGTGCCGGGCTGTGATCCCAGTCCTGCCATCCTGGATGGTGCCGGGCTGTGATCCCAATCCTGCCATCCTGGATGGTGCTGGGCTGTGATCCCAATCCTGCCATCCTGGATGGTGCCGGGCTGTGATCCCAATCCTGCCATCCTGGATGGTGCCGGGCTGTGATCCTAATCGTGGATGGTGCTGGGCTGCCCTTTGGCACAGGAGCCTTCTCAAGGCTGCTCAGTAAAAGGCAAAGGAAGACACGGATCGTGTCCCATGGTGCAGGAGGTTAAGCAGGAAGGGTTTAAGTGTGTAATTAACTTGGAAGCGAGAGCAGTGCAGACTCTGTGGATGAAAGGGCGCGGGGTGGGCTGTAGGCAGGCGGCCACGTTCCTCGGTGGCCACGGAGAATTAATTGGAGGCTGTCCTTTGTACTTGGCTGTTTGGTCTTTCTTTTCCTCCCTTTTCTTTGTGAATCACTAGTCCCTCCCCTCCCCAGACTTCCTCCTCTTCATCGCTGTAGAGGGGGATGCTGGGTGGCAGTGGTTCCCAAGGGATGCTGAGTGGCAGTGGTGTCCTTCTCCCTGGTGAATCCATTAAGCCACCTCCTTTTCTTTCTTTTTAAGAATTTTTAGTCCATCTGGTGTTTAAGCCTCACATTGGTGCCCATGCCTCTGCTCTCTCAGTGTGCCCTGGTGCTGCAGTGGTACCCAGGGGGATGCTGAGCCTGCTACCAGGCTCCTTGACAAACCCCTCCAGCCACCTTTTTTTGCTTTCTTTCAAACAATTTTGCTTCATCTGGTGTTTAACCTCTGCACTGGTACCTGTCCCTCTGCTCCCTTCCACCTGGGCATGTGGTGGATCCATGGAGGTGGCAGCTGTACCTGGAGGAGGCTGAGTAGCACTGGTCTCCATCTCCATAGGAAATCTCTCAAACCACCTCTTATCTCTTTTTCTAAAATAATTCTGGTCCATCTGGTGTTAAACCCCCATGTTGGTGCTTATCCCTCTTTTCCCTCTGCCCAGGAACGTGTGATGCTCTGGGGGTTTTGTGTGGGGTGTTTAATGGGGCATGTCTCATCCTCGGCACAGGCTGCCTCTTGTACATGGGGCAGGCTTTGTGTTGGGGGTGATTTAGGCAGCTTTGGGGTGTTCGGGCTGTGTCTCGGACACGTCCCACCCCTGGGGGCAGACCCCCAGCTCCCTGCAGTATTTTTAGCTGCTGTCGCATTGGGATCGCACCTCCCGCGCTCGCTGCCTTCACCTCGGCGCCCGGAGCCGCTGTCACCCTGGCCTGGAGCCAGCTCAGGGGACCAGGGACTCCTTGCTTCCTTTTTAGGATGTAGCCATACCTGGAGCAGTCTCACCCGGCTCCCACAGTCCTTGTCCTGCTGCCCTTGGGATGGAATAACCCTCCCACTGCTGCAGGTGGATATGTTGGGTTGCAGCCTCCCTGCCCTCCTTGCAAATGTTGTGATGAAACATTAATTTTTTGCAGGTTGCTCTGGGTTTCCCCTCTCTGACTTTCCACAGCTGTTGGAACACCTCCAGCCACCCCCTGTGGAGTTGGGCTGTTGGCGTTTAATTACTCAGGTGTTAATTTTTATGCCCTTAATCGTGTGATGAGGAGGGAGAGTCTGCTGGAGGTTGAGCTTCTCCCAGCCCTGTCCTTGGCTGGGGAGAGATGGTGCCAGAAGCATCCCATAACTCATGGAGACCAAGGTTCTGTGAAGCCCCTTTGGCTTTTTTCCCTGTGTGTACAAATCACGGACAAATCAGTCAGGGAAGTGGAGTGGCCAGTCGAGCTGCCTTTGTTTTGTGTCGTGGATGGGAGGGAAGGCTGGTGCCGGGAAAAGCCTTGGCAGTAAACCTGTCCGAGGAGGGAGATGGATCAGCTTGGCCAGCACATATCTGCTCTGTAATTGCATTTTAAACTTCTGGAGCCTGGGCATCATCTCGTGGGTGGCTGAGGATGCAGGCGTGGGGTGATGGAGCTGTGGGTTGGTGGCGGTGGCTGTGCTGGGGATGGCAGCAGGATTTGGGTGGGGGGCTGCAGTCCAGGAGGAGGAGTAGGGTACATATCTCATTATGTTTTCAGTGACTGGGAATAGTTTATTGGGGGTGAAGGTATCACTTTTCCCTGGGAAATGGGGCTCTGCCAGCCTGAAACATTGTTTGACTCTGCTCTGGTTTCTCAGGCCAAAAAAAATCCCCCAAGAACAAATTTCTGCCTCCCAGAATATCCCGCTCAGCAGATCTTGGAAAGAAACACTTGGGCCTTTTTTTCTTTTAAATCACTTGGCACTTAGTCTCTGACAGTGTTTTATTTTGAAATTTATTTTATTTCCCTTCCTTCCTGGAAAATTTTGACAGATTTGTGCTTTTCCTCCCGTTAGAAAGTGCAGCCAAGTTCCAGACTCTAAAATCCGACACGTCTCGTGGTGAGAGCTGAGGACCAGGGTCTGTGGTGCGGGGGCACATCTGCACGTGGGCTGGGCAGACGCTCCATTTCGGGAAGGGCTTTAAGAAAGCTGTGATGTCTCAGTGCCTCCAGACATATGAATAGGAGAGAATTTGCTTACAGGTTTTTAAAAAGAAGTTTCTTAGGGCTCTGAGAGGAAAAAACGGTGATGGAGCTGGAATGTGCCCTTGTGCTTTAAAAAATGAGTGCAAAGGGGCGAAAAAGCCAGAAATGTCTTCTTATATATGAAAGAGTTGGGAATTGAAATTTCCTGAGCATCTTATGGGCTTTTTTCCCAGGGTTTGGACTCGTGTTTGACTAAATGTTGCATCCAAGCATCCCTGAGCACAGGGAGGCACAACCCGTGCCAGCAGTGAGGCCATTAACTGCCAAATCCCCAGGTGGCGGGGGGAATTACTGATGTCATTTGGGATAAAATAGGAAGAAAACAGCAGAAATAATCCCTTGGCCCAGGTCTGTTTTCCTGCTGGTGCATTGGGGGATATTGCTGTTGTTCATTCCGCTTGCTCAGGGCTTCCCGGGGCCCCTGGTGAGCCCGGCCCGTTAATTAGCGCTGTGCCCTGGTCCCTGTAATCGTGGGTTTAATGAGACAATGGGGCAGTGTGAGCTACAGCCGGGGTGGCCCCACAGCAAAGCCGACCTGAGCTTCAGGCTTGGATGGATGTGGGATGATGGGAGGGCGGGATGGGGGAGCTGGAAAATGGGGGTGGACTGGAATGTGGGATCACGGGAGGGGGCTGGATGCGGGATCGGGGGGGGGGGGGCTCTCTGTGTCACCTCCCGTGGGAACAAGTGGCCTTTTGACATTTGCTGCACTTCTCCGTGCTCAGCTGAGCACGCTGTGGACCAGGGAGGTGCTGTGTAAACACCCTCGGACCCCCAAGAGATAAATCTGTAATAAAATATGACTGCCAGAAGGACTCAGCAGTGCCAAGGGCGGGGGGCTCAGGGCTGCATTCAGGGTTGGAGGTCCTGGCTGAAAACTGCCACACTCACATCACGCCGTGGAGAGACCCCCAGGAGCCCAAGCTACAGGTGGAAAGCTGGGGTCAAAGTACAAATTTTGTGTGGCTGCCACAGCGAAATGATGTTTCTTAGGGGAAACCCCTTGTGCTACCAACCCCTGAGAAGCAAAGCTGGGAGCTGCATCCTGCTCCTGCTGCTAAGGCCTCCCTGAGACCTGCCAGCTTGTGTCATTGGTGAAGCTGCACAGGAGCTGTGAGGCCCTGGTAGCACCCAGGAGCAGAGCCCTGCTCACAGTGCCCTTGGGGAATGCCTGGAGTCCCCCAGCATTCCAGGGGCATCACCCCCTCCTGGTGGGGCATTCCAGGGGCATCACCCCCTCCTGGTGGGGCATTCCAGGGGCATCACACCATCCTCGTGGGCTTTTGTGGGGGGAGCAGTTATTCTGGGAGCTCAAGGGCTGACGGGTCTGTCCCCACAGCTGGCTGCACCTTTGAGGAGGACAGTGAGCCCAACCAGTGTGAGTACAGCCAGAGTGAGGACGATGACTTCGACTGGGAGCTCCTGCGCAGTTACCTGATGCCTCACCTGGTGCCTGACCTGCCTCACGGTGAGTGCCAGGGTCCCCCTGGGCCCTCTGTCCCTACCCTGCCTCTGTGTCCAGTACCCTAGGGCTGGACTATGTGACTCCTCCTGGTTTAATTCCTGCAGTGTTTTAGACTTGGCTTTGGCCTGCTTATGTGGGAGATGGGGAAAAAAACCCTGTTTCTGGCGTTTTCAAGTGTGGGGAAGGGCTTGTTAGTTGGAGGCATCTCCAAAGTCTTGGGAATGGTAAGGAAGAAAATTAAAATGGACTTTTAAAAAATCTGATTGGTTTAGAACTGTTTTGTGTTATTCTCTGGGTCCATGTCCTCTCTGGTGGCCAGGCTGGGGGAGCAGACCCAGCCAGGCAGCTGTGAGGAGCTCCTCTCTCCAGGAGGATGGTGTGGGCGCCATGCCTGGGTGCATTTGGGGGCTTTGCTCGCTCCCTGCTCCGTACTCTCTCCTGCTGTGACCCCCTTGAGTTGTCTCTGAACCCATTTGCTCAGTGAAGTTCACTGGACTTGGGATGCTCCTTGTTTTTGGGACTGCTGGCTCCTGCCTGATCCTGAAGGGCCAATCCTGTGCTGAGGATGGGCAGAAAAACAGGAGAGCTTGTTTAGAGCTCAACAGTAAAAATCACCTTTTCCGTTTATTAAAATGTTACCTACTTTATAGGAAACTCTCTACTGTTCCATCAACCTGCCTCCAGCTGTTTATCTTGTTCTTTGTTCATGCCAGGGGTTAATTTGGCTTTTCCCCCTCCACTAACTCTGCTCTGCCGTTACCTTTCCCCATCACCTTCTCCTTCCATCCTGTCCCTCCTGGCATGTCCTGGGTGCTGGGCGAGGGCAGGGATCTGCTGGCAGATCCCTGATCCTCCCTGGATGATTTTTCCAAGTAATTGCTTTAAACTGAGCTACCCTAATTGGTGTGTGTCCAGGGGGTTTCCTGGGGAAAGCAGAGCTGGGGGTTGAGGTGGCTCATGATGGAATGTCTGAAACTTGTAATTAGTTGAGTTTTCTGCTCAATATTCAGCTGTAATTTAAAATCTGCAGTGAGCCACCTGAGTTTAAAGCCTGGGGGCTTGCAGGGGGCTGGAGGGCTGGGTGGAATGGGGCTTCTCTCTCTACTTGAGGAAAAAACTGTGGCTCAGCAGGAGATGGGGTCTTAAAGGAACACAAAGAGTTTAAGGAATAAACTCCAGGACTGATGGGGAAGTGACATCTCGGGTTGGAGGGTGTGAGCATTGCAGTGTCACCCCAGGAAGAGGATTCCTGTCCCTGTGGCTCCTCTAAGACCAGGTAATGCTGTTTGCTCATGATCATGGGGCACCAGGGGGGTGCAGGGACCCCGTTTTTGGGTGGTTTTACCCTGTTTTGGGTGGGGAGCTGTGCATGAGGCTCTTGCAGCCCCATTACCCTCTTGGTCCTTGCAGCAGCTCAGGGGATCAAAAGGATTTCACAGTGCCAGGGCCTCTCCAGGGAGCAATTTCCAAAGGAGTCTCGTGGTCTCAGATTAAAATGAGTTTTTATTGGAGATCAGCCAGTTTCAAGGAGTGTAGGATTTATTGGAGTGGCTGCTGGCTGCTGGCCACCTGCTGCTACCTTCCCATCCTACTCTCTTCTTGCTTTCTTGTTTGGTTTAGGGCTTTTCCCCCCTTCTCTTGACTTGTCTCTCTTTCACCTAAATATGATGGATGGGTCTCTCCCATGTTGCAATCGTGATTTTTTTTTTGTCTCTTTATTGTTCCTTTTTTTAAGGAGCAGCTGCAGGAAGCTGGGTAAGGCAGGTGTGAGCTTGTAATCCCAGACTGGCTTGAGGTGGAAGGGACCTTAAAACTCATCCAGTTCCAACCCCTGCTATGGGCAGGGACACCTTCCCGTGTCCCAGGCTGCTCTAAGCTCCGACCAGCCTGGCCTTGGGCACTGCCAGGGATCCAGGGGCAGCCCCAGCTGCTCTGGGCACCCTGTGCCAGGGCCTGCCCAGCCTGCCAGGGAACAATTCCCAATTGCCAAGATCCCATCCAGCCCTGCCCTCTGGCAGTGGGAGCCATTCCCTGGGTCCTGTCCCTCCGTGCCTTGTCCCCAGTCCCTCTCCAGCTCTCCTGGAGTCTCTTTTGGTACTGAAAGAGGCTCTAGGGTCCCTCACTCAAAAGATTAAACCAACATATTTGTAGGTGTTTTTTTTCCTCAAATGTGCTTTTTCCTAGATTTTCCTTCCAAATTCACTGACATTAGGAAACCCCCTGAGCACTGGAGATTCCCAGTGAATGGAGCTGCTGTGTCCCTGCACAACCCGGTCCCTGTGCTGGGGGGACTGAGTTGTTGTCCCCACCCTGAAGAGCTCTGATGTCTCCCCATCCAAGGAGCTGCTCCTTCAGCTCTCAAGTCCAGCACTGCTTCCCAATCAGCTCCTGCTGCAATCCATAAAACCCTTGAACAATGAAGCCTGATGGTTTGCTCCCTTGGAAATTGCTGCAGTTTGTGCAAGGACCCTGTGGTGGTGGGAGATCAGCCCTTGGTGCTGGGGCTGCTTTGGGAGATGCTCAGCACAGAAGTGGGGAGTGAGTGGTTCCCTGGTTCCTGTGCTGGCTGTGACACAGAGAAGGATCCAGCACACGTCAGCTTCGTCTTCCAGCGGGAGTTCCTGGAGGCAGATGCTGCAGTGCTCAGACCTGCTCCCCTGGCACCTCTTGTCTGACAGTGCCGCCCCCTCCCTGTCATCCTTCCTGCCTTCCCTGCCTTCTAATAGCTCTTGGAAGTTCTTTTTTTATTTATTTTTGTCTCTCAGTGATTTTTTAGGAGGAAAAACTCATTGAGACAGGGAAGTTGGGGGAGTGAGTTCTTCCCTCCTCTTCTCGCAGGGCTGTTTGGGTTTTTCCTGGAGGGATGCAGTGGCAGGCAGAACCCTTGGGATGGGCAGTGTGATGGGAAGAGCTGCCCCTTCCCATGGGCAATCAGGGCTTCAACTGGCCTTGGGCACTGCCAGGGATCCAGGGGCAGCCATGGCTGCTCTGGGCACCTGTGCCAACCCCTCCCCACCCTCACAGGGAACAATCCCTTCCCAATATCCCGTCCAACCCTGCCCTCTGGCAGTTTGAAGTACCTCTGCTTCTCTTATATTTATAAAAGAAACCCAACCTACACCCTGGGCTTCAGGCTAATGTCAGATATTTACAGCAGAGGAGGATAAAATTAGCACAAAAGCAAGTGGTTGGAACCTGCTTTTTCCAATACTGCAACACCAGGAAAAAAGAGGGGAAAATAGTGTGTGTGGGAAGCCCTGCCTGATGAGGGATGCTCAGGTGCATCACTGCTCCCAGGTGACCTTATGGGCATTCTCTGTCTTTCAAAATAAGTGGTTTAATTTTAATCTTGGCCTCTTTATTTTGGTCCTATGGCTTTTTGTTTGTAAAGGGAGGGCAGAGGAGGGGCCTGTGTTTGTTAACAAGAGCCCATTCATTAATGGGGTAGCTTTTGGGAGATGTCCCCTGGCATGAGGTGGGTCAGTGATCTCTCTCCACTCTGCTGTTGCCTGGACCAAATGGGGCTGATCTCATTAGAGCAGAAGTAATTTTGCTGGGGGAAATGAGAAGAGAAAAAAGAGAAGCATGGACATAGTGCCTTCCCCTTGGTAGGTGAAATGAGCTGTGCTGGACTCTGAGGAAATAAATTGTCATCGTTTTATTTCACCCTGAGTAGCCACCCCAAGGGGCTGGCAGGGCCAGGCAGCCACACAGGTCAATGGTGTGGGGAAAATTTCCCTTTCAGGGATTTCTCTCCCTTGCCCCAGCTCCTGTCCCTGAAGGGTGCACTGGGAGATGCATCTGGTACTGGCACTGTGTCACCCCAGCTGGTGCTGTGACCGCCTGGGTGTTTTGGGGTCCCCCCAGGTGCAGGTCCCAATCGCTGGGGCAGTAGATGGGCCTCCCCTGTGATCTCAAATGCTGCATGGGCATGGATGAGTGCCCCCTGCAATCCCAAGTGTTGTAGGGGGATGGGTGGGTGCCCCCTACAATTCCCCTTCACTTTCCTTTGGCTTTTCTTGGAACTGCTCAGTGGGAGTCGAGGGGAGGAAAGCACCTGAGCTTAGAATTAATTGATAATAAAGCGCTGACTGTCAGGAAACAATGGTAGGCTTGAATAAATGGCCCAGCTTTGTTACTTACAGCTTCTGCTGGTATTAAAATGGAGATTAATAATCCCCTTGCCTTTGGTGAGGGGGAGGATTTGGTGTGGCAGCTTCTCATCCATCCTGTATCCCTCCAGACTGCCTGGCTTGGAGCGTGCAGGACAGGGAATGATGCTGCCTTTGGGATCCTCTTTGGGATTGTCATCCTGCCTGCCCTATAAGTACGGCTTCAAGGCTGTGCTGGAGCTCCTGGTTTTGCTGCTGGTGATGTTGGGTGGTGGGATCCCAGCAGCTGCTGCTGGTGGTGGGGCTGCTCTGGGAATGGCATCCCAGGCACCCCTGAGAGCTGGGATGCTGCTGCTCCTCCTTAAGCCAAGGAGGATTTCCCTCTGTGAGTGCCTGCTGAGCATGGTTGAAATATGGTGACAGCTGTGTGGTAAATGAGCCAAGGAGCTGGGAATGGAGGTGAACAGCTGGGGCCCGGCTGGGGCTGGGACTGATGCAGCTGAAGATGTGAGAGTTAAGGGAGGGCAACATCGGAGCCTTTCCTGACCCCGGGGCCCTGGGGTGGCAGCAGCTCTGATCCTCCCCTCCTCATCCAGCAGTCAGGTCCCACTGCAGTGTCCTGCTGCTGCCCAGAAGGTGTCTGCTCCTGACTCCATCCCAAGTCCCTCCTGTCCTGCACATCCTCACTGGCTGTCATGGACCAGTGCCCTGGGGCACATGGGCATCTTTGTCGTCCCATATCCTCCACCTTCTCTATCCCCCGCTGGCAAAGCTCAGGAGGGGTGGAACAGAGAGATTAGAATCATAGAATCTCCTTAGTTGGGAGGGACCCACAGGGATTATCTAGTCCAACCCTGGCCCTGTCCAGACCCCCAGCAACCTCACCCTGGGCATCCCTGGAGCTTTGGCAGCCTCGGGGCCGTGCCCATTCCCTGGGCAGCCTGGGCAGTGCTCAGCACCCTCTGGGGGAAGAACCTTGCCCTGAGCTCCAGCCTGAGCTGCCCCGGCCCAGCTCCAGCCGTGCCCTGGCTGCTGTCCCTGGCCCAGAGCAGAGATGGGAGCTGCCCCTCGGGAGGAGCTGCAGATCCCTGAGCTCTGCCCTCAGTGTGCCCTGCTCCAGCTGCACACACCAAGAGCCCTCAGGCACCCCCTGTATGGCCCTTCCAGACCCTTCACCATCCTTACAGTTAACTCCACTCTCTCCCCCTTCTCCCCCACTGCTGCAGGCTCCTACCTGATGGTGAACTCCTCTCAGCACACCCCGGGCCAGAAAGCTCACCTGCTCTTCCAGGCACTGAGTGAGAATGACACCCACTGCCTTCAGTTCAGCTACTTCATGTTCAGCCGGGATGGGCACAGCCCTGGCACCCTCAGCGCCTACGTCTGGGTCACCGGGGGCCTGCTGGGCAGCGCCGTCTGGAACGCGTCCGGCTCGCACGGCCGCCAGTGGCACCAGGCAGAGCTGGCAGTCAGCCTGTTCTGGCCCAGTGAGTACCAGGTGAGGCCCAGCAGCCCCCCTGGCCCCAGCCCGGCCCCCCGGCCACCACTGACCCCTGTTTGGTGCTGCAGGTGCTCTTCGAGGCAGTGGTTTCCAGCGAGCGCAGGGGGTACCTGGGCCTGGATGACATTTTGCTCCTGAATTATCCATGCTGTGAGTGCCGTGGGATGGGACCTGAGCGGGGGCTGCTGGGCTGGGCTGGGCAGCAGGGCTTGGAACTGGTGTCCATTGGGATGGTCCTGGGGAGAGTGGAGGGCCTAATGTCAGGGGGCAGCCTGAAGCACCTAGGTGTCCTGATGTTACCTGAGCTGGTGGAGCTCCATCTCCTGGGCACCTTTAAGGCTCCTTTTTGCATCTCCATCCCTATCCCCACCAGCTGCAACATTGCTTTTAGTTTTTATAAAACCTTGGAAAAACACAGATTGAACACAAGGCCTGAGTGTCCCCATCAGGAGGGGCCACCCAGGCTGGTGGGGGTCCAAATTCCCAGACTGTCCCAACACATTGGCTCTTGGGGTCACATCCTATTTCTTCCAGGCTGGGCAGGAGACCTGCCCCCTCTATCATCCCATACCCTGCATCTGGCACCAGCACTGTGGGGTGCTGGAGAGAGAGGCTCATCTCTCCCTGGGCTGGTTCTATGGGGACAGGAACACATGCCTCACTTGGAGCCAGGCTCTGAGGGTGGGCATCAGGCCTGTCCAGAGCTCAGCTCAGCTGTGACATCCTGGGTGGATTTTTGGGTGGGGAGGGATTTTTGTGGCAGTGCTGCTGTGGGTCTCCTTGGACCTCAGGTCCTTCCTCACCTCTTGCTTTGTCCCTTGGCAGCGAAAGCGCCTCATTTCTCCCGCCTGGGTGATGTGGAGGTGAATGCGGGACAAAACGCCACCTTCCAGTGCGTGGCCGCTGGCAAGGCTGCCGAGGCCGAGCGCTTCCTCATGCAGGTGAGGAACGGTGGTGGTGAAACGGCCACAGCCAGCCCCACACACGGCTTTCCTGTGGGACAAAACCCCACTGGACATGGCGGGAGAAGGGCCATCCCCCTGCTTTTAAGCAGACATCATGTGGGGACACCCCTGGTGGCTCTGGAGGTGCCACCGTGCCCCCTGTGACGCCGTGTGTGTCCCATGGGCAGAGGCAGAGCGGCGAGGTGGTCCCTGCTGCCTCGGTGAAGCACATCAGCCACCGGCGCTTCCTGGCCACGTTCCAGCTGGAGGCGGTGTCCAAGGCGGAGCAGGACCTGTACCGCTGCGTCACCCAGTCCGCCCGCGGCGCCGGCGTCTCCAACTGCGCCGAGCTCATCGTCAAAGGTGGGTGAGCTGCCCTTGCCACCCAGGGCCATGGTGAGCCGCTCCTGCTCTGCTGTGTGCAGAGGAAGGTGGGATGCCTGGAACACCGGGATTGCAGTTTCTCACTGTGGAAGAGTTGCTAAACACGGACTGTGCAGCATAAAACCAGAAACTCCTTTACTGATGGCCTTAGATAATTTATTTTTGATTGCAGTAGGTGGGAATTAATTAATTATGGTGAAACTGTGCGGCACCATGCTGGGCTGTGTGACTTAAAAAGACAATTTGATCAGATGAAACCCTATTGCAGCTCTTGAAGCCTTCTCAAAGTGATGGAGGGCACAGGCACAGACTGAAGTTTGAAGACTGGATGGTGTCGTCCTGTACTTGGGTGATTCCTACATCCTCTGGGTGGGGAATCCGAATTTATTCTGTGCTCTGCAGCACGAATCCCAGAATGGTTTGGGTTGGAAGGGACCTTAAAGTTCATCCAGTGCCACCCTCTGCCATGGGCAGGGACACCTTCCACTCAACCAGGTTGCTCAGAGCCTGGCCTTGAACACTTCCAGGGATGGGGCAGCCGTAGCTTCTCTGGGCAACCAGTGCCAGGGCTTCCTCACCCTCACAAGGAAGAATCTTCCCCTAATATCTAATCTAAACCTACTCTCTGTCAGTGTGAGGCCATTTTCCCTTGTCCTGTCACTACGTGCTCTTGTAAAAAGTCCCTCTCCGTCTCTTTTGTAGCCCCTTTCAGATACTGGAAGGCCACAGTTAGGTCACCCCAAAGGTTCCCTTCTCCAGCCTGAGTGTGGTGGGTTGGTGTGGGAAGAGACACTGGAAATGTATTGACTGCAGCCTGTAAACAATAAAATAAAACCATGGTACTTGTGGTTGTGCCAGCGCTGGCCTGGTTCTGGGGATGCTCCACCTGCCCCCTCTGTGCTCTCTTCCAGAGCCCCCCACCCCCATTGCCCCCCCCCAGCTGCTCCGGGCCGGCTCCACCTACCTCATCATCCAGCTCAACACCAACTCCATCATCGGGGACGGCCCCATCGTGCGCAAGGAGATCGAGTACCGCATGACCTCGGGGCCCTGGTCTGAGGTCCACGCTGTCAACATGCAGACCTACAAGCTCTGGCACCTGGACCCCGACACGGAGTATGAGATCAGCGTCCTGCTCACCCGGCCCGGTGAGGGGGGCACTGGCAAACCGGGGCCACCCCTCATCAGCCGCACCAAGTGCGCAGGTGGGCCGCATGGCGTCCCTGGGACGGCTCTCCTGGCACCCCCAGCCCTCCCCCTTCCTGTGCTGAGGAGAGGAGCTAACCCGAGACACCTGTCCGTGTGTGTGCTGTTGGCAGAGGTGCCCCCTCGTTAACTTCTCCCATTCAGTCCAATTAGAGCTGATTAAACTCCCTCCCACTGATGGCACTTGATCCCTCTTGTCTCAAGAGCCTGACTTGGGTGTGATGACACCACAAGGGCCCTTGTGGTGGAGGCACCTTTCTCTGGGCAGCTGGGGCTGCTTGTGGGGCTGGTACCCTGCTTCATCTCTACAGGGAAGGATGAGCCTGGGGCAGCTGCATGATTAGTGGCTGAGAGATGTCCCCAGTGGTGTCCCCAGCCCTCTCTGCAGGGCAGCAGCATTCTATGCTGGGGGTTGCTCTCTGCACTCATCTCTTTTGCCCCTATGGACAAAAGGGTTTTCCCTGATAAGGCACATAAATCCATGAGATGTTTGCCTCCTCGCTCACCTCTCCCTGTCTCTCTTCCCCACAGAGCCCATGCGAGCCCCCAAAGGCCTGGCTTTCTCTGAAATCCAGTCCAGACAGCTGACGTTGCAGTGGGAGCCGCTGGGCTACAACCTGACCCGCTGCCACACCTACACCATGTCCCTGTGCTACCGCTACTTCGTGGGCAGTGGCCACAACCAGACCTTCCAGGAGTGTGTGAAAATGGAGCGGAACGCCAACCGCTACACCATCAAAAATCTGCTGCCCTACAGGAACATCCACGTCAAGCTCATCCTCTCCAACCCTGAGGGGCGCAAGGAGGGCAAGGAGGTGATATTCCAGACAGATGAGGATGGTGAGTCTGCTCGGGGAGATGCATCATCCCCAAAATTGGAACTCTGTAGCTAGTGAGCTGCTGGGGTTTTTCCTGTGGCATGGTGTGCATCCCTGGCTCCTGGCCTATGGGCATGATGAGAATATCTCCTGAGCCAAGGAGGAGGTGAAAAGGATCTTGCAGCCCCAGAGGTGTGCAACAGGAGGTGAGAGAAAGGGACACTGATGGTGTTTGGGGAAGGGACATGTCAGGGTCCTGGGAGGTTCAGGGATTGGATGGGGGTGTCACTGTGGACACGCTGCCCTCATGCTTGGAGTGGAATTTTACCCCTAGCTGGTCCAGTGGAGGGTGTGAGAGTTGGCTCATACCCAGCTTCTCTCAGCACAAGTTGTCCTCACTCACCCATTATTGGGAACCAAAGCCTGGCAGCCATAATAACAGGAATTAAAACAATTAATGCTTTGCACTCAGGTAACATCTTTTATCTGCTTGGTTTCTGATGGATTGGGCACTGCTGCGTTTCTGGGAAAGTGCTGTTCACCAGGGCAGGTGCAGTTTTTTTTGGCTTCTCTGGTGCTCTTCCCTGGTGAAGTTTGCTCTCAGGTGGGTTTGGGTTTGTGCAGAGAGCTCTGCAGTGATAAGGCCCCAGTTTCTGGCAGCAGCTTTGCTCCTGTTTCCCCCCTGTTCTGGCTGTGCCCTGTTCTGGGTTCCCTGTCACCTGAGTGGGCAGACATCCTTGATGGATGCTCCAGCATTGCTCCAGGACTTCTTGGTTTTGGGATCTCTTGCTCTGATGAGCCCTTCCCTGAGGATCTGCTCAAGCTGAGGCTGCTGGAGAGGTCTCCCAGGTCTGGCTTCACCTGCCCCTCACCCTGTCTGCAGCTTGCCATCAGCAGTGCCTGAGTCACTCTGGGCTCTGGAGATCCAAGGGATATGGCAGGAGCTACAGGACAGAGCTGGCTCTGTGTGTCCAGTGCCACCCATCAGTGACAGGCCACATCTGGAGCTGGCCTCTCCCACTGCTGAGTGTGGCTGGAGCATCCCTGGCTCTCATGGAAGAGACATCTGTTAAGCAAGAATGGAATTAATCTCCAAAGCACTTTTTAGCATTAAAAAATCATCAATTAAAGGGAAGGAACTGGTAATTGCAAATGACTGAGCTGCCTCCAGAGCCCTGGAGGACCCCTGAGGAGAAGCCTGCCATGGAATTCCCCTGCACAGGACTTGCCGTTACCTTTGCAAAGCTCACTCCTGTCTCCCAGGCTGGAAAGCAAAACCTGAAGAGCTGGAGAGGAGCTGAAAGCATCTCCAGGTCCTTTTTCATCTTCAAAGCCTAAATCCAGCACCTTCCTCTGTACACTTTCCATGTCTCCAGCCCTCAGCCTGCCCTAGCGGGGGCACCCAGCTCTGCCCTGCCAGTGGTTTATTTTACAGCTATAATTGCTCCAGTTGTTCTCACTGGGCTGTGACTGCTCCAGCTGTTTGCTTATGGAATATTAATACAGGAGCTCCAGATGTCTTTTTGCTATAGTATAATCACTCCAGCTGCTTTTTCCTGTGCCTCAATTAACTGGGGCTGCTGGCTTCCCCCTTGGATTGAACTTGAGGCCGTGTATACATTTGGTCTGATGGCGATGGATCTATGGATATCCTCCTACAGATATGTGGCAGATGCTCCTCATGTGTCTGGCCCAGCCTGCCTGGGAGGATGATGAGGGTTTGAGCTCCTAGAACTGCAGGATGAACAGCTGCCCCTGCAAGTAAACCAAGGTGCTGAAAGTTTATTAATGATAGGACTCTTAACTGTGGTTTATTCTGGTACAAGGCCAGTTTTGGCAGCAGCATCCCCTGGGGCTGCTGTTGGTAGGCTGCAAAGATGCAGCCTCTCCATCCTGAGTGGTAAACCCCGGTTTGGGGCTGGAAAATCCAAGTAACTGGGCCAAACCAAGGCTGTTGTTTACAGCATCCTTCTTGGACCCCAGGCAGAGCTGTGCTGAGCTGTGGGCAGGACACTGAGGGAAGTGTGCTGCATCCATAGATTGTCCAGCTGGTGTTTCAGTGCCCCCCATGGATCCAGGTGACCCACAGCTGGAGACTTCATTCTGTGTGTGCATGAAATGATGAAACTCAATCCCAGGGACCTGTGGAAATATCTCTGCAGTGTGATGGTGCTGCAGGGAGCCGCTTCGCCTGGGAGCAGGCAGGGTGCATGTGATGCAAGCCGGGATAAATATATATATAAATATATATATTATATTTATATATAATATAAATAAATAAGTATATTTGTTCAAATATGGATAGCAGAGGGGTATGTGCACACCTGGGAGCTGTTGTGTGCATCCTCTGCCTCTCTCAACCTGGGATGGAAGCATGATACCTCTACTTGAATATGTAAATATGTGTGTGTGTATATATATATATGTATACACATATATGTATATGAGTGTGTATATGTATGTGAATATGTAGGTATTATAATATTAAGATAATATATAAATTATCCTATACACAATAACAATGATACAACATATAATAATAGAAAATAAGATGTAATTGTCTATATATAAAAATAGAAAATAACATATAATTATATATAGTGTAGGTTCTGTATATTAAAACCCAGTCTCTGTAGGTACACACTTTACTGCCCTACAGGTTTCCGTAATTCTTCCCGAATTTAATAAGTGCCTGTGTACATGTGTAGGACACAGTGCCTCTGATTAAATTAACTTGTAAATCAGGTGGAAATGGTGCGTTTGCACGGTGGGAAGCGCGGGAGGTGATCCCTCTCTCCCAGTCCCATAATTACACCCGAACAAAAGCTGTGAAAAAAGCCAATCAGAGAGAAGAGCTGCTGTCCCCTGCAAGGTTTGGGAGTGGGGGATGCTGCCGGTGCCTTCCCGAGCCATTACCTTTCCTTGTTGACCGCCTCGGGTGGAGAAATCCATCATAAAGAAGCGGATATTGATCCCAGCGCCGCTGATTGCCGTCAGTGATTACAGTTATTATTGTGGTGGTGTTAATTAGAGGGGAGGGGAGGCCAGGCCACGTCAAGCCCGTCTGCATGTGAGGATGTTGCTGCTTGCTGGCGGTGTCTCCACAGGATGCTAATGGCTCCAAGGGGGAATTGGGTTGTGGGGAGAAAGGGAATTTTTTTCTTTTCCTCATGCTGGAAAGCTTAGGCGCCCTGTGCTGCTGCTGGTGCCTGGGCTGAGGTGCTGAAACTTGTGGGGTTTGTGCTGGTGTGGGAACCTCCCCCTCCCATGGCAAAGTGTCACCAGTGGGTCCAGGTGCATCAAGGCCTTGGATGTCTCCCTGGGGAGGCACCAGTCCTGTCTGGTGGCATATGCTGGAGGTGGGTGACATGGTAAAGGGAGTGTGGTGGCTTGGTCACAGGCCACAACTGCCACAGCCACCCAAAGGGGTTTCCCGGAGGATTTCTCCTTACAGACTGGTTTGCAGCTGCATCCAAGCACATCTTTCCTTCCCCAGTGCCTGGCGGCATTGCCTCTGAGTCCCTCACCTTCACCCCACTGGAGGACATGATTTTCCTGAAGTGGGAGGAACCAGTGGAGCCCAATGGCCTCATCACACAGTACGAGGTACATCCTGGCTGGTGTGGCACCTGGGGTACATGGGGACTTGGGAGGGTCCTGTTGAGGGGTGTGTTGGAGAGGTCTGAGACAACCTCTGCTGTTGGCTGTGAGGATTAGAGGCAGCTGCTGCTACTCCTGAGCCCTTTGGCTTTTCCAGTGAACCTCTGCTTTTGTTTCATCTCAAAAAGTCCCTGGCTGCCTCCAGGCTGCCCTGTGACTACCTCCTCCTCTGAATTCGTTGTTTTAATCCCTTCTCCACCTGAATCTTGGCTCTGTCTCCTCTCCCATGGGTGATGTTGTGCCCTGTCTCTGCAGATCAGCTACCAGAGCATTGAGTCCTCAGACCCCGCGGTGAATGTGCCGGGCCCGCGGCGCACGGTGTCCAAGCTGCGCAACGAGACCTACCACGTGTTCTCCAACCTGCACCCCGGCACCACCTACCTGTTCTCAGTGCGCGCCCGCACTGGCAAGGGCTTCGGCCAGACAGCTCTCACCGAGATCACCACCAACATCTCCGGTACATTCCCTTCTCATTCCTGCCGCTGGGGCTTCTCCTCCACTCAGGTGTCCTACTGTGGTGTGCAGCCCCTGGCTCACTCCTGTGCTTTTGGTGACTGGCAGTGTTTTTGTGGCTGGATGCTGCCATAGAAAGATGCCCTTGGTGGTGGCAGCTGTGCCGTGAGCCCACGGGCAGTTCCCAGACTGGTGGGCACCTGTCTGGGGAGCCTGGCCAGCCCAGTGCTGGCGGCTGGTGCTGTCTGAGCTCTCAGTGTATGAGCGAGGGATTAATTGGGCTTTGTTAATAAGCTCTGCAGTACTCAGGGCTCTTTGCTCGTGTCCATGGTGTCGCATTAACTGCAGCAAATGAGCTGAACTGAGTGTGAATGAGGGCACTGGGACAAAGCAGCTCAAGCTGCACCCCAGTGGCTGCCAGTGATGGTTTGGGGACCATAAGGTTATGCCAGGCATGAGAGGGCCCCCCACTTTGGTCTGGAAGTGCTGCTGGGCTGGCTCAGGTGTGCTTCTGCCGTGGGGTGGGGGAAGCTCACACTGTGCCAGTGATTCTGACTGGTGCTATTCTTGGGCACATCTCAAGACTGGAGCATTTGGGTCCTGCTGAGGTTGGATCCCAGTCTTGGTTTCTTCCCCTCTGCCAGACTGGTGTTGGTAACCTCCCTTGTGCACACCCAGGGGTCATCTCTCAACTCTTGTTCAAGACATGGAGAGATTTTTTACTTTATTTGCAATAATTCATATGACACCACTGGGTGATGCCTTGCCCTGGGCAAAGCTGCTCATGCCTCAGTTTCCCCCTAAGCCAGGGGAGCCCCAGGACTGACCCCAGCTCCTATTGCAGCTCCCACCTTTGACTACGGGGACATGCCATCACCACTGAGCGAGTCAGAGAGCACCATCACGGTGCTACTGCGGCCGGCACAGGGCAGAGGGGCTCCCATCAGGTAGGTCGGGGCTGCAGGAGCGTGAGACCCCAAAATGGGGTGATACAGCAGGGTCCAAGGATGGGCAGGACCGTTCTTCCCAAAACTAACCTGTGCCTGGCCCTCACAGCACCTATCAGGTCATTGTGGAGGAGGAGCGGCCCAAGAAGCTGAAGCGGGAGCTGGGGGGGCAGGAGTGCTTCCCGGTGCCGCTCACCTTCGACGATGCCGTGTCCCGCGGCTCCGTGCACTACTTCGGGGCAGAGCTGCCCGCCAGCAGCCTCACTGAGGCCAAGCCCTTCACCGTGGGGGACAACCAGACCTACAGTGGCTACTGGAACCCGCCTCTGGAGCCCAAGAAGGCCTATCTCATCTACTTTCAGGCCATGAGCAACCTCAAAGGGGTGAGTAGCCCTGGCATCCTACTCCAGCCAGGGGCTGGACCAGGTGAGGGCAGGCTAGGGTCTGGGGCTTGGTAAAAATGGGACTACTTTTAGATTGCCCTCCCCTGGGTCACCTCTGGGTGCACCGCTGATGTCCTGCCAGGGGCAGTTGGTGCTCCAGGCCACCCTTATGGCATGTTGAGATGATGGGTGGGTGTCCTGCTCCAGCACCCCTGGTGATGCCTGTCCCCATCCCCATGCCGATACTGGGGGTGGATTAGTCTGATTTCCCCCACCCACTGCAGTACCAGCCAGGACACCAACAAGCACCAGCACAGGGGAGCCCCTATTCCTGGGGCTGCTCCTGGTTTGGAGAAGGACTTTGGGCAGCCAGAGCTGTGTGTCACTGCTGGGACCCAGCGCTGGCAGGATGGCCAGTCCCAGCTCCAGAGAACTCCTGGGAGCTCCCGGGCTGCCCTTCGCTCCCTGCTGCTGCCAGTTCCCTCTGTGGAGCTGCACCCCCTGCACCCCCGGGCTGATTTCTCCAAGTCACCGGCAGGACCACCGAGACCCTGTGGGGACCCTTCTCGGCATCATCTGCTGCAGCAGCTCCTATCTGACCCTTGGGAGCATCCTCATCCTGCACATCTCTGTCCTGCTGGGAAGTGGTTACTGAGTCCTTTTCTTTGCTCCGGGATCATTCACACCTCGCTGCTTCGTTGTAATTAGAGCTGAGAGGGACAGGGAGAGTCCTGGCTCTGGCTCCCTCGGCACTGCTGGGTGATTACTGGTGTCTGATGCTGTGTTACATCTTTCCTGCTGGGAGGTAGTGGATTTATCCCAGTGGCCATCAGATGTTGGAAAAACGCTGGATCATAGCTGGGGTTTTTCATGGGTTTTGTGCCAGATGAAGCAAGAAGCAGGAGAAGGAAAAGCTGGAGATCTCAAGGAGAGCAGTGCTGTAGCTGGCCCTGCCCTGGGCATGCGGCATGGGCAGGTCTTGGGCCGAAGGTGGATGGAGCACATTGGTGCCTGGTGCCTTGAGAGACTGGAGGATGCTTGGAGAAGACAATACTGCCAACGTGGTGCTTTTTATTTTGCAACAGAAGTTGGATGCATGGAAAAATGGAATATTTTAGCTGAACCCATCCCTAGACTGCAAATGTTAAAACTATTGGAGACTTAAGCTGGAACCTCATGGCAACCTTGGCAGCAGATGCAGAGCTGGAGTTTGAAACTTTGACTGATGGAAGACAAGCCCATGAAGCTCTGGATGACGACCTGGGAGTGTTTCAGCTGTAGTTGGTGGCACATTGGTGACGTGGCTTGGCTGTGTCTGCTGGGTTCTCCACGCTCTTGAGCTTCACCATCCACTCTGTGCCAGGAGCTGTGGCTCTGGCTAGACCTGGGAATGCTGGGGACAGATCATTCAGCAGCATCTCTTGGGCTGTGGGTTCCCAGGAGCTCTTTGGGAGCTGCAGCACAAATCACCCATGGACTCCCTCAGTTTGGGGGCCGAAGCACCAATGGACCAGCCCTGTGCCCACCCGGCCTCGCTTGGGTGAGAGTGGGGGGTGGAGCCGCTGGGAAGCTCATCCAGCACTGACGCCCCCCAATTTTTACCTCCATAGGAGACTCGGCTGAACTGTGTCCGGATCGCTCGCAAAGGTGAGCCCTCCCTTTGCCCTGACCCCACCGAGGCTGCGGCTCCGGCCCCATGGCTGCTGCGGCCCCATGGCTGCTCTAGCTCCAGCCCCACGGCAGCTCCAGCGGTTGGGGCTCTGCCGGTGGGCTGGGACCAGCACTGGCAGTGGTTGGGCTGCATGTGATGGGTTATTCCAGCTCCACCCCACACCCTTCTGTTTCCCACTCTCTTTGGCGTCTGGGGTTTTTCCCTTGGTTGAATTTTCCTTCTTAATGCTGTTACCATGGTGGAGGTGGGGCTGGAATGGTGGTGCTGGATGCTGAATCCAGAGATGGATGATCTTACGTGGGGTGTGATGAAAGGTGCACAAAGGGACTGTCCCACCTCACTGGAACTGAGAGAGGGACTTGTCCATGGTTATAGTGTGGCATTGCAGAGCCCTGTAGCGTCTTGGTTGAATGACTTGTGTTCATGGAGAAACGAGCATCCCATGGGACAAATCCCTATGTTTTCATGCCTGATATTGCTAATCCCCCTGGAGTGGAATGTGGTGGGTGCTCACAGCACCCTCATCTATCCACCCCTCCTGCCTGTCCCTGTCCCCTGGCAGCTGCCTGCAAAGAGAGCAAGCGTCCCCTGGAGGTGTCCCAGCACTCGGAGGAGATGGGCCTGATCCTGGGGATCTGTGCTGGAGGGCTCATCATCCTGATTATCCTGCTGGGAGCCATCATCGTCGCCATAAGGAAAGGGTAAGGAGACCTGCGCTGGTGGCTGGTGCTTGATCTGTCCTTCCCTCCCTCCCTCCCTCCCCCCAGCCCTTTTCCACCACCCCAGCACTAACTGGAGTTACTGGTGAGGATTCAGCTACGCTGGGCAGGCTCCAGATGCTCCCTCGAGCTGAGTCTCCATGTGCCTGTGTATCTCACTGGGCACAGAGCCCCCATGCTCTGTGACACCAGGCATGGCAGGGCACATTGGGAACTGAGCAGCAAGGTCCTGGGGATGTCCCTACTCCCTCTGCAGCTTTGTTCCACTGTCCCTCTCCCCCATATTTTATGGTTTTTGATTCTTTTCCTGCTGGTTCTTGGCTTTGTGCTGTTCTGGTGATCCTGCATGGATGGAAATGTTTCTGGCCCATGCCCGAGCCCTGCACCGGTGCTGAGCCCAGCTGTCCCCATCCCACCAGCTCTTCCCTGCCAACAGCAGCCATGGCATGTTGTTGAGATGAGATGCTGCCTCTGGGCTTCCCTGCTGCCTTGGCCAGGCCAGCAGGAGCACATCCAGCATGGATGTGGCCGTGGCCATTGTAGGGGGCTGGCACTGGGGGAGCTCATGGGATGGGAGGAGGGTGAGGGCTTTTCAGGACACTCATCCCCGGGAGCACTGGGCACGTGGCCGCTGCTTTTGACGTGGCTGCAATGCCCTGGAAAAGTGGCTGCTTCTGTGCAGGGCTTGAGGCAGCACCGGGCCGGGGGGGCTCTCAGAGCTGGGATAAAGGACAGCAATTAAACACAGGGCTTGGGAGGATGGAGCAAAGTACGTGAACAGCCAAAGGGAGAGAAAAACAGCAGGGTAGAGCCTCAGCCCCTTAAATCTGCAAAGCTCTTTATGGCTGCGTGTACCCTGGAAGGATCCTTGTGGATTTACATTGCTGGAAGAGCAGGGCTGTAGCATCTCTGCGTCCTTTGAGGTGTGGGGCTGGCTCATAGCTTCATTGGCTCCTTCCCTGATGGAGCAGATGCCAGCAGCACTGATGTGTTTCGGGGAGTGATGCTGTGGGTGGGAAGCTGTGAGTGTGGCTGCTGCATTCCCATTGTCGGTGCTGCCAGGCAGGATGAGGAGGAGCAGCTCTGCTTCGGCATCCCAGGATGAACCTGTTGAAGGATAAACCAGAGCCACAAATTAGATCTGGTGCTGTGAAGCCTGAATTTGGGGCTGTTGGGAAGCTGGGATGAGCTCATAAATCTTCTCCAGATTGCTTTGCTGTTGGAGAAACACTGATGTGGTGGAATGGAAATGCAGCCTTGGAATATGTTTGTCTCTAGTAAATGGTGTACTTGGAATGTGACATCCCAAGGCCATCTCCCCCTCTGGGCCCCTAACCAACAGCCTGGGGGAAAATCCCTACATTTGGAACATTGGTGTTGTTCACTCTTAAAAATTATGGAATAGCCTCTTGGACAAGGGTGCTGTGGACACCCACCACAAGTGTGGTCCCGCTGAGAGCCGGTGCTTGTGCTCTCCTGCCAGGATGCTGGCTCCTGCCTGGAATAAATAACCTGTGGGTGCCACAGGGGAGCCTGATTCCTCTATGGTGCATTGAATTTTCTGGCAGCTGACTTGCCCTGTAACCTCCCTTCCTAATAGTGGAGAAAAGCTGCTTATGCAATTTCTGCTGTTCTCTTTGCACGCTTGCCAGGAGGAACTACTATTCTTACTCCTATTACCCGTAAGTAATTGTCATTCTCCTGCTTTACCCTCCTCCCGGCCACCCCCCTCACCCTGCTGCTGCAACAAGTCCTTATCTCTGCCAAGTGCATTTTAAGGGTCTCTTTGGATCAGGGAAAATAATGCTGCCGAGCTTGTTAGAGACAGAAGGCAGCGTAAAGGGGAAGGGTCAGCAACTCTGAGTTGAATTCTGGATTTTAGCAGTGCCTTGCAGTGTTCCAGCCCCACCACAGTGCTGACATGGGCTCAGATCTCCTGTTCATCCTTCTGGCTTAATCACTGTTCTGGCTTTGGAGCCTGATGCTGCCTCTCAAAAATGTTCATTCGGGTTTCTTTAAATGACTTGAATTTGGGGTGCGAGGTTCTGTCCCAGTGAGAACTCCTGGGATTTCCCAGCATTTTCATTAGGTGCCTAAAGAGACCCTGCACGGGGGAAAAAGCCTCTGCAGTGGGTGCTGAGCATGGGTTTACTCAGGGGTGGTCCAGCCCATCCCTTGGGATGTATTTGGCCCCTGACATGGCTTTAAAATCACAGAATGATTTGGCTTGGAAGGGGCTTAAAGCTCATCTCATTCCAACCCTTGCCATGGGCAGGGACACCTTCCACTAGCCTGGGGAACTTGGGGCTGGGGAGGGCTGGGGCTGATCTGTGTGATGGCTGGAGAGAGCATTTGACTGCACAAGGAGCACACCTGGCTGCCCAAGAGCAGGGGACAGGAGGGGACATTGAGGCTGAGCAGCTGGAGTTGCTGCAGCCAGCGAGGGATGCATGTGTGGCTGTGACTGGCTTGGGACAGCAGAGAACCAAAGTGTGATGACCACGCTGCTGCAAATAATCCATCCTGCTCCTGGAATAATCTAGTCCAGTTGCTTTGAGGGGACCTTAGAGCACCTGATGGTGAGTCCTGCTCTCTTCTGCTCCTCCCCACTGCAGGAAACCTGTGAATATGACCAAAGCCACCATAAACTACCGGCATGAGAAGACACACATGATGAGTGCCATTGACAGGAGCTTCACCGACCAGAGCACCCTGCAGGAGGACGAGCGCTTGGGGCTGTCCTTCATGGACACCCACGGCTACGGGAACAGAGGTGAGGCTGGGAGCCTGGCATCCCCTGTTCTCCTTCCACAACTCTGGAAACAGAGGTGAGGTTGGTAACCAGCATCCCCCTGCTCCCATCCCACAGCTGTGCCAACCAAGGTAAGGATGGGGACCCTGGCATCCCCCTGCTTCCTTCCAGCCACAAAGGTGCCCAATAACCCCAAAATATCACAGAAAGAGCCTGCCAGAGCTCAAGGAGTGTTTGGACTATGCTCTCAGGCACAGGGGGGTGGGGTTGTTGGAGTGTCTGTGCAGGGCCAGGAGTTGGACTCAGGGGTCTCTGTGGGTCCTTTCAACTCAGGATATTCTGTGATTCTCTTGAAGGCTTGGTGTTACATCTGTTTTAGACTATGTGTGGCATAGCAGGTTCTTCCCTGCCCTGTGTAAATCTCCAAGGGCATGGATTTAATCTGTGTTGGAGCTTTTGCCACCATCCAGGCTGTGCTGAAGGGGAAGCTCTTGTGGGGAGCTGGACCTCTGTCTTCTCATGGAGATCTGAGTTGTGCCTGGGCCGGTTGAGGCCATTTGTGGGCTCAGGATCTGGCTGCAGCCCCCTGGAACTGGGTGAATATCACCTCCTGGTTTATGCTGAGGTTGGAAGCTTTCCCCCAGCCTTCCCCACACAGCCTGGGCATTGAAGGGTTAAAGAGCCCATGCGCTCCTATCAGAGGGAGACTGATAACTTCACACCCACCGGAGGATGTGTCTCCATGCTGATTTAGTTGTAAAATAACTCTTTGGCTGCCCCAGTTTCAGCCATATGCTAATAGCATCTGTTACAGTAGCTGCAAGATGCCGCCTGCACGCGGCTCTCCCGGGGACTGATGTGCTTCCTGCCATTGTCTCATGGATCATTAGAGCCCAGAGGGCAAACTTTTCCTCCTCTTAACACATCGAGCTAGGCTAGGTGTGTTTTTTCTTTGGTTGCTGTCATTGAAGCTCTCAAAGGCTGGTGGGGCCGAGCTGGGGAGCTCGGGCTGCCTGCCATGGCTGGGCAAGTCTCCATTGCCTGTGAACATCCTTAATTAACGAAGGGAAATTAATGACTTGGTGCCTGGTTGGTGGCTATTCCCCCCCACCCACTTCAGTTTCTGTGCATTTAAAAGAAAGTCACTGATCCTCATGGAAACCCCAGTGGTTCCTCAGCGTGTGGCTGTGGCCAGCACCTTGCAAATGCCAGCAATTAATGAATTCCTCTTTAATCCCAGCAGCTGATGAGCCCATTGGTCAGGTCACGGGATGTGGAGGCACTCTCCTGGCTTGTCCTGTTGGTTCCCACTGCCAGAGGGCAGGGTTAGATGGGATATTGGGAAGGAAATCTTCCCTCTCAGGGTGGTGAGGCCCTGCCACAGGGTGCCCAGAGAAACTGTGGCTGCCCCTGGATCCCTAGAAGTGTCCGAGGCCAGGTTGGACAGGGCTTGGAGCACACTGGGACAGTGGAAGGTGTTCCTGCCCATGGCAGGGGTGGCATTGGATGGGCTTTAAGGTCCCTTCCAACCCAAGCCATTCCATGGATCCCTGCCTGCCCATCTCTGGCAGTAGCTCAGAGTACCAGGTTTTGTGCAAACCCAAATTTTGGGATCTGATGTGGGAACTTGCCCTGACAAGCACAGGTGAGGTCTTGGCCTGGCTCTGCTGGTAATGACACAGCAAAGGCATAAACCAGGTAAATACTACACAGGCTCTCCATCAAAGCAGCAAGCTCCATTTGTGGCAGCATGAGGAGTCCAGTGCTGGTCTCTAGCAGTGAGGGAAATGAACTGTTAAGCTGTGCTGGAAACTTTGGCAAGGTGATTTTTCAACTTAGGATCTTGTGTGAATATTTGGGCATGGAGCTCTTGCTTGTCTGCATGGGAGCTCATTGTTCCAGCTGAGGGGAAATGAGGTTATTATCCCCTTATGGCCTTGCCCACTGATTTCTGATTGACCTGCTGAGGTCCTAAAAGGCTGTACTGGGCATTTTTGGCTTTGTGGTGTAGAAAAAACTCTGCAGAGAGCATGAGGGGATGGGATTGAGGGCTGGGCCCCTGGTGGTCCCCAGAGAGGGCGTGCAGCAGCCACATCTCCCGAGTATGTCTTCCCCAGCCCTCTGGGTGTGAGGAGGTGATGGGGATGCAGCCCAAGGTTTTGCTGCCCTGCTAGCCCCCGGTTGTCCCTCCCTGTGCAGGTGACCAGCGCAGCAGTGTGGTGAACGAGTCCAGCAGCCTGCTGGGGGGCTCCCCGCGGCGGCAGTGCGGCCGCAAGGGCTCCCCGTACCACACGGGGCAGCTGCACCCGGCCGTGCGCGTGGCCGACCTCCTGCAGCACATCAACCAGATGAAAACGGCTGAGGGCTACGGCTTCAAGCAGGAGTATGAGGTGGGGACAGCTTGTGCCAGCGTCTCAGGGGGAGCGGGGGGTAGGATGGATGGGGGGACATGGGTGGGATCCGTGCGAGGAGACGATGCTCTAGGTCTGGAGCTCTGGATGGGAGCTGGAGCTCACAGCTCTGGGCTGGCATTATCAGCATGGGGGTGTCCCTGACTCAGGATTGAATGGCTGGTGCTGGCAGCTCTGGGTTATTTCTCAGCTTGAGCAGGTGCCTGAGATGAGACAAACCAGCCCGACCAGCCTTGTCTGCAGTGTACCATCCCAGCTCTCCTGCATGGGCCAGGGCTGCTCCTTCCTTTCCCTTTCCTTTCCCTGGGCATCACCGTGTCACCTTCTGCTCTCCAGCACACTTGGCCTGTGATAAGCATGGCCATAGCCTAAGAACAAGCAAATCCTCTGCAATCTGTCAGCTCCAAGACCATGAAGAAAGACACTGGGGAGAGGATGCTGTGGAGGGTGATGCCAGGGGGAGGGATTTCTTTCCCAAGAGTTGTTGGTGGCATCATGTCCATCCCAGCTGGCCAGGTCAGAGTACTTGTAACAGAGCAGGTTATTTCACAAGTCTCTGCCTCAGCACAGCCAGTGGGGTCATTTCCTAACTCTTCAGTGTCCCACAGGTCTGGAGATTGAAATTTCCCAGTGAAATTACTGTTTGATGCTCAGCTGTTTCAGGAGCAGGAGCTCTCCCCTGCTTTTCACGCATTGGACAAACCAGGGCTTGCGATAATCATTAGTGCTCCTTGAAAAGCTGCTGTATGTTCTTGGAACTAGTCATTTGAAAGCACTCAGATATTATGGGAGGGGAGAAAACATGTAATTTCCTTCCACTTTCCACCTCTTACGCCAATCTATGAATGTCACTGTTATTACACACAAACCTGTTCTGTGCTGGGGAGAGAAAGGAGCTGGGGAGGTTTAGGAATAAAAAAAACTAGAACCAACCCTAGGAAAAAAAAAACAACCCAGGCAGTCTGTAATTTGCTGGAAAATGGGCTGTTTTGTGGATGTAACAGGAGTGTGTAGCTGGCAGAGTGTGCTGTGGAGGTGGAGATGAGGCTGCAGAAGCCAGGTGTTGGGGTGGAGGGACCACTCTGTCTGTCCTGCTCCCCAGGGAGCTTTTGGGGCTGGTGGACCCCCAGAGTTCTGCGCTGAGCTTGAGATGTCCATCCTTTCCTTACAGAGTTTCTTTGAAGGCTGGGATGCTTCAAAGAAGAAAGACAAGACCAAAGGGAGACAGGATCATGTGTCCACATGTGAGTGCCCTTAGCAAAGGCTTAGACACCCCAAACACCTTCAGAATCCCACGTTCTGCAGATTCCTGGGCCAGAGTGATTGCCCAGGGTGGCCTGGTGGGTGAGCAGGCACTGATGGTTCCTTGTCCCCTTTCCCCAGATGACCGTCACCGTGTGAAGCTGCACCCACTGCTGGGGGACCCCAACTCCGACTACATCAATGCCAACTACATCGACGTAAGTGGGGACAGGGCCTGTGTCCCTGGGGCTCTGGGCTGCAACACGAACTTCCTGTGGCCTCTCGGGGTTTGTTCAGCAGCATTTGGAGGAGTTTGGACAGCCCAGGGTGGGCTGGTCAGTGCATCATGAAGGACCTGCCAGATTTATTTGTGTTCATCAGCAGTTTCTGCTTGTTGCATCTCTCTCTGCTCTGCTCTGTCCCTCCTTCTCATTCCCTCTCTGCTTTTCTATCCTCTTCCCCCTCACCTGCTCATGTGGCCGTGGATCTCCCTCTCCCTGGGTGGGGGATGCAGAGGTTGAGAGGAACAAGGGACCATCTGGGGCTCGCACTGGAGTACCCCTCGATGCTGCTGGTGTGTGTGAATCTGGGCAGAGCCCAGCCCTAGTGTCCTCTGAGAGCAGTGTTCCCAAGACGATGTCCCCTGCCACCTCCAGCGATGCTGAGACCAGAGCAGCTGCAGGAAGGCTCCAGCATCTCCTGGAAGCAGCAGCAAATCCCACTTTTCCCTCCTGCCCAGAGGGCGTTGTCTGTCAGTGTGGCCTGATCCCAGTGCCCAAGCAGTGTCCTTCAGCCTGTCCCTGTCCCCTGTGTCCTTTCTGCCCTGTCTCTCCATGGCCTGCCCCAGGGCAGGTGCTCTAACCCCTCTCTGCTCTGTGCCTCACTAATATCTCTGATCTTTTTCTCTCAAACCTGTGTCCCAATGGGATCGTTAAGATTCGGATTAACCGAGAAGTAAGTAGATTCTTTGCCCTCTCCTCCCTTCTCTGCTCCCATCTCCTGCCAGGCCTCACCCTGGGCAGTGTGGTCTAAATACCATCAGGGAGAGGCAGGCTGGGAAAATGTGTCCATAAACCTGGGAATGTCCAGGGAATGGGAAAGCAAGGTCTGTGTGGCACTGGGGCATGGAAAGCAGGGGCCGTGTGCTCTGAGAAGGGGTTGAATTTGACCCACAGCAATCCCCTGTGAAAAGACCCACAGGGGATGGAGAAGCCACTGTCACCTCCATGCATGTGGTGTGGTTTAACTCTGCTGGACCTGTGGCCAGGGGGCAGGACATTGTGTTCACAGTCCCTCTGGCAGTTGCCTGGCTGGAATGTGCTCTTTGGCATGTTCTTGTTAAGGGCTGAGCAGCTGGGATGAAGGAGGGGAGCGGGGCTGTCTCGCACCAGGTGGCTGCTGTGCAATGGGGGGGTCACTAATGGAGCTCTCCTGGCAGCAACGGCGTGGCAGCAGGAGCTGGAGTGGAGCTCATGGATCCCTCAAGGTGCTGATAAAGGATTTTGCAGACCAGGGGTGTGGGTTGGGCATTACATGAACCTCTTGTGGGATGCAAGAGATGCACCATCCCAGAACAGGGTGTGCTGAGTGTGGGATGGCTGCTGAACCTCCTTCTCCTTCTGTGGTGAACTTGAGGACCTGGCCCAGTGGCTGTGGGGAATTTCTACCAGTTGGGTGGCTGGGAAATGTCTAAGAGTCTGTGCCCCAGCTTGGGAATGATGTTTCTGCTTCCCTTGCAGGGCTACCACAGGTCCAACCACTTCATAGCCACACAAGGTGAGTCATGCCCTGCCCTCTCAGCCAGTGGTTCCTCACCTCCTGTGTAGCAGCCAGGTTTTATTCCTGGTGGAATTAAACCTTGCAGGAGCAGGAAAGGAAGAGAGGGGGCCAATGTGGAGCTGCTCCCACCCTTCCTGCCTGCCCTTGGCACTACAGAGCCCTGGGGAAAAGGGCTCTGAGGTGCTGTGGAGCTGTTTATGCCTCAGAGGCAGGAGGGAGGACATGGTGGCATTGGGCCACTTCTAGGGCTGGGTTCTGCTGGTGGTGCCATCCATTCGTGGGGGCTTTTACTGTGTCCCACAGGGCCCAAGCAGGAGATGGTGTACGACTTCTGGCGCATGGTGTGGCAGGAGCACTGTTCCAGCATCGTGATGATCACCAAGCTGGTGGAGGTGGGCCGGGTAGGCATCCCTGTTCCCATGCCATGCCATGCCATCCCATCCCTGCTGGAAGCCACCTCTGCAGAGCCTAGCCCCCATCCTGTGCTCTCCTTGCAGGTGAAATGCTCCAAGTACTGGCCGGATGACTCCGAGATGTACGGGGACATCAAGATCACGCTGGTGGAGTCCGAGACGTTGGCTGAGTACGCTGTGCGCACCTTCGCCCTGGAGAGGGTACGGCCCTGCCTCTGCCTGCCCTGCCTCAGGGACAGACCTGCCTCGGGCACCTCTCACACTCCATAGCTTGGCATTTATGAGTATCCTGTTTATTTAACCCAATATGGGGTCACCAGTTGCTCCTTCCTTTGCCTTTTCCCTGGCTCTGCACCCTGTGTCGGGCGAGCAGCTCAGTGCCACTTTCATTTGGACAGTGAGTGAGTGTTTAATTTTCGTATGGTGGGGGTGAAGGATGTGTTCCTCTCTTCTGGGCTGGAGGTGATGTAGCCATCAGTCTGCAGCATGGTAACTTGAGATGGAGCCGGTGCAATTTACTCATTAATCTACAGCAATATCAAATTACTGTCTGGTTATAGGGCAGGGACACCTGAGGCTCCTGCCACCTCCTTCTTTTTCTCCTTGGTGGTTTTTAACCCTCTTTGCAGCCAAGAGGAGAGAGCTGTGGGGCTGCCCAAGCATGTGACTGCTGTGTGGTCCATCTGCCTGGATGCTGAGCTGGCAAAATCATGGATTCCTGAAAAAATCAAGTGTTTGAGTGACCTTGCCTTCTCACCCTTCCCTTGCAGCGGGGTTACTCAGCCCGGCACGAGGTGAAGCAGTTCCACTTCATGTCGTGGCCTGAGCATGGTGTCCCCTACCACGCCACAGGGCTGCTGGCCTTCATCCGCAGGGTGAAGGCGTCCACGCCGCCCGACGCCGGCCCCGTCGTCATCCACTGCAGGTGGGGACAGGGCACGGGTGGCACATGAGGGTGGAAGGGACCTTAAAGCTCATTCCCCCACCATGGGCTGGGACACCGTCCACTAGTCCAGATTCCTCCAAGTCCTGTCCAGCCTGGCCTTGATGTCCCTCTGTGATGGCATCTGTGAAATGTCACCAGTGGGCTGGTGGCAGCAGTGGCTGGTCCAGGGGGACACGCAGGGAGCAGCACCGTTTTGGGGCTGCCCCAGCCTTACTGGTGACAGCTCTGTCCCAGTGGGCAAAGGTGAAACAGCAATGGGCAGCTTTGCCACTGCTGATGGTCAGGATGTGGGGGTCTGGCTGAAGGGAGAGGCAGGGGGGCAGCAGGACAACCCTGTTCCCAGGGTTAACCACAGGACTGTCCCTGCAGGGCTCAGCCATTGGGATGCCAGAGCTGGGAGGACACAAGTGACACATCTGAGCAGCTTTGGTGGCTCTCTGTGTCCTGAGCAGGCATTCCCACATGATCGGCTAATGGCTTTTCCTCCACTGGGCAAACCAGGAGGAGCTGATGAGTGGGAGGGATTTTTTTTATTTTTTATTTGATTTCTCCCTGTCAACTGCCTCATCAGCGTTCATTCACCAGCCAGTGTGATTAGTGCCCGTAGCCTGTAATCACTGATAATCATGACAAGTGATTCATCAGCCCCAGAAATTAGTATTTCACTGGAAAAGAGTCTGTAGGAAAGGAACAGGGGGGTGGCTCCGTTCCTACACATCACTGGGGGGGTGTGTCAGGACACAGTATGTCTTTGACTGTGACTCCAGCCATGCCAGGGCCTGGGATGTCACCACTGCTCTGGGTACCCTGCTGGGCTTAGCCTTTCCCTGAGGGTCTCACCTGGTGCATCCAGACCTGCTCATGCCAGGGGAGCCTCCCTGCTTCTCCCAGGGCTCAGAGCTGAGCCCTCCTTGGTGCTTTTGGGCTGCGATTCCAGGGGACTGTTGGCAATTAGATGGTTTAGTTGTTGGTTTTGTTGCAAAAACCATGTGTTCTGCTGCCTTAAATTAAAAATGAGCTTCAGACATGGGTACCCACCTGACCTTCATGTACTCTTGGGGCTGCAGCAGGGGTGTTTGGGCAGGTTTAAGGCTAAACCAGGCTCTGGAGGTGTGTGAAGTCCTGGCTGCTCTGCAGGGTTGGTGGGTACAGGATCTGTGTGTTGAGCCCTCGCCCACAGAGGCCTTGCTCAGTGCCCAGCAGCCTTTTGGGCTGTGTGAGGATGCTAGCACAGACTGGGAATGTGTTTGCTGTTTCTCCCTCCATCCCCAGTGCTGGCACGGGGAGGACTGGCTGTTACATCGTGCTGGATGTGATGTTGGATATGGCCGAGTGCGAGGGTGTCGTGGACATCTACAACTGTGTGAAGACCCTCTGCTCACGGAGGATCAACATGATCCAGACAGAGGTGAGTGGCCCTCAGGGACAGCTGGGGACACCTGGGGCTGCTGTCACCAGCTGGCTCTGGAGGCTCAGCCCTGTCCCCTCTCCTCCCCAAAGGAGCAGTACATCTTCATCCATGATGCCATCCTGGAGGCCTGTCTGTGTGGGGAGACCAGCATCCCTGCCAGCGAGTTCAAGCCCACCTACAAGGAGATGGTGAGGATAGAGCCGCAGAGCAACTCCTCGCAGCTGCGGGAGGAGTTCCAGGTGAGTGTCCCATAGCCTCTGCAACTCCCCCTTGTCCTCACCCTCCCGGTGCCCAGCCCTGCTGGGACGAGGCAGGGCTTTGAGGAGGACCTGTGTACCCGCAGACCCTGAACTCGGTGACGCCACACCTGGATGTGGAGGAGTGCAGCATCGCGCTGCTGCCCCGCAACCGGGAGCGCAACCGCAGCATGGACGTGCTGCCACCCGACCGATGCCTTCCCTTCCTCATCTCCGTGGATGGAGACAGCAACAACTACATCAACGCGGCCTTAACTGATGTGAGTGTTCCCTGGGGAGGGAAGGGGCTGCTTCCTGTGGGCTCAAGCAACTTTTCATGGCAGAACTTCGTTTGGTTTGGATTTATGGCCTCATTTTGCACATGGGCAGGAAGGCTCATGGCAGCTGTGTGCAGGGAGGGAAGGGCTGGGATGGTGTAACGGGGTCCTGCACCCCTTCTTTTGTGTAGCAGCACCCTGCAAGAGCTTTTCTCCTGCTCTTATGAGCCAGGCACAGAGGGACTTCAGGATTTTGCAGTGACAGTGGAGCAGGGGAGGAAGAGGAAGCTTTTGGGGGGTTGGTGGCATTAAGCCCCCATGTGCTGCCAGCTCCCCCCGTGATCCTCCTGCCCCTTCTGATGCAACTTCGGGGGCTCTGAAGTGCTCCCAGAGCCACCATGCATCCCACTGATGCAGTCAGAAAGGACCCCGTGGTGACAAAGCTATCTTCTAGTGGCTGATGATCACAGAGCAGAGCAGAGGATGCTGCAGGCTCCAAGCCCTCACTGAGGGATGGTCATTCATCACCAGCCCCACCTCCCTTTCCTTGAAATGCTTTGCATGGGCAGCACAGAGCCCCCCACACCTCAGGCATCTTCCCCAGACCCTCTGGTCACAGCTGAGCACTGGCACCAAGCTGAGCCTTATGTTTTCCATGCTGTGGGTGATTTATCCTGTTGGATCTCTGTGCAGATCCCATCTCCCTGATTCCTTCTCCCACAGCAAAAGCAGTTTGTAAAGCAGAGTGAGCTGCTGGTGGTGGGGAGTGGCTCTCATGGTGCTGCAGTGGGATGGGAGTTTTGTTTCCAGCTTGCTTGCTGTTTGCATATCCATTTTATCTTTATGCATCACTGAGCCTCCCTTAATCTCTGCTAAAGGGTCAGTGAATGAAGTATTTTTTATAGACAGACAAAGCCCTTTGGATGAAATTCTTGCTGAAGGGATAAAACCTATTTCCCTCTTCGGGGAAAAAAAAATCTCATTCTCTTTAAGTGCCAAAGTGGTTTGCTCAGTCAGTCTGTCCATCTGTCAGATCAGCTTGGCCTGTGCCACCCATCAGTGGTGCTGGTGCCAGTGGAGCCATGCCCTGCTCCACACCCTGCTGTCACTTACACCTGTGCCAAGAGGAGGATGCCAAGGCAAGCCTGGGCAACACATGGTGAAATCTCTTTCCCCCTGATGCTCTCATGCCCCTCCTTGAAGATGGAAAGCTCTTGCTGAGTGCTGGGTCTCACTGCTGCCCATGGACAGGGCCATGGGAATGGTTCAATAAGGTCATTTCTGTGAGCTCAGTCAGGAGGTCCCGCAGCAGGCAGAGCACCCCCATTAGCAGAGAGCTGTGCTGATTCTGTGTCTGAAGAGGCTTGAGCCAAACTGTGTTAAGTGTACCTGATGCAGTGTTGAGCTCAGCTGTCCCTTGGCAAACCAGCAGCAGGATGACCAAGGGGATGTATCTTGTTCAAAGCACAAACCAGATATACAGTAATTTCCTTCCCTCCCACTTCCTTCTTGCAATCTCTAGCATTGTTGCAGGGAGCCCCCAGCGCAGGAATAACGTGCATTGACTTTATGATTTCAGAAGGCTGAACAAATACTTTATTAAGCTATATTATACTATACTACAGTACTAAAAGAAAAACCCGTGACCCTTTCAGACAGTCATGACACAGCTTTGGCCTAATTCAATCTAAATCACCATCAATTCAATCAATCTAAAACACCCATCACTAGTGTCCAATTAAGAAATCCCTCTTCAGTAAACAGTCTCCATAACACCTTCCACACGTGCCAAACAACAGGTGCAACAAATAGAGATAAGAATTGTTTTGCTCTTTCTTTGAGCTTTCTTACTGCCTTCCCCAGGATTCTTCCTGGGAAAGTTTTCCTGCTGCTCTCTGTGAAGAGAGCTGCAGCCACACTCTAGGATCTTTTTTTGGGGGGTTTTCTTCCTCCCCACAAAAAAAAAAAAAAAAAAGAGCCCAGGTCAGTGGTTGTCTCTGCTGCTCTCACTGCCTGGTGGTGGGGTGCTGTGGGTGGGGGTGATGCTGTGGGTGATACTTCCAGTCAGGGCCAGGTACAGAGCTGGGATCTGGGGTCTTCTGGGAGCCATGGCTACTGCTTTTTCTTTGCTCAAAGGTGGCATCTTTTCCCTAGTTATTTATGCAAAATACTCTTTCCTGTGAAAGCAAAATGTGTGTGTTTTCATCCTGACCAAGGGCAGGGATCACTTGGATGTCCCCATCACCAGGGCATGGGGGAACTGAGGCTGTGCCAGGGAGACCAGCTCTGCTCAGGCATGGAGAAGAGGGTTTTGGTCCCACTCATCTGTTGCACTGATTCTTTGGGGTGTGACAGCAGTGGCTCCAGTGTCACCACCGTGTCCTTACTGGTGCTTGTCTTTCCTCTCCACAGAGCTACACCAAGAGCGCTGCCTTCATTGTCACCCTGCACCCGCTGCAGAACACCACCACCGACTTCTGGCGGCTGGTGTACGACTATGGCTGCACCTCCATCGTCATGCTCAACCAGCTCAACCAGTCCAACTCCGCCTGGGTGAGTGCTGCTGCCCTGCAACTCACCATGGGTGGCTTTGTCCTGCTCCGTCCCCATTGCCCTGACAGCGCTGCAGCCCCTTGCCTTGCTCACTCAGAAATTTCTCCTCTGCAAGGGGACACAGGCCTGTATGCAGCACTCAGGATTTGTTCCCTTTAAGCACAGGGCTGGCCAATTGGAGCCAAAGAGGTGTTGAGCAGCAGCCCAGCCTGGGTGCATGGTGTTGGTGTTGCACTAACATTGTGTTGGCATAGGGTTGGCTTTGAGTTGGTGTTGCATTGATGGTGGTGTTGCGTTGGTGTTGAGAGTTGGCATTGGCTTGGAGTTAGCGTTAGCATTAAATTGGCATTGGCGTTCTGTTGGTGTTGATGTTGCATTGGTGTTGATGTTGCATTGGTAATGGTGTTGCATTGGTGTTGTGTTGGTGTTGATGTTGCCTTGGCTTTGAGTTGGTGTTGGCATTCCATTGGTGTTGACATTGCTCCAACAGGTCCATGATCCCCGAGCTGAAGGCAGCTCTGCAGGTGGGGTCTCACCTGAGCAGGGCAGAGGGACAGAATCCCTTCCCTTCCCTCTGCCATTTTTCCTCATTACTCAGCCCTACCTCTTTCTCACTGTCTGTTCTTCAGGGGTGTCTGGGTTACAATATTTAGCTGGATCATAAATGTTTACTGGTATAAGACCAACAGGTAATAAATCAACCTTTCCAGCAGGCAGCTCTGAAAGGTGACTTTGAGGGTACAGCCCTCACTTGAACTACGCCTTGCCAAGGGAAGTTTTAATATCCAAATTATAGTTCTGAGTCTGGAAGGCTCAGAGATCTCAGAGATTTATAGCCCCTATTAATAACCAATTATTCCTGAGACACGTTTGCCTTGCAGTTGGGCCCAGGCGGTGACTGACCTGCATTGCTAAATGCCCTGTGAAAGTGTGGTGACAAACATCATATATTTTGTGTCGGTGCTGGTTTCCCAGCTGTCACACTGTGAAAACAATCTCACCCATGCTCCAGGGACTGAGCCATCCATCAGTACCATGATGGACACGGGGAGGGGGAGTTGCTTCCCAGGGATGCAGGCTGGGATTGCTGTGGCTTGGTGGGATGTCCTGGCCATGGGATGAGGAGCACTGACATCCCACGTTGCTGTCACTGCTGGTGGCAGAGTGGCTCCTAAAACCAGCAGGGCTGGAGAGCCAGCTGGGAGCAGCCCAGCCCTGCTCTGTTGTTGTGCAGGCTCGGGTCTGTGCTGGAACTGGGACACAGCCCATCCTGCATCCTCCTGGAACAGCAGTGTCCATTCCAGGCAGTGTCAGCTGTTGTGTCTGTGCAGCGTGAGGAGGCTGTGTGGGTGCTGGGCGTGGACCTGACCTTTCATGTCTGATCCCTCAATAAGCTGGGAGATCCTCCAGCCATTGATGTTCTGAGTGAGGAATGGCATTGTGGTCCAGCACTCCACCCTGGGGCCACCATCCCGCCCTGGGGCCACCCCGTGCCAGCAGCCCCCAGGGTCCAGCACCAGCCGCTCCCTTCACTGGCATCTCCTGCTGCCCTTGCCTGGGTCCCAGCCCACATTTCCAGGCACAATGAGCTGTGCTTCTCTCCACAGCCCTGCCTGCAGTACTGGCCTGAGCCGGGGCTGCAGCACTACGGCCCCATGGAGGTGGAATACATCTCGGGAGTGGCGGATGAGGACATCGTGTCCCGGCTCTTCCGAGTGCAGAACATCACACGGGTGAGCTGCTTTATATGAATTACAGAATCCCAAGATGCTTTGGGTTGGAAGGGAACTTGAAAACCATGTTGTTCCTACCATGGGCAGAGACACCTTCCACTATCCCAGGTTGCTCCAAGCCCCATCCAATCTGGCCTTGGACACTTCCAGGGATCCAGTGGCAGCCACAGCTTCTCTGGGCAACCCCTGCCAGGGCTTGACAACTCTTTTGGTGGAGAAACTTTTTCCTAATACCCCATCTAAACTACCCATGATGCAACTTGAGGCTGTTTTCTCTTTTTTAATCACTTGTTACCTTGGAGAAGAGGCTGACCCCACCTGTCTTCAACATTTCAGGGAGTTGTTGAGAGCAGTAGGATCTTTCCTGACTGCTGGGGTCTCTCAGCTCCTGCAGAGGAGACAGCCCCAGCTCCCCTCCTGCCAGAGAGGAACTTGTAAAATTGCCATTGCTCCATCCAACCTTTCTGAAGTTCACAGCTCCTTGAAAGGTGTTAGAAAACTGCTGGAAGACCTTTCTCCTCCTGCCTGAAGCTCCATCTCTGCCCTGCCACACACGTAGCACAGGATGGACACTCCCCACGTGGGCACGGCAGTTCCCGTGGTATCAGCAGAGCCCTTTCCCTGCAGGATGAGAAGATCCACACAGATTTTTACCCTTTGTCAGTGTTGCATGGCTGGTTAAGCTTGCCTTGAAAGATGAGAAATGCAGGGCAGCAGGGAAAGGATGCAGAGCTGTACACAGAAAGAAGCAGCTGATTTCCCTATAAATGCCAGCTGGGAGGAGATGGCATCCCTGATGTCTTTAAACTCCTAATGGTTGCCAAGAGGCTGAGGCCAGTGCCCCAGTGAAGGTCACTGGGCAGATGGGAATTAGGGAGCTTGAAGGGAATGTGTGGCTTGGCTGATGGCCCGGCTGGGAAGGTGCTTCGGCAGGGTGGCTGGGGCCAGAGGAGATAAATCCTGATTATCTGAACTCTTAACACAAAGAGGGTTTTGGTTCACGCTCCCCGAGGGACCATCTGGCATTTCCTGGGTGTCAGCACAAAATCCTACACCAAATATGCTCAGCTCTCAGGTGGTAGGATATACTCCGGGCTAAATTAAAATGCAGTGTGATGGAAATCTCTGGATCGACAAGGAGATTCCTCCAGGGAGCAGATTGCTGGAACAGGGCTGGGAAATGCATGGAGCCACTTTGTGCCAAGCCTTGCTGGAATGGAGATGGGCATTGGGGGTGGCACAAGTGCTCCAGAGCTTTTACCTCACTTCAAAGCAGATCCCAAAAATTTCCTTTCCAGGCTGTCAAAGGAGTTTTCTTCTGTTTCAACTCCATTTATTTGTTTCCTCTTCCTCCTCTGCTTTCCTGGCTTCCAGCTGGAAGCAAAAACTGGAGCTTAGGGTGGTCAGGCCATCACAGGCACATCACCAGCTCACATCAGAGCTCCCAGAAAGGTTCAGGAAAGCTCCCAAAAAGGTTCAGAAAAGCCCCTTTTTGAAATGTGGAGGTTAGAGTGGGCACCAAATGCCCCCAGGTGTCTCTCAGTCCCCAGGAATAGCAACTCCCCCACAGGAACACCTGATCCTGCTGGTGGAGAAGGTCTGGTGCTCATCCCACTCAGCAGGCACCTGAAACTGCATGGATGGAGCCCTCCAGAGCTGAGTGTCCCCATCTGTGCCTGACACCCCATCTGGCCCTGACTCCCCCTTTTTCCTCCACGTACTCCCCACACATGAGCTGTGAGCCCCGGGTTGTGTTTGGTGGGGTGACCATGGTCTCATCCCATCCTGTACTCGGGATGCTCCGAGTGCTCCTGAGCAGGAGTCCCACATCTGCCCAGTTAGAGCCTGCTGAGCTCTGTGGATGTAATCCTCCTCCTGGATCCAGCTAACCAGATTAGCTTTCCAAACTAACCAGATTACCAGGTATTAAGCTCCCGCCTCCGTGGCAGCCTCTCAGCAGCCTCCTGGTTTACAGCGAGCACAACAGAACCACATCCCATGGATCTTGGGCATGCAAAGAGGAAGGTGTGATGGAGAAGCCTCGGGGAGGCTCAGGGGCCTGGGAGCAGGTTTTGGGAGATACAGAGAGAGCCCAAGATGCTGTGAGGTCGAATAAGCCATGACAATGGAGTTCTTCTGAGTGGGATGGGGTGGTGGAATGAGTGTGAGCTGGCGGTCAGGGCTGAACAATCTGTGTTAAAGCAGCAGAAAAGGGTTTTCCTCTCTGCCTCTACTGTCCATGTGTGGCAAACCCCTCCTTCCCTCCATCAAACATCTCCTGCCCTCTGTCAGATCTCCAGTGAAGGCAAATGAGGGTAGCCCATGGGTTCCAGCTGATGAGTTTTACTTTTCCAGTTGCAGGAGGGGCACCTGATGGTCCGGCATTTCCAGTACCTGCGCTGGTCAGCCTATCGAGACACCCCGGACTCCAAGAAGTCCTTCCTGCACCTCCTGGCCCAGGTGGAGAGGTGGCAGAAGGAAAGTGGTGATGGCAGGACTGTGGTGCACTGCTTGTGAGTGTCAGCTGGGGAGGGGAGCAGGCTCTGCCCAGGGAGACCAGCACTGCCTGGAGATCCTCACAAAGCCCTCACTGGGGTGACTTTGTCCCCAGATGGGGCTACCTCTGCCACAACATGTGTTTTGGGTCACCTCCTCCATGAGATGGATGCTCAGCAGGAGTGACACCAACCTGTCCTTTGTGCTGGTCCCCCACCCTTGGCAGAGGTCCCAGCCCTGTCCCCACATCCTCTGTGGGTAACAGGCTCTGAAGGGACGTGGCAGGAGCTGTGCCACTCCCACCACTTGCTGCTCATTGTGGGGGGGGGCAGAGAATCATGGAGTGATTTCCTGGGAAGGGACCTTAAAGCTCATCTTGTTCCAGTGGGAGGGACACCTCAGGTTGCTCCAAGCCCTGTCCACCCTTGTCCTCCCAGTGGGATTGGCTCATGAACACTGTGTGTGTTCCTCTCAGATGGGACCCAGCACCTTCACAGATGGGGAAAGACAGCAGTGAAGCCTTTAATCAAAGACTAATTACAGCCTTGTCCATCTTCGTTAGCTGAAGGATAATTTGAGACCATGCTTAATAAAGCTCTGGCATCGCGTTCTCTCTTCCTCTCCCATGTTCCCATTGCTGTCAGGCTTCAGGTGTGGTGGTGTGGGAACAGGGGTTCAGCCCAGGATTTGGGGAAGTTCCCAGTGCCCCGTGTGGATTGTGGGGCAGTTCCTCCAGGCAGCAGCACCACCGTGTCACCTGCCCAGGGTCACCCTGTGCAGGGCAGGAGGGACACGGCAGCTTCCCCAAGGAGCTGATCCATGGCAGGGCTGGGACCTGAGCCCAAATGTCCAAGATCCAGCCTTGGTAATCCAAAAGGATGTTTTCATGCTCTTGTGAGGGTTGGAGGGCAGGATTGCAGGCATCATTGTCCTGCCACACCATGGGGCAGGTTCAGGTCCCCTGGTACAGGTACAAGCCCCTGCTCTGGGACATCCCTTGGGATGCAGGGTCAGATAGAGAAAGGGAGACTTGGAAGGAGCAGGAAGGTCACCTGATTCTCACCCCTGACATGTGTGTTTGTCCCACCAGGAACGGAGGTGGCCGGAGTGGCACCTTCTGTGCCTCCACCATGATCCTGGAGATGATCAAGTGTCACAACATGGCAGATGTTTTCTTTGCTGCCAAGACCCTCCGCAACTACAAACCAAATATGGTGGAGACCTTGGTAAGCACCAGACCCTCCCTGTCCACCCTGGCTTCTGGTCTTGGCACAGAGGAGAGGTGCTGGGGATGCTCACCTCCCAAAACGCTGCCTTTTCCACCCCAAATCCTGATCAGCAGCATGGGCATCCTCATGGCAGCACTGTGCTGGGGTGGGCTGGGAAGTGAGGCAGCTCCTCAAAGCAGCCTTGGGCTCGTCCTCATCCTGCTGTGCCAGCACAGCCTTGGAGTTGGTGCTGGGATTGTTGGAAATCCTCCTCAGGAGCTGTTAGGAAGTGTCACATTAACCCACAGGATGTAACTGTGGTTCTTTGGAAGGTTTGTGGCATTGGGAGCAGCGCTGGTATGGAGTGAGAGAAATTCCTGTCAGAAATATGAAAGGGAATGAGCAGCACTTGGAGTGAAATTAATGGGTGCACAAGCTGCTGGGAGCAGCAATGGAGTGATGTGTCCTGAGGAGGAGGCTGGAGCTGGCAGCGGGTCAGGGCAAAAAGCCCCTGCCCTAATTCAGGCCCATGATGATGGAACAGAGGAGGGAGCGGGCACTTGTCTGTCCCTGTGGTGAAGGGATCCAGGTGCCTCATGATGTTTTAAAAGCAAGTCAGCTGGAAATGTTTACCCTGTTTAGATTATAAAATCCCTAAGTTGCAAAATGAAATGGTTTTGAGGAGGGGATGTGATTTGCATTAGGAATTAAAAGCAGAGGAGAAGGAGAGGGAGGGGTGAGGGGAGCAGGGGGAGGGATGCAGATAATGGAAAGATGATGTGACAAGCATGAAGCCACCAGACCCATTGGGCTAAATTGCAAGGGTATTAAAAAAAGGTAACATTTCCCATCAGGACACAAGCCTCCTCCCGCCTCAAATGAACCTGAACTGGCTATTCTGGGAATCTCAATCTCCCAGAGTCACCGGGAGGCCAGATCCATGCCTGGTGTAAGGAGCTCAGCCCAGCAGAGAGCACTTCCTGCTGCCTGCACCCCTTCCCTCTGTATTTGCCCTGGGGGTTATTTTTACATGATGATAAGTGGAAACAATCCCTTTCCTTAATCCAAAAAGCATTATGTGCTTTTAATCTGGGCTGTTGCAGCCTCCTCGCTTTGAAGTCCCTCTCCCCCTCTGCCTGCTCCCACCTGAGATCCCACAGCCGCCCACCCGTGTGGGATAACAGGATTTTTGTGCCAGTGCTCAGGCTCCAATCCCCATCCTGCAGCCAGGATCTGGGGAGAGGAGCTCTGTCCTCTCCCTACCTGCTGTTACACCCAGAGCGCTCCCACCTGATGTCCCAGTGCCTGTAGCAGCACCAAAATCCTGATTTGTTTGGGGTTTTGCTCTCTGGGATGTGCACTGCCACGGTCAGAGCTCTCCTGAGGATTTTGTGCTGTCAGCTGTACGAGGGTGGGAGAGCATGGGAACAGGTCATGGAAAGGAGGACAGGGATGGATGAGCCTGCCCTCACAAGCCCCAGTTCAGGGATTTTTGTTACAAAACCAGGAGTCAGCCACTCTGGGCTTTCCCTTTGTGCAGCTGACGGGGAGTGAAGGGTGGGAGGATGCTGACACCATCCTTGGATGTCTCACGAAAAGATGGGAGAAGGAGCCCGGTCCTGCTGGGCAAGAGAATTTATGATAAAGGAATGTCCTTGCAGCCAGGGCAGGGTATCTCCATCCACTCCAACCATGGATAATTGCCTGGGTGCTCTCCCCTTTTCGAGCCTCTGCTGAACTCAGAAACAAAAATTCCTTGATTTCCTACCTAAGGTTTTGTTGTGGACACCTCTGACCCCAGACTCCATTGTTTCCATGTCTCTTCCATCGTTTGATTGACACATGTCAGTCACTGAGGTGATTAAGTTGCTGAGCCCCCAGTGCTGATTGTACCTGGGGTGGTGAATAAAGGTATTTTCACAATAAGGGGATATTGCAGTCCTGGTTCCTCCCTTGGGGCAGGTGACGGTGCTGTGTGTCCCCAAAATGCTGGATTTTAGTGTGTCTGGAGCTATTGGATCTAGGGCACCATGCCCCTGCCCAGCTGTGGGTGTTGTTTGCCAAGAGTGGAGTTTTTCCTGGCTGTGGCCTCAGCAGAACTGTCAGGGGGCCCCAAGAGGCTGGCAGGTGTTTCCTTAGGGCTGTTGACATGTGTTTCTCCGTTCTCACAACTTTGGGAAACAGCTCCCTCTGGATGGTAACACCCTCTCTTCTCTCTCTGAACAGGAGCAGTACCATTTCTGCTACGACATAGCACTGGAATACCTGGAGTCCCTGGAGACCAGATAGCACCTGGCCACGAGAGGGGCACAAGGGCTCGTGCAGGGCCGTGCCAGCCACGCTTCGCAGCTGGGCACTGTGTCCCTGCTCGGGGTGGGCAGGGAAACAGCAAAGGACCCACCAGGAAACTTGGGATCCAGGAAACAAAAGGACACGGAGATGTGTTGGCCACTCTCCACCTTCATCCTCCGCTCTCCATCTTCCCTCCCTGCCCTGGGCGTGTCCCAGTGGGTGGATCCCACAGCTCAGCCGGTTCCTTGGAATCACAGCCTGGGGTTGGTGCTGCTGGGTCTCTGCAGCTGCCGGAGAGGAGGCCAGGGAGGGGAGGAAGAGGAGGCCACGAGGAGCTGAGGCTGTTTCCCGTCAGAGAAGGATGGACACTGGGAGATGTTGCTCTTTTATGTGTAGAATTGAAGCTGCTCCTCGCGGAGCCCGGAGGCTGCCGGGGGTTTTCCCTCAATGGGGCTCACTCTGAGCCAGAGCAAAGGCCCCCCAGGAGCTCCTGAGTTTCTGCCCCTTGGCACCATGAGTTTTGATCCTCTTTTAGTTCTGTGAGTCCTGACCCTTTGTGCATCCAGCCCTGAATGGACAGGGATGAGGGATGAGGGGCACTGGCCATGCAATGTCCCTCTGCAGGGACTGACGTGGACCCTCCCGGTGCTTTTGCAAAGTGTTGGAGGGGATGGTTCCCCAGCATCTCCACACCTTCTCCTCCATCTGTAGCAGTGAGTTCTTCCTGATGTCCCACTGGCCCATTGGTCTGTTTTTAACCCTGCCTTTGTGCATCACTGCATTTGAAGCAAAATCCTCAAAATTCGGATCCATCCCAAATACATCCTGGATGCCACCCCTGGGCAGTTGCTGGGCCTGGTGGGGCAGGAGGATCGATTTTGGGGTGGTGTTGGCTTGGGCTGAGCTGTGCCAAAGCCATGGCCCTGTGTTGGGGCTGGACGGGGGAAGGTCCCCACACTCCTGTGCCACCGGGGCTGGTGGCTGAAGGTACCTGAGGTGTTTTAGCTCCATCCTGCTGCAGGCGGGTGTGAAATGGCACTTTTTCCATCTGATGTTGTGGTAATTCCAGAGATTCTGCCCTCAGCCTGGTTGTAATAAAATGAATGGCCCTGGGAAGGTGCATCCGGAGGGATTCAGGTCTGGGAACTGAGGGGAGGTTGGTTGTGTCCTGAGGGCCAGGCTGAACCCTTCACCATCACTTTTGGGGGGGATGGAGAGCAAGGTGAGAAACTTCTCCAGATGCTGGAGGTTTCATGTGGGCAGCCCTGTCCTTCATCCATCTGCCCCCTTCACCGCCCATCTGTGTTCCCCCCCATCCTCCCGCCATGCCTCCCCAGGGCAGGGGCAGCTTCCCTGCCCTGCCTGCCTGGGGCTGCCAAGCATTGCCCAGGGAATTCTCCCCAGGGAATCATGAAGGCTGCACAGCTGAAATGGCTGGAGGAGCAAACCCAGGAGATGTTTCCATCCACCTTCCAAGGGTGAAAGAGAGCGGGAAGAGCCATCCCTGCCCTCTCTGCCCTTGGACAATGTGCCACTGCTGTGGTGATGGGGATTTCAGCACCATCCCAGACCCTTGGTTCTGCCACCTCCTCCCTGAGGAATTCACAGTCTGACAATAATTTATTCCAAGGGCTATATGACATCATTCCTTCCTTCTTTCCATCCCTGCTGTCTCATCTGCAGTGTGCCCATTCTGTCTTGTCACCAAAGATCTTTTTTACCCCCAAATGGTCCAGTAACACCAGTACCTGACTACACCAGTACCCACACTGGGATAAATTTGTGTCCTTTTCCCAGTCCCCATCTCTCCATAGACCTGCCTGTGCTGTCCTAGGGAAGGTGCTGCATGCCGTGTGCAGAAATTGTTTGGTTTTGTATGAAAATGGCTGAGCTGAGCCTCCAAAATCCCTGGGAATGGGATGGGATGGGATGGGATGGGATGTTCTGGGGGCTGTCCAGCCCTGGAGCTGGAGGGATGCTGCTGCCTGGGCCACCCACATCCTGCCTGTGGTCCAGAGGGAGGGAGCATCCCACAGGGCTCTGCAGGTAAAGTAGTTCCAGAAAGAGAAAAAGGAGGAGGGGTGAAACCCCACTTAGTCCTGCAGAGACAACAGAGACTGCAGGAGTTGTATATATGTTTTAAAATCAAGAGTTTTTCCTTTTTATTTTATTTTGATACCTCCTTGCTGGGTGTCTTTGGGTTTTTAGGGCATCTCTGGTGAAGGGCAGATTTTGAAATCCAAGTGCTATAAAACCCAGCCCATCTCCAACTCCTACTGACATGCTCCTCTGACATGAGGCAAGGACATCTTGTACATAGAAATCTATATATAGAAATCTATATATAAAAATATAAATACTGTTCTTAAGATGGATAATGTTTATTGGTATTACAGATTGGAGTGGTGCTTTTTTTTTAAATAAAAACAAAAAAAAAAAAAAAAAAAAAAAAATTAAAACTCAAGAAAAACACCAAATTGGAACAATTTTGTCTATATGCAGTCAAAGTGATCCTAAAAGCTGGCAGCATCTCAGAGCTGGTGCCAAAGGGACTTGGGACCATGAGGCAGCTCCACCATGGATGAGGATGGAGCATTGGGACCGAGGGAGGGATGTGTCTGATGTGGATTGTACCACATACATCCAGCTGTTGTTAATGTTTTTTTATTATTTTGTTATTATATTATTTTTGGCTTTCTTTCCTTTTAAGAAAATTAGTTGCATAAATAAATGTTCCAAATTTGTGATGGTCTCTGGAGTTCTTTCCTGGCTCTGAGCTGGGAGCTGTGATGTGGGGAGCCCTGAGAAGCAGAAAAAGCCTCTCTCTCAGCCCTATCTTTTAAAGGGTATTTTTGGGAATAGGTTTGCAGGGTCAGGTTCCTACAGAGCCCCCATGGCACAGAGGAGATGGGGTTGCCTTGTGCTTCCAGAGCTTTGCTGTTGGTGCCCTCCTGGAGATCTCGGACTGGGCAGGGGTCTCCAGCCACCCTGGCTGCCCACAGCTCCTGCTGGAAGAGATGGTGTGGAGGAAAAAGAGCACCAGAGCATTTCCCAGATGGAAAATGAAATCCTATTGTAAGAAGAGCCTTCAGGAAAAGTTCCTGCATTGTCTTCAGTGATTTATTTATTACGAAGCAGCCTTCAGTTAAATGTGTTGTGATATGAAACACTTCCAGTAACACTTGAGTCTTAATTTAATGGAGACCAAGGAAAAAAATCTAATCGACTTGTCAGGATTGTTTTTCATCTTTAATTAAGGCTCGTGAAGGAAGCAGTAATTACACTTTACTGATAAATAATAAAAATGGGGATCATGCAAATTAAAACCAAGTCCTGCCCTTGGGAAGGGCTCTGGGTGTGTGGGTCCAGCCCTGGCAGGGTGTCCCTGGGGCTCAGCTCTGTGTCCCCAGGGCTGTCCTGGAGGGCAGGGTGGGCTCAGCCTGGTCTGAAGAGAGAGACAGCAGCTGCTTCCCAGCAGGAACCGAGAATTGTGGCTGGTTAAGGTAAAAATGGGAGCAGTTCTGTGGGGACAAGGGTGGTGGCCACTGGGTTTGGTGGTTTTCTGTGGCCTGAGGAGCTCAGGGCCGTGGGTGGCATCAGTGTCCTTCCTTACTTCATTCCTGCATCTTTTGGAAGAGGCATGGACAGCCCAGAGAGCCAACAGGGCCCCAGAGCCAGGACAGGAGCAGAAGTTCAGGTGCTCATCCTGTGGAGATGTCCTTCTGTCCCACCTCGGATTCATCAGTGTCCTGGTGAGTGACCTATTGTGGGTAGCTGGGGATGGGATGGGATGGGATGGGATGGGATGGGATGGGATGGGACCTCTGTCCCTGTTTTGCAGAGCCAGGAGAGCTTGGCATGGGCATGGCTTGAGGCACTTTGGTCCTGCTGCTGCTCTGCCAGGCCTGGATGGATCAGAGCTACTCAAAGGGAGCACTTTGCATGTCAATAACCAATCCAAATACATGTCCAGTGCTCAACTCTTGGCTCTTGGCAATTGCTTGCCAGCTCAATGCCTCCTTTGTGCTGTTATCTGCAGCACACATGCCTGGTAGAGCTGGTAATAATTTCCCTAAGCCAATGTCATGGTATTGTTGGAGGTGACCTGGATATTCTCATTCCATCCACAGGCTCTTTCCCTAATGCTGGCTGACAGACAGCACTGGAAGTGTTGGGGAGCTCAGCTCCAGCCCAGGGGATGTCCAGCAGTTGCCACAGAGGTGGCAGGTGGGGATGCCTGTCCCATCCCTCTCCTCTCCCCAGAGGAGCTGGTGTTCCCAGAGGATGTTCAGCTTTGTCCTGAGTGCCCCCACCATGGTCATCCTGCCCCTGGAGAGCCCCAAAACCTCTGCAGGACATGGGGAATGTCGTCAGGAGCGTGCCCAGACCTCACCCACCCTGGTACAGAGGGCCAGGGCTGAGGCTGTCAGAGGAATGATGGGCAGGGATTCCTCTTCCTCTCTTCCTTCAGGAGAGGCCAGACCCTCCCCAGGATGGGGGTCCTGCCTGGAGCCCCCATCCCTGTCCCTCCAAGCAGCTCACGGCACTTCAGCCCTCTAAAGTTTGGGCTTGTTCCTTTTGATGTGGCATTTTGGAAGCTGCCTCGAGCCAAGGGGCAGGGCAGAGGCAGGGCTGAGGGAGGCTGTGTTACACCCTCCTGATTGACCTGGCAGATTAATTCATTAAAATGAAACCAAATTCAATTATTTCCATTTATCACCTGGGATGTCCCAGCAAGGCGAAGAGCTGCCATGGCTCAGGCTGGGCTCATCCTCACCCCAGCACCGACCCCTGTCCTGCAGAGCCCTGTGGGGCTGCCCACGCCTGCCTGGATGGAACGGGACAAACCCAGCCCAGCTGGGCCTGGGGCTGGAACGGGACAAACCCAGCCCAGCTGTCCCTGGGGCTGGAACAGGCCAGTCCCCCCTTGCTGGGTTTGTTTTTGGGGCACAGGCGTGGGCAGGGCTGGCTGGGGGGGATGACCCTGTTCCCATGGACAGCCTGGGGCTCTTCATCCACAGTGGGCACAGGGAGCAGAGGCTGCAGAGCCCCATGCAGGGATGTGCCCATCTCCCCTAGCCATGATCCCACGGCACAGAGACTTCCCACCTCTCCAATGCTCCAAGCCCTGTAGGAGAATTTGTTTAAGCAGCTTTAACTGGGCTGTAATCTCTATGCTGCTCATGTCACCTCTAAATGTTCCATCCAAAGGCTCAATGGGAAGAATTTGTATTTTGAAATAAATATTTCCTCACGGTGTGCAAAATATCTAATCATGTATTTATCCTTAAGTACTTCCAAAAGTCAACATAATTATTCCAGTCCCATTAAGTTTAATTTGCAGTAAATTATGCATTTAGCTTTAAGTTGAGGTTGTTGGTTAGAGTCAAGATAAAGCTCTTGCTATTTATAAAGCAGTATTTCAGCACGGATACAAAACACAAATGCTTGGACAAGAAAATCCTGCTCTGGAAGTTTGGGGAGAATTTCAAATAGGGAGGTTAACAAAAATATCTTTAGAGTGTCTAATCACAGATGTGTGAGCACACTCAGTCAACTAAAATGAACTCCAAACCAGCTCCTGGAGGGCTGGGCTGCCAAAACAATTTTCCTCTAGCTAAAAACTTTGATTTTTTTTTCAGAACATGGTTTGGAAAAACAAATTAATCATTTAACTTTCCTCTGCGTGTCATGTCTTCGAGGTCCACAGGACAGGGAAGCTGTTCCTGCTGGAAGAGGTGGAACAGCTTTAACCTGTGATTTTCCTGTGCTTGTAGGTGTCTCTGCAGATTAACAGCAGCAGGGAATTATCTCCCCCTTCCTGAGCAGCCTGGGGCCCTTGGGGTCCATAGGGGATCTCTGATGGACACGATGGGAGCTCAGTCAGCCCTTCCACGTCAATGGCTCTGCACCCAGGTCTCCATGTGCCAGACCCTCTGCATTTCAGGATCAATGGCCAAGCGATAATTTTTTTATGGTCCCAGGAGGTGAAGAAAGTGATGGGAGGACTTTCAGTCCCAGAGAAACTGGTGGAGCCAGTGGACTGAGAAATGCCCATTGGAGTTTCTTGGCATCTCTGACTCGCTGGTGGGGTGGAGGATGGTCCTTCAGGTAAGGCAAGAGTGGAGTTTGCCAGCAGTTCCTTGTGCACATTCTGGAGAAGATCTCTCAGTGCTGCACCTCTCCCTTCCTAAACCCAGCCTGACTTTATCTGAGCTGCAGTGCTTGGGCTGCTCCCCTGTGTGTGACATCCTAGGGAAGGGCTGAGGGCAGCCCCTGCGCTGGGCAGAGCATCTCCCAAGCACTCCCTGCCACCCTGGGGACGATGATGCTGTGTCCCCCTTCCCTTCCCTTCCCTTCCCTTCCCTTCCCTTCCCTTCCCTTCCCTTCCCTTCCCTTCCCTTCCCTTCCTTCCCTTCCCTTCCCTTCCTTCCCTTCCCTTCTCTTCCCTTCCCCTTCCTCCCTTCCCTTCCCTTCCCTTCCTTCCCTTCCCTTCCCTTCCCTTCCCTTCCCTTCCCTTCCCTTCCCTTCCCTTCCCTTCCCTTCCCTTCCCTTCCCTTCCCTTCCCTTCCCTGCCCTGCCCTTCCCTTCCCTGCCCTGCCCTGCCCTGCCCTGCCCTGCCCTGCCCTGCCCTGCTGGCTCTGGCAGAGCTCCTGGGCAGGGACAGTGCAGTGCCAGAGGCAGGGCTTGCTCAGGGCACCCTTGCTGCTGCTGCTGCTGCCCAAGCAGGGGGCTCAGCTGCGTGCTGGAGCTGCCAGAACTCTACAGAGGAGGCAGGGAGCCGGCTCTGGACGTGGCTGCCTGTCCCCCTGGTCACAGTGGCCGCAGTGGTGCCAGGTCAGAGCCGCTGTCCCCTGATGGCCCAGCACAGGAACAGCACAGGAACAGCTCGGGTGCTGCCGTTGGTCCAGCTCTCACCATTCCAGAAGGCATGGTGTTTCAAACAGCACAAAAATGGAATTTGGAGTAGCTCATCTCTCCCTGCTCCATGGGACGCTTGATGAAGTTTCAAGAGGGATTGGCTGACTCTGCATCTCCAGGATTTCCGTTTTTACAAAATCAGATTCATTAGAAATATCTGGTTGGTAAGTAGGTCCCATAGCCTGATTTTTGCCTCAGGATTTACACCAAGAAGTGTCTAGGTCAGGGCAGGGAGGCTGGATGGCTGTGGGAAGGGCTGGGATGGGGAAAGCTGTCCCTGAGGATGTGCTGGTGGCTCTGCAGACCCCTGGGAATTCATGGTTCTGGCAATGGAGGCTGTTGGGGTGGGATTCAGAAAGTTTTTGATCCTGTGAAGGATTAGAAAGTGTAAGAGCTTTTCCTATGTGGGCCTGGACTGACATTCTGCTGTACATCCACCCCAGCTTCCCTGGATCTCCCTTCTGCCTCCCCTGCAGCTCACTCTGGAGGTGGAAGAGCACCAGGGGGTCAGGCAGGAGCCTCCTCTGAAACAGGGACTTAAGCACTGAAATGTAGAAACTTTTCCAGAATCATTTCACAGCAATTTTCACATCTTGATTTGGTTTGGATTTGGTTTGTACTTTTTTTTTTCCTTATTTTTTATTTTATTTTAACTTTTTTTAAAGGAGGACATATTTTACCCTGTCAGAATTTTCTCCTGACTTGCCACTAGAGACCAAACCCTTCTGGGCATCTCTCCAAGCACCCTTCCTGCACCAGCCCCTGGGTCCTGTCTCTACAGCTCTGGAGCTGGGGATCTCCCACCCAAGCTCCAGAGATGCTGCCTGAGCCCATTAATCCATGTGCTGCCCCTGCCAGAGCAAATAGGGACTGGGAATGTGCTCGTGCAGGAGAGCAGGGCCATAGCCCCTCCCAGGGACGTGGTTTAGTGGTGGATTTGGCAGTGCCAGGTTCAGGGTTGGACTTGGTGATCTTAGAATCCTAAATCATGGAATGGTTTGGGTCGGAAGGACCTGAAATCCCCTCCAGTGCCACCCCTGCCATGGCAGGGCCACCTCCCCACTGTCCCAGGTGCTCCAGCCTGGCCTTGGGCACTGCCAGTGATCCAGGGTGGGATGGATCCCACAGCTGCTCTGGGCACCCTGTTCCCCCTTTTCTTACAGGTCTTTTCCAGCCTGAATGGCTCTGTGGTTCCATGGCTGTGATTCCCAGCTCCCCAGGGCTGTTTGCAGGCACAGCCCAGCCCCAGCCCCTGCCCCAGGGTGCTGCAGGGAACCAGGGCCAGGAGGAGGCTGGGGAAGCCGAGAGGAAATGCTGCATCCAAGGCCACGAAACATCCAGGAGTTCCACAGCGAGGGGCTGCCGGGGATCTCCAGACCGGGGCAATGCCGAGGTATGAACTTCCCATCAAATCATGCTCCCCATTTTGCTTTCTCTTTCCTGGGAGCTCTCAGAGGCCATTAAAGGAGGCAGGAGATGTTTGCAAGGTTAAGAGACTCGGTGTCTCAACTCACCAGAAGGTCTGCAGTAATTTACAGCTGCAGGCAGCCAGTGCTCTTCATGGGGGGAAGGGAAATGCAATTTAAGAGAACACAAATAAATAAGAAGCCGCAGCAGCCAACACTCTCTGATTTAATCCCAGCCCACGAGAAAGATTTATTCTGTTATCTGACAGTTTGATCACTCCAGGAATCCCATAGGTCAAGCCATATCTACTGTTATTATCTCTGGGCTGTTTCCACCAAGATGCACAGGGAAGATTTGTTAAAGAAATGAACTGAGAAGGGCATTGATAGGAGTGTAATGAATGGACCCCCAGGCACCCCTGTCCTGGAGGGAACTCCAGCAATGCTGCTCCATGGCCTGGGTGGGCTGGGGATGGACACGAGCCCCCGGGCTCCCTCAGAACTGCAGAGCTGGAGATTCCAGTTGGTCATCCTGGGTCAGGACTGCAGAGCTGGAGATTCCAGTTGGTCATCCCGGAGGCTGCCGTGTGGAGTTGCTCTGGGAGGAACTGGAGGACCTTCCCATTGGGAAAAGCCTTGTGGGACACCAGTGTCACGGGGCTGGAATTCCTGGGAGCCGTGCAGGTGCTGGTGGGAGCGTTTGCTGCTCTCGATGCCTCTTGCCTTGATGCCAGAAAAGGCTCAGTGGGAAGAATCCCTTTAAAACCCCAGGGAATAAAATGTGCAGGCTGGAAGCTTGGGGGGCACCTGCCCCCTGATTCCCACCCTGTGGCTCTCCTTTTCACCCTTCCCAAACTCCCTGTCCCCTCTCTTCCACCTGTCTAGGAGGAGCCACCAAAAACACCCTCTGTGACATTTCTTTGCCCATTTGGATTATTTTATGCAAATTAACCCTTTCTCAGCTCTTCTCCACTTCTTCCCTCACTAATAATTTCCCACTGCAGCGTGTGCCTTTTGCTATCTGGGCTGCCTGGGAATGGCACCAAGGAGCCACGGGAAGCTCTCCCACGCAGTCAGGCACGTAGCCACAGAGACATATGCAGGGGGAAGTGCAGCCTGTTCCAGCAAACAGTCGGAGTGCAGAGACACAAACACACACAAATAAACAGGTTCACACCCCCAGTGCACCTGAAACGTGTCCACACAGGCAGATGCTTTAGTGGGCCTGGCTGGAGCCACCCTGAGTCACAAAAATGCAGGTGGAAGGACAGAATTCCCCCTTCCCTGCTCCCACAGCAAGAGAAAATGCAAGGCTGGGACACAAATACCTTGAATTCCCTGCATTGGCTGCCCTGGTGCCAGACCATTTGGCAAAGGTCCCTCTTGGTTTGAGTTTCTCTGCTGAAATCAAATCTTGCCAAGCTCCAGAAGCTGCGGTTGTTTGCAAACCTGTCCTTGCCCAATTTCATGCCTTTCACAGGCTTTTTCACTTGGAGAAAGGCTGGCCTAAGGCTGTACAAGGGTGGGCAGGCAACTGCTGGCCCAGGAGAGCGTGTGGGATGGGTAGATGGAATCCTAATTAGTGGCGTTGCTTTAATTGAGCACAGGAAGGGGTTGAAGATTGCATTTTCTGTGGGAAAATGTTGTTTTCCTTTTGATCCAAGGTTTGTCCAGCATTAACTAAATACTGCTGATAGCCTGGCTGGGCTCTGTGCCCCATGCCAAGAGGGGAAGGTGTTTGACTTGGCTCCAAAAGGAGAGATTTTGCGAGGAAAAGTGAGCCAGGGTCTTTTCCCTGGGATGATACCCAGGGGTGGGAGCAGAGGGGTTTGGACACTGCCCACCTGGGAGCTGGGCTTTGCTTCAGCTGTGAGTGCTTGGGACCCCAAAATGTCAATGTTTCATAGGGAAAGGAGGAAAAATTCTGAATGTGCCTGCGAAGGAAGGAGCAAAGCTCGGAAAAGATCAGGCCGGTGCTTTTAATTTTTATTTTTCATTCTATAATTCTAAACATTTCCCCCTGAGGAGCTCACAGAGCTCTGTGTTGACATTGGCTCTTTGGGCAAGAGGGAGGTTTGTGTCAGACCTCAAAGCAGTTTTTAA